>NW_005358043.1:4479475-4482150 GCF_000412655.1 Myotis brandtii | reverse complement strand
TTGTATATGTTGGAGGGAATTCAATCTATCATGAGTTCATTCTCACAATGATGAATCAAAGTGATAAAAATCTTGGAGCTCACTAGAAGACAGGATCAAAAATTCCTGTGTCACTTTAAAAATCTAAACCTTGTGTTTTGTCAGCCGACATTTTTGCCCAGAAGTTTGAAGTTAAGCAAGATTCTCTAGGAGAGGAATCAGGATAAAGGATTAGCAATAGGAAATTTGGCATCAGGCAAGGGATTGTTACAGAAAAAAATGTCATTGTCTTCCTTCCTCACATACACACAGAAAGGGCTGTACATCCATAACATGGCCATAGGTTTTAAAAATGTGAACTAGTTCACCTAACATATAGGTTAACTTAGAGTCGGCATTTGAAAATTCACTCTTAACAAGTAGAACCAAGATGGTGGTGTAGGTAAATGCCAATGCTCACCATCTCCAACTACCACATCAAAATTACAACTAAAATACAGGACAACCATCATTCAGAACTGCCTGAAATCTGACTGAATGGAAGTCTTACAACCAGAAAAGTAAACAAGAAAGTACATTGAGACTGGTAGCAGGGGCAGAGGCACAGAGCCGGCTGATCTGACACCCACATGTGGTGATTTTTTTTTAATCAGGTGGGTTATCTCCGCTGTGGAGGCCTCCTACGAGAATCCAGGGGTCCCAGCCCCACACCAGACCCCCGGCCCAGGGTCCCAGAGCTGGGAAGAGGCAGCCAATTGGTGTGTCTCTCTCACATCGATGTTTCTCTCTGTCTTTCCCTCCCTGAAAATCAATGGAAAAATATCATCAGTGAGTATTAACAAAAAATAAAAATAATGAGAGGCCTAAGACCAGGCACTAGCACCAGCCTGCCTTGTTTCACAACTTGGCCTCCCCTGGGAACTTCCAAGCACAACACAAGTAGCAGCCATCTGCAGATCATTCTGTAGCTCCTGCTGGGTGACCTCAGGCAGTGGCTTACTTTGTACCTACTAGGAGGCCCCAGAGCCAGTGCACCCAGTTGACAGCTTCTGACCATACCAGATTACAACTCTACACATTCACAAGTGACACATTCAAAGGACAGACTCAGTGAGCACCAAAGCCCCACTGAAGCAAGTTCTGCACCATAGGGGTGTCTCCTGCACAGCAGCTCTTCCACTGTAGTAGCAGCTGGTCCTCATAGCCAATTGGCCTAGAGTTCAAGTCCTCCCAGTGACACCAATAGCAATTAAGGCTCAACTACAACAAGATTATGCACACAGCCCACACAGGGTTGCACATAGAGCTCCCAGCTCAAGTGACTGGGGAAACTGAGCCACTGGGCCCTGCAGGACAACTATTACAAAAGGTCACTCTACCAATTCCAGGAGATATAGCATCTCTACCTAATACATAGAAACAAACACAGGGAAGCAGCCAAAATGCAGAGACAAAGAAATACATCACAAATGAAAGAAACAGAAGCAAGCAAACTACTGGATACAGAGTTCAAAACAACAGTTATAAGATTGCTCAAGAATCTTAAGGACAGCTTCAAGGGACTTACTGAGAATTTCAAGGATCTTTGTGAGAATGTCAAGGAAATTAGTGAGAACACCAAAGACATGAAAAAGGACCAGGCAGAAATTAAGTATATACTCACTGAAATAAAGAATAATTTATAGGGATTCAACAGTAGAGTAGAATCACATCAATGATTTGGAATATGAGGAAACAAAAATCACACAATCAGAAGAGCAAAAAGAAAAAGGAATCCAAAAATATGAAGATAGTAAAAGGAGCCTCTGGGACAACTTCAAGCATACCAACATTAGCATTATGTGGGTGCCAAAAGGAGAAGAGAGAGAATAAGATATTGAAAACCTATTTAAAGAAATAATGACAGAAAACTTCCCTGACCTGGTGGAGAAATAGACTTACAAGTCGAGGAAGCACAGAGTCCCAAACAAGAGGAACCCAAAGAGGCATCATAATTAAAATGCCAAGGGTTAGTGACAAATAGAGAATCTTAAAAGCAGCAAGAGAAAAGCAGTTAGGTACCTACAAGGGAGTGCCCATATGACTATCAGCTCATTTCTCAACAGAAACTTTGCAGGCAGGAAAAGTAATAAGAAATATTTAAAGCCACTCAGCCACCTGCGGCCATGTCCTCCAGGGCCAGCATGTATGCCCTGCAGCGCTTGGTGGAGCAGCTCAAGCTGGAGGCCAGTGTGGAGAGGATCAAGGTCTCTCAGGCAGCTGCCGAGCTTCAGCAGTACTGCATGCAGAATGCCTGCAAGGATGCCCTGCTGGTCAGTGTTCCAGCGGGCAGCAACCCCTTCCTGGAGCCCAGATCCTGTGCTTTACTCTGAAGACTGGAAAAAAGTTCACTAAGGAAGCCTTCAGGCACAAAGTGATGAATGACTTCCTCCAAGTCTCACAGAAACATTTTTTTCTAACCAAATGACTTACATATTCAGACCTTCCCTGTGGCCTAGTCCTATAGCCAAAATTCTACAGAAATTGATGAGTGTCAACTCAAATTAGGAAACTGGGTGAAGGAGTAGACTTTTAAATAATAACTAGAGGCCTGGTGCACAAAAATTTGTGCACTCGGGAGGGTCTCTCAGCCCGGCCTGTGCCCTCTCGCAGTCTGGGACCCCTCAGGGGATGACCACCTGCTGGCTTAGGCCCGC
>NW_005358043.1:4474243-4477518 GCF_000412655.1 Myotis brandtii | reverse complement strand
GCCCCCAGCCACCCAAGCTCCCAGTGGAGGCTGGCTGGAAGCAGGTATCTGGGATTTATTTAGCTTCTATAATTGAAACTTTGTTGCCTTTTGCGGAGGCCACAGCCAGCCAGGGCAGGCAGGAAGCTTGGCTTCCTCCATCACCGGGCAACCAAGCCTCCTGCTTGCTCCAGCTCCGTGGCTGCTGGCCACCATCTTGGTTGGGTTAATTTGCATATAGTCGCTCTGATTGGCTGGGCGGCGTGACTTGGGCATAGCGAAGGTATGATCAATTAACATCTTTGTCTTTTATTAGTGTAGATGGCCTGGTTTGTTTGGTGAAGTGCTTTATACTTAAGACAAACAAAAACCTTACTACCAAATATACAAAAATGCACCTCTTTCATAAGTGAATTATTAGTGTTTCTAGGCCTGAAATGTTATGTATGTTTTATTTACTGGATGTTTACATTTTGGGAAGGAAAACATTTTTTTAAAATATATTTTATTGATTTTTTACAGAGAGGAAGGGAGAGGGATAGAGAGTTAGAAACATCGATGAGAGAGAAACATCGATCAGCTGCCTTCTGCACACTCCCTACTGGGGATGTGCCCGCAACCAAGGTACATGCCCTTGACTGGAATCGAACCTGGGACCCTTGAGTCCACAGGCTGACACTCTATCCACTGAGCCAAACCGGTTTACGGCAGGAAAACCTTTTTATTAAAAATTTAAATATTTGTAATTTGTTGTTCCTAAGATTTTTACACCATAACAAAATGTGTTCTTTTCTCATGAATTTATAATTTCTAAATGAAGGCAAGACAGTGTAAAATTTGGGGGAAGAACAGACTTTATTAATCAAGTGATGTCTTGACTTTTGTAAGTGAGAAGATTGTTTTATTTTTAACACTAAATATGAAAGCTGTTTCTTAGCAAACTTGTTTGGAAAGATTAATGTGTTGTGTATTAGATCTCCCCGTTTTGTGTATGCCACAGATCTGATCTTTGTCTTCTTAAGTTCCTCTACTTTATAGTTGTGGTTGTACTTTAAAAAAAAATACTACATTATTTCATGGCTTTCAAATATGTTTAAAATGTGACTTACAGAACATTGCAAATGATTAAAAGCAAAGCGATGTGAAAATCTTACAAGCTAAATGGATTCTTAATGTCATAAGTGTTTTACTTTGATGATGTGCCTTTGATTTAATTTGAGACACTTTAAAATGGAAACTTTATTTGTATTTGTAATAATTTTTGAAGAGCTTGGAAATAAAATTTCTGCTTAACTCAAACAAAAGAAAGAAAGAAATATTCAAGTGATGAATAGCAAGTACCTACAACCAAGATTATTCTACCCAGCAAAGCTATCATTCACAATTGAAGGTCAGATAAAGAGCTTCACAGACAAGACAAAGCTAAAGGAGTTCATCACCACCAAACCAGTATTACAAGAAATGTTGAAGGGCATTCTTTAAGAAGAGGAAGAAGAAAGAGGAGGAGGAAGAAGAGGAAGAGGAGGAGGAGGAGAGGAAGAAAAATGTAAACAATAAAATGGCAATAAATATATATCTCTCAACAATAAGATTTTTTTTGTAAGAAATTTTACTCTAAATGGAATGGAATCTGCTAATTCAGTACAAAATCTACACTAATAAAAGAGCATGGTAATTTAAGTTCCTCTACTTCATAGTTGTGGTTATACTTTAAAAAAAACACTACATTATCTCATAGCTTTGAAATGTTTAAAATGTGACTTACAGAACACTGCAAATGATTAAAAGCAAAGCAATGTGAAAATCTTACAAGCTAAATGGATTCTTAATGTCATAAGTGTTTTACTTTGATGATGTGCCTTTGATTTAATTTGAGACACTTTAAAATGGAAACTTTATTTGTATTTGTAATAATTTTTGAAGAGCTTGGAAATAAAATTTCTGCTTAACTCAAACAAAAGAAAGAAAGAAATATTCAAGTGATGAATAGCAAGGACCTACAACCAAGATTATTCTACCCAGCAAAGCTATCATTCACAATTGAAGGTCAGATAAAGAGCTTCACAGACAAGACAAAGCTAAAGGAGTTCATCACCACCAAACCAGTATTACAAGAAATGTTGAAGGGCATTCTTTAAGAAGAGGAAGAAGAAAGAGGAGGAGGAAGAAGAGGAAGAGGAGGAGGAGGAGAGGAAGAAAAATGTAAACAATAAAATGGTAATAAATATATATCTCTCAACAATAAAGATTTTTTTTAAAGAAATTTTACTCTAAATGGAATGGAATCTGCTAATTCAGCCTCTAGTACAATATAAAAAGAGTACTCCATTTATTGTGATGTACACAAAATCAATATTAATTTTTGTTGGTTCTTTTATTTCTAAGATTCAGTCAGCTTTCAATATGCCACATTATTTGGCCAGAAATTTAATTCTCATGTTTCTCCCTCCCTTCTCAAATCACATATTGTCTTAAGCAGTCAAAAGTAAAGCCTTAGGAATGTTCTGGGGTTTGCTTTTTCTTGTAACAGGCAGAAGTTCACTGGAATCATCATAAGTGATGTAACTTGGTTTCTGTTTTGTTTTTTTAATTGGAGAGAGGGAGAGGAGAGAGAGAGAGGGAGAGAGAGAGAGAGAGAGAGAGAAGAGAGAGAGAGACATCATTTTGTTATTCCACTTATTTATGCCTTCATTGGCTGATTCTTGTATGTACCCTGGCTGGGGATTGAACCTGCAACCTTGGCATATTGGGACAACACTATCCAACTGAGCTACCTAGCCAGGGCCACACTTGGTTTCAATCTGTTGTTAATTTAAAGTTCTCCTATTCAAAAAGGCTGTCTAGGGTACTGGGCTCACACACCTGTGATTAATCTGGCTGAGTGCTGGTGCTGTAATTGTTCCCTCACATGGCTGCAGCTGAAACAGCAGTCTTTTAAGCGTAACCTGTTGAGTGCCTGGACCAGCATATAATTGCGTAGAGAAGTGATAATGGGAGTTATGGTCCTCCCAGTGGTCACCCAGATCTGGATGAATGTGAAAAGTCAGGGAGAACCAGAGAAACATTATCCAATCTGGCTGAGTGCTGGTGCTGTAATTGTTCCCTCACATGGCTGCAGCTGAAACAGCAGTCTTTTAAGCGTAACCTGTTGAGTGCCTGGACCAGCATATAATTGCGTAGAGAAGTGATAATGGGAGTTATGGTCCTCCCAGTGGTCACCCAGATCTGGATGAATGTGAAAAGTCAGGGAGAACCAGAGAAACATTATCCTGAAAAAAGGTGGGGAGGGAGGGGCA
>NW_005358043.1:4465170-4474117 GCF_000412655.1 Myotis brandtii | reverse complement strand
CTTTCTAGGCAAATATTAGAATTCATTTACCTTCATCAAAATCCGCATAATACTTTCTGAGTTCAGCTCCTGTTGCATAGTCCCTCCTTCTACAACCAAGATTTCTGTTGGGATAAACTTCCTATCGCCAATGATTAATAGTTTTGTCAGAGATCCTTGAATAACACTTTCCACATGAATGCCTCAATGGTCACTGTTCAAAGATAAACTGAGGCCATGTCCCGGTAGCTCAGCTGGTTAAAGCGTCATCCCCATATGCGAAGGTTGCGGATTGTGCGTTGTAGGTTTGATCCCTGGTCAGGGAACATGCAAGAATCAACCAATGAATGCATAAATGGATGGGACAACAAGTCAGTGTTTCTCTCTCTGTCACTCTAGAAATAATCATAATAAAATAAATAAATAAATAAAAGACAAACTGAGGTATATTAAAATTGTAGAGTTCATTTGAACATACATCAATTGGAATCGGGCAGCGCCAAACCAAAAGTGGTTAGCAGCGCTCCTTGGACAGGACCAGGGAAAGACTTTTATAGAGAAAAGGCAGAAGCAAAGCAAGGATTGGCTATCAGGAAACCTTTCAATCTGTAACCGTGAGGTATTTACAGGCTTAGGTTTGGATTTGCTTACAGAGGCCACCAAGGCGTTAAAGCCACCTCAGTCTATGGCCTCTTTGTTTAATTAGTTTAACATCACCAACATTGAGCAGTAGGAAAACAAAATAAATAACTGTCTTGTGTGTAGTACTGTTTAAAATGCTCATCATTTGTTTAAGAGCCTATGCCTTTATTACAAGAAATAGTTAATAAACTATATTAACTGAGGTTGGTACCACACAAAAAGTAGCTTTATTATGACAGAATTCAAGGGAAGGCTATACACCTGACTTTATCTTCTCTGCGTACCATAGTCATGACTGTATTTGTTACATAGTATTATCCCCATTTGAAGATCTATTTTTTAACATACTCAACAGGGTTTTTTAATGAAGATAGTAAAAGTGTCACCAGTACCAAGAATTCCATAAACACTTGGAAATAAGATGACTCACTCTAAAATCAACTCATAATGCATAAGACATAGGCAAGGTCATCCCAAAACAATAATTCTCAAACTTTTTGTACATTAGATTTTTGTTGGTTTAAAATTTATATTCCCAGACCCCATCCCCAGAAACACCCATTCAGACCATCTCCCAGAATGAGATCCAGGAATCTGCATTTTTAAGTTGATTTTTGAGAGAGAGAGAGAGAGAGAGAGAGAGAGGAAGGAAGGAAGGAAGGAAGGAAGGAAGGAAGGAAGGAAGGAAGGAAGGAAGTCAGAGGCAAATCCTGGCAGTGACCCCTCAGCCTGGGCTAAGGGAGAGCGAGCCCTAATCTAACCCAAGAACTCTCCCTGCCTGGGCAGGAGGGCAGATATTCCCACTGTGAAGATGGACACTTTACATCATCTTAGTTGACATCATTAAACATCTGAATTATAAATCTAACACCCCTCATTCCAATTTCTGTGGTCACTAAGCAAATTCCTCTTATAGAATTTTACTTTTCACATAGCCTGCCTTTGCTGATGGCCAAAGGCTGCCAGTATTTGCTTGGCCCTTTTAATAACAATAAGCTGGCAGTCATTTTGGTTTCTCCATCATTCTTTGAGTTTGGTTCATGTGACTTCACCCATGAGAAACATTCCACTCTCCACCATTCCTGAGTTGATACATTAGGTTTCTGTACTTCTAGAGCTTAGGAGCACATTCTCAAGTATAAAAAATTTTCCAATGAATTAAATTCTCAGACCTCCTGGGAACATGCTTGGCAATACCTGACCTCACAAATGATTCATACCTTCCTGTTGAAGCCTCCTTGCCAAGAAGCTGTTGAGAGTGATCCAATCCACTTTTGGTGAAGGGCCTCTAGGCCATTTACAATACTAGTAAACTTTAATCAAGGGCCAGGGTAAATTCTGATATTAGTCCCCAATGTCTCTCATCAGAGCCTGAATATGCAGCAGTCAAGATAGGCGTGAGAGAAGGACAAACGTCAAGTTCTCACATCAGCTGTGCTGCTTATTCCAAATATGGTCACAATCTGAGGTTCCAGGTAGACATATCTTTTGGGAGGACACCACACAACCCACTATATCAGAGAAAAGGCTTCTTACCCAATATCATGTCCCATTCAGCTATGCCCTTAGCAAATGCTGACCGAGAAACCAAGTCTTCTTTTTTAAATGGTGCTATGTGGTGACTGATGCTGAGAGGAATAGCTGAGGTTTGCAAGCAGGCCTGCCAGATCACAGGGCAAACTCAAAATCAGAAGTGCTTTTCTTTATGTTCTAAATATTGAAATTACTTTTTAGTCTCTCAAACTTAAAAAGCTTCCCTGAAATATTTCATTTCGTTATGGTGTCAAATCTCAAGAGTTCATGCAACCAACTTTTTGGTAACTACGAGCTTCTACATTCACTTAGGGCAGGAGATCCTGATAGCAAAGACCTTGAGAGGAACACACGGGGGAAGTCTGCGCCAGAACACGCTCAAGAGTCCTGGTTTGTAGGGAGAACAGTGCAATGGGCAGGCAGGTGGCCAGTAAGACAACAGAGCAGCATCGATACATTGGATGGCAATCCATGATTTGAGATTTTAGGATCTTTTAATGCAAGCTGAGAGGTCGCCTATCACCTATTCAGACATATCATCACCCTATGGAATACAGTCTTCCACACCAGAATGTTCTTTTCATCCTGTTTTGCCGTTATCACCAATAAGAGTAAAGAAACAACTAGAACCCTCCCTGCTGCTCAGTTATTGGAAGAAGTAATGAAGAAGACAAATAGAATGAGCTTAACATGATGTGACACTTCTAATTGAATTGTATTGCTTTTTTGTTCCCTTCTTTACCTTGTAGGTCCAGACGCCCTGATATATATGCACAGAGGGAAAAACAGTATTGATTTCTATACCCAACGAATTCATGCCTTTTCCCAGGTGTCACAAAAGCATTTGTATTTCTAAATCACTATTTGCACCAACATAAGAAAAGTTTTCCTTTTAAATATGTTTTTCCTGATTGTTTTAGAGAGGAAGGGAAAAGGAGAGAGAGAGAGAGAGAAGAAACATTGATCAGTTGCCTCCTGCACGCACCCAGACCAGGGATTGAACCTGCAACCTGAATATGTGCCCTGAATGCGGATCAAACTGACCGCCTTTTGATGCACAGGATGATGCTCAACCAACTGAGCCACACTGGCCATAAGAAAAGTTTTTCAGGAATCCAAGATGGTGGCAGAGTAGATGGAAGTTACACTCACCTCCTCCCAGAACCAAACTGGAATTACAACTAAAATATAGAGTAATCAACCTAAATCAACCTGAAGACTACCTGAAGAGAAGTCTTATAACCAAGAACTTACGGAAGAAGCCACATTGACACTGGTAGGAAGGGCAGAGATGTGAAAAGGGCTGGCCCCAATCCCACAGGTGGCAGCTGAGATTCCGAAGGGATATCTCAGCTGTGGGGATTCCTCTGAGAAGAATGGGGTCTAAATCCAATGCTGAGCTTCCCAGCCCAGAGCCCCAGAGCCAGGAAGAGGCACCCACATACCATCTGGCTGTGAAAATTAGCAGAGATTCTGTCTGTCAGGGAGAGATGGGGGTGACACAGGCACCCTCTTAAAGGTGCACAAAATCTCGTGTGTAGCCATTCACTCTGGGCTCCAGCAGAAGGAGAGCAGAGCCAACTAGAGTAGCATGAAAACAGACTGAAGTTTGTGGCTCTGGGGAGAGAGCTGAAGGGACAACTACCAGGATCCTTGTATTGAGTCACTCTCTCACACTGCAAGGGCCATCTTTCTTGGTGAAGCACCCCCCTCCATATGGCATCACCCTGTGAGAATGCAATACCCCCATCCTCTGGACTCCCCGTCACCCCACCCTGTGGCGCTTGTGCCCTACTGAACGGTTAGCTGCCTGGGCTGGAGCGTAAAGATCTGGGCAGACCCAGAGGGGTCAGTAATTGAATGCTATAGCTTTGGGGCAGGGGCCATTCTTCCCGCTTTCCCACACACCTGGCTGGGGCCTTCCCCTTACAGGAGATCTGCTAGCCCCAGGCTCTAGGCTCCAGGTAGCCCTGCCCTCCCGACTCCTGGTGGCCTCGCCTTGCCAAGGTCTGGGCAGAATCTTGTCATCTGCAAATAATGAGTTTTACTTCTTCCTTTCTAATTTGGATGCCTTTTATTTCTCGTTCTTTTCTGATTGCTGTGGCTAGGATTTCCAGTACTTTGTTGGATAAGAGTGATGAAAGTGAACATCTCTGTCTTGTTCCTGATCTTAAGGGAAACAATTTTCTTTTTTTGCCCTTGAGTATGATGCTGGCTGTAGGTTTTCATATATGGTCTTTACTATATTGAGGTATGATCCTTCTATCAGCCTGCATCCGCGGAATACATCCCATTTGGTCATAGTTATGATCTTTTTAATGTGTTGCTGGATGTGGTTTGCTAAGATTTGTTGAGGATTTAAACATCTATGTTCATTAGGATATTGGTCTATAGTTGTCTTTCTTTGTAGTGTCTTTATCTGGTTTTGGAATTAGGATGATGCTTGCTCATAAAAGGAGTTTAAAAGTGTTCCTTCCTCTTGAATTTTTGTGAATAGTTTGAAAGGGATAGGTGTTAGTTCTTCTATAAATGTTTGGTAAAACTCACATGTGAGAGCAGAACATCGATTGGCTGCCTCCTGCACGCCCCCTACCACAGATCGAGCCTGCACCCGGGCATGTGTCTTGACTGGGAATCGAACTGGCAACCATTCAGTGCATGGGATGATACCCAACCAACTGAGCCACACTGGCCAGGGCAAAAAGAAGGAAATCTTACCTTTTGTGGCAGCATGGATGAACCTGGAGAGGATTATGCTAAGTGAAGTAAGCCATTCAAAGAAAGACAAGTAGTACCACATGATTTCACTTATATATGGATTCTAATGAACAAAATAAACCAGCAAACAAAATACAAACAGACCCATGGATACACAGAACAGACTGACAGCTGAGAGAGCGGAGAGTGGTTGGGGGACTTGGTAAAAAAGGATTAAGAAAAAAAAAGTCATAGACACAGACAACAATATGGTGATTACCAGAGGGAAAGGGGGGTTGAGGGGAGGTAGAAAAGGGTTAAGTGGGGATAAATGACTTGGGATGGTGAACACATAACACAATATACAGAGGTTGTATTATAGAACTGTACACCTGAAAATATATGTTTATTAACCAATGTCACCCTAATATATTCAATTTATTTTAAAAAATGTTTTTCTAACCATCCTTAAAGAATGTATTCTTCCTAATAACCTAATATTTACCTCATAGATTCTTATGGCATCCTAAAGATATAACAAATTATTATCATCTCTAGTTTTTAGAAAGAAAAGTAAAGGCATGCATTGAAGGGGGGCGGGGCATGATTAATCTGTAGAGAACATAAATGACTTGTCCATAGTAATAGGGTCAGTAACAGAACCAGGACTCCCAACTTGTTCTCCAGGCCAAACTAAAACGTCTACCAAAACATCTGACACAGAAGAATAAGTTAAATGACACCACTACAAAGAAATCTGACAAATCCAGGATGTATTCCTCAGACAGGACAAATGACCTGGTGGAATCAACAAATCAGTGAAAGTAGGAGATGGGAGATGAGAACTGGCATAGGAAAAAAACACTTAAGAGATAAAAATTAAATGCAATGTGAGGACTTTTTTTGGATAATACTTTGAAAAACCAACTATTAGAATACATTTAGGCCTGGCTGGGATGGCTCAGTGATTGAGCGTGGACCAATTAACCAGAAGGTCATGGTTCGATTCCTGGTCAAGGTGTGCAGGAGGCAGTTGATCAATGATCCTCATTCTTATTTCTATCTCGCTCTCACTTTCCCTTTCTCTCTGAAATCAATAAAAAAATATATTTTTTAAAAATACATTTTAGGAATACATCCAGGAAAATCTGGATATAGACTGGCTATCAGATAATATTAAGGAATCCGTATTAATTTTGTTAGATGTAATCATGGTGTTGTCGTTCTTTAGGAAAATGTCTTTAATTTTTGGAATATAGTGGTGTGGTGCCAGGGCTTTCTTTAAACACATTCCTTACGTAGAAAAGCTTCAACAGGAGGAGAGTTTGCCAGGCTAAGGGCAGGACATGCCTGTTAGGTTAGGTGGCTCAGGAGGCAGATGCCTACAGGCTCAGCAAATGCCATGGTCCTTAGCTTGGAAGTGACCACATCAGATTGTCATTTTAGGGAGCTCACAAGCGGAGGGTGGGTTTGAAGAGGAAGGTACCAAAGAGGTGGGTCCAGAGAGGAGCCCTTAACAAGAGTCAAGATGGAAAAATGAGGAGGTCCCAACCTCGGGGAGTGGCGTGAGAAGGGACTATCTACAGGAAAAGAGATAGAAAGGCAATACATTTAGAAGAGAAAAAAAGAGAAGGGACTCAATGATTGATTAAATATCTTTATGTCTTGCTCATCTAGCAGTCCAGTTTGGGACTTTGTCCTCATTTCAGACTGGCTGATGGCAGTTCTTCAATACTGGACTTCCAAGGTTGCCTGAGCTGTGGCCAAGCCAGACTATAAGAAAGGGGGAAAGAGCTGAGGCCAGGGCCAGAGATTTTCTCTAAGGAGAGTGAATCAGTTGCTCCCAACATTTCTGCACATATTCCATTGATGGAGAGCTGAGTCACAGGGCCAGACTTTGTTGCAAAGTGGGGAGTAGGAGCTGAGAAATGCAATCTCTGGTAAAGCAATCAAGATCCCCACTACCATTCTAATTCTGAGCGAGAATGGGAAAATGGAGATTGGTGGACAGCCAGCAGTCTCCACCACTGTTTGTCTTCACTGAGTAAATGCCTTTATGAGTAACTCCTGATTCCTTTTTTTTTTTTTCAAAACAGAGTGCCCAGCTTATTACTAGATCGGATTAATGCTTATTTCAAATTGTGATTAAGTTATAAAAACTAATTAATATTAGCTTATATGATGAAAATTACCATTATCCTGTTGTGTATAATGTGTTTCCTGAATTTATTGATGCCATGTTAATATTGAAATAAATAGACATTAGTAGTCAGTGCATATATTTGATATACCTTTGTTTTCTGCTTTAGGATAGTACTTAATCCTTTAAGTATGTGAGTGTTGGAAGCAAAAATAGTAATTTAGTATAATGATAAAGAGAGAGAAATACAGGAAAGGGTTATATTTCATTTATTAAATTACTCCCATCTATTTTTAGTGGTAGTATATATAAAAATAATTTTGAACTTATAAAAAACACTTTGATAATGGCTCATTTAATTACACTGTAGATTTTTCTCTTAAGCAAATTTTATATTTTATGTTTTCTTACATTAATTCTATCCTTCCTTTCCCTTATATTTTTCTTTTCTATTTTTCTAATGTATTTTAAAAATATATTCAAGTGTAAGATTGCTTTGTAAAAATACCTACATATTGTGTGAGATAATCATTATCACTTTTTTCTTTTTCCAGTACCTTCTCGTTAAATAAAGAACGCTGAGAATGACAAAACAGTTGCCTAAGAAACAAAAGTCATCCTGGTTATTTCTGTGCTGGGATGGCTCACAGCTCGCTGTTGCTAAAAGCAAATAAGGTGTAGCCAAGAAGCTGTGCTGTTGTTGCTTAGTAGGAAGGAAAGTTCGGGGCATATAGAAGGTTCAAGATGACCTTCAAGGAGAGGACAATGTCAGCGAAGTGCCAGTCACACACAAGGGGAATAAAATGTAGAATGACAGTTAAATCTTTCTTTCCCCCGGTAATTTGTGCCACCTGGTCATAAACAGAAACAGTCGCTCAAGAAATATCTGTCCTTTCACCACCAGCTATTGCCAGGTCCAACTTGGCTAATTGCTTGAGTTTCTGAAAATCAGGGACTATTTCAGAAACCTCATGAAAATAGATATGTGCAATTTAGAGGTCAATGAAGCCAGCATTGTGCATGCCCAGATGTGACCAGGCCTCTGTCACATGAACTCTGGCAAGTTAAACAGCTGTGTCTTACCCTTTGAGGCAGCTAAGGTGCCCCCAGTGCACCGCAACTCTGGGAGGCTCCACAGCTGACTCTTGGGAAAAGGTTTAAGAACAGGTGTGAAAGATGCCCCCTAACCTGCACTGTTATCATTGCAGCTGCTGACAAGATAAAGTAAATACACCTAAACTCTCAGTGAACTTAACTTCACAGTTTATTGACTTGAATTCCCTGACAGACCATGCCAGGTGCGTGGGATTCAGAGATTTAGGAGGCCCAGTTCAGTGAGGAGCATGGTTATGTAAACGGATGATGACAGGGCCTGGGGAACAGTGAAGGCCGGATCCCAAAGAAGGAGCTAAGATACCTGCCTGCAGCTCAGAAAAGGCTCCCAGCCATGAATGCTGGACCTGAGGCAGACATGGAGCAAGAGAATTCTGCTAGCTTATGCTGAACCCAGACAACGACAAACAATCTGCATATGACTTGTGAGATAACCTTCATTTTTTTTGCAGTGTCATTAGAAAAGGTAAATAATAATTTCAATGGCTACCATTTATTGAACTAGGCACTGTGCTAAGCAATATACTGTAAATATCTACACTAATAAAAGAGAAACATGGTAATTAGCGTACGACCGCTACCCTTTTCATTGGCTAATCAGTGAGTATATGCAAATTAACTGTCAGCCAAGATGGCGGCCGGCAGCCAGGCACTGAAGCGAGCACGAGGCTTGCTTGCTGCAGATTCCAACGTTCTCCGCCTAACTTGCCAGCCTCTCAGTTGCAACTCTAAGCAACTATATACTATGTTGCAAATAAGAAGCTAAACAAAACCCCAGAAAAGGGCTTCCATGCAGCCGGGCTCGGACTGCAACATTGTATCTATGTTTTCAGCAGCAAGGCC
>NW_005358043.1:4442073-4463747 GCF_000412655.1 Myotis brandtii | reverse complement strand
CCCCCCGAGTGCACAAATTTTTGTGCACCAGGCCTCTAGTATATATATATATATTTGTCTGTATATATATGGTAAGGCAAAAGTAGGTTTAGAGTTATTCATATGGAAAATAATACAATAATCTATAATAATAAAAGCATAATATGGTAGTTAGACTGGATGTCCTTCCAGAAGTCCTTCTGTCCTTCCAGATGAAACCAGGCTGCAGGGAAGCCCAGGTCCCAGGTGCCAAAGGGAAGCCGGTGCCAGCAGCCAGGGGAAGGAAGGCCTACTCTTGCACAAATTTCATGCATCGGGCCTCTAGTTAATCTATACTAATAAAAGGGTAATATGCTAATTAGACCAGATAGACCAGACGTCTTCCGGACAAAGCCACAGGGGCCGAGGCAGAGGCGGTTAGGGATGATCAGGCTGGCAGGGGAGAGTGGTTAGGGGCGATCAGGCAGGCAGGCAGAGTGGTTAGGGGTAATCAGGCAAGCAGGCAGGTGAGCGGTTAGGAGCCAGTGGTCCCAGATTGCGAGAGGGATGTCCGACTGACATCCCCCGAGGGGTCCCGGATTGGAAAGGGTGCAGGCTGGGCTGACTGCTCGCCCCTCATGCATGAATTTCATACACCGGGCCTCTAGTAAATAATAAAAATAATAATACAAGAATAAGCTCTGTGTTTTACATACAACTGTAAACCTACTTTTTCCCCACCCTACATATACTCCACTAGGGCTAAGCAATATACATATATATGAAGTCTACTTGGGCTGCCATAACAAAAGATCACAGGCTGAGTAACGTAGCAACAGAAATTTATTTTCTTGCAGCTCTAGAAGCTGGAAGTCCAAGATGAGGGGTTGGTTTCCTCTGAGAACTCTCCTCTTGGCTTGCAGATGCCTACCCTCTTGCTGCCTCTTCACATAGTTGTTTCTCTGTGCAGGTGCCCCTGGCATGTCTCTGTGTGTCCTAACCTCCTATTCTTTTGTTTTTAATGGCTTCCTTTTTCTTTCTTTCCTTTTTTAAAATTGATTTAAGAGGGAGAGAAGAAGTGGGAGAGAGATAGAAACATCAATGAAAGAGAAACATCAACATCCATCAGCTGCCTCCTGCATGATCCTCACTGGGGACCCAGCCCACAACCCAGGTACATCCCCTAATAGGGAATGGAACCAGCGATCTCCTGTTGCATCGGTGGATGCTCAACTACTGAGCCATACCGGCCAGGCCTAACCTCCTCTTCTCATAAGGACACCAATCATATTGGATTAGGGCCCATGCTAATTTTAACTTAATTACCTCTTTAAAGGCCTTATCTCCTAATGCAGTCACATTCTGAGGTACTGGGGATTAGGGCTTCAGCATATGAATTTTGGAGGCCACAATTCAGTTTATAACACACCAGAGGCCCAGTGCACAGATTTGTGCACCAGTGGGGTCCCTCAGCCTGGCCTGTGCCCTCTCACAATCTGGAACCCCTTGGGGGATGTCAGATAGCCAGTTTCGGCCTGATCCCTGCAGGCCCGATCCAGACAGGAGGGAGCCCAATCCTGTGTGTTGCGCGTCTGTCTCCTGGTGGTCAGTGCGTGTCATAGCAACTGGTCTATTGGTCGTTTGGTTGCTTAGGCTTTTATATATATAGATATATTATATGTATGTATTTATTTTTTTAATATATATTTTATTGATGAGAGAGAAACATCCATCAGCTGCCTCCTGCACCCCCCCTACTGGGGATGTGCCCGCAACCAAGGTACATGCCCTTGACCGGAATCGAACCCGGGACCCTTCAGTCTGCAGGCCGACCCTCTATCCACTGAGCCAAACCGGTCAGGGCAATATATGTATGTATTTAAATATATTAGTTTAATCTGTAACAACCTAGAATAATACTGCTACTCCCTTTTACAGATGAGGAACTGAAGCTCAGAACATTTTAACAAGCTGAAACTGATAAAAATAATATTGAATGTCAACTGTAATTGAACATTTTTTTAAACATTTTTTTAAAAAGAAAGGTTTAACAGTATGTCTATCACACGGCAGTTGTGTCAGGAACTGTGAACCCAGGATGGTCTGCCTGCAAAGCCCACTCCTTTAACCACCGTGCAATCCTTTGAAGGGAGAGAAAATAAGTAGCTAGTTATGAAAATTCTTCTGTGTTACCTGGTATCTATTTTCACAATGAGCAGTGCCATCAATTGACCCAACATTTATTGTGCACTTACTACACGTCCCAGGTAACACTGGAATGGCTTGGAAGTTGTAACTCTTCCATGAAAAAGTTCCAGAATTAAGTCGGAAATAATTTTCATATTTGTAAGTATTGTGCACTTCTCCCAGACAAGAAATCTATGGGAGGAAATAAAGAATTCTGTCAAGTTCAAGGGTCTTTAGAGATATGAGAGAGGATTAGCACGAAAAATCAAATCAAAGAACATGGGCTTATATACCCAGTAAGAAGATAAAGATTTGGTAATAACTTGAATCTAAAAAATATGTGGCTACCCTCGTTAAGTTATGAATTCACTGACATAGCAACTAGTCTCAGGTCAGGGTATTCCTCCATGCTGCAGACATGGATCCTGTTGCATTCCTCAAAAAATTATCTTGAGAAGGAAATCCCTAACTGTGATCATCCTCTAGTGGGTAAGCATACTTACTCTCAGGAGGATTTAGAAGTAAGTATAGAAATGTTTGAGAGAATGAAACTTCTATTACTAATATCCTGATGCTAAAGGACCTGTACATATTAATACTGCAGTACTCATAACACTTAAGAGAATTTGGCCTATTAGAGTTATTTGTCAACATTGTAATTCGTACTTCATATATACAATTGAGGAGTTCATTTCAACTTATAACTTTAAATTGAAATTTTACAGAGTTTGTATATAATATTGGCACCTATAATTAAGGCTGGCCATATTGTATGTTTAATTATCAGATTTTTAGGAATGAAGCATTTGGAAGGTTTAACATATTTATTGGTCATAATTTCTGTTTCGAGTATGTAAAAGTTTATGTAGCTTTGTAAAAGGGGCCAAATATGTATTAATCAAAGCCCAACTTTAAAATGTTGAGATTTGCTAGATTTATAAATAGAATATGTCTAAACAGAACTTCAGAGAAAAAACTTGACTTTTTGGATATGCAACCTAAATGAACGATAGGAAGTCAGAGAAAGGAGCTGCATGGAGAACTGAAGATGAGCATGAGTTTGTTCAGCAGATTAAATGAAATGTGACAGCATGGCTACAAGTAATTCAGCATCCCTCAGTCAAAAATTGAGTGGAAAATAAGCACAGATGAGTAGGCAAAGGCCAGATCACAAAGGCACTTGTGTTCCGGGGAAAGGTGTTTCTGTTTTAACCTATCGGCAATGGTGAGGCATGGAAGAACTTTCCTCTGTTTTGATCTGATTTTCCTGTTACAGAGATCACACCGGGAAAACTAAAGTCAACTAAGACAAAAGACAAGAAAATGACTGACATCCAGGTAAGAGATTTTGGAAAGTGAGAGGGAAAATGAGGGCAGAAAATGTAAGATCAAGCTAATGGCAAAAATAGTACCTAGAGTACATTCTCTTAGGCCATGTACATTTTGCTGGAGGTAGGCTGAAAATTTTATCAAATAGAAGAATGTACAGAAGGGAGGAAGGGAGGGAAGGAAGCTGAGTGAAATTGAGGTGAGACACCTGGGCTAGAAGTATGTTATGGGCGTCAAGAATAAATGGATGGAAAGGGGGGAGGGCGGACATCTGTAATACTCTCACCACTCAAGATTTTTTTAAAATAATAAATAGATGGTAATTGAAGCCATAGGTATAAGTGAGATTCTCCAAAGAGAGCATGTAGAAGATAGGGGCAGAACAAGGCTAAGGTTAAAAATCAGGGAAAAGTTCACACTGAAGATGTGGGGAGCAGAAAAAGAATCAGGTCAAGGTAACAGAATACTTAGCCAGGTGGGTAGGAGGCAACCCAGAGAGGGAGGTGTCAGGTGTCAAGTGAGAAGAGGCTTTAAGAAGGCAGAAGCAAGTGAGCTCAGAGAAGACCCATAGGACAAAAACTAGAATTGTGTGGATCTGTCCAGCCAGATGTGTGAAGATCATACCACCTTCTCCTTTGTAACATCTCTGATAAAATAATAAAGGGTAAAGGAGTTTTCTTTTCTTCAAATTGTCTTTCTATATTTTCTTTATTGGCCTGAGATCCATTAAACTAACTACTTGACCAATAGTCATTTATTTGTCCACAACCCCCTCTCCAAAATGTGACCCCCAGTGACCACTTCTGCCTTAGGAAACTCTGCCCTTCGTTAACTTCTGTGATTTAGCCCTTTTGTGGGTTTTCCCCCCTCCTCTCTCCTCCTCACTTCCCCTACCTTTCTCCTTTTCTTTCTCTCACCCTCTCACTGCAGGCATTTCTCAAGATTCAGTGTTTACTTCTCTGTTGGTCTTGTTCCACACTCCTGGAATAATTCTGCCGGACTGATTTAATTTCCTTCTTCGGTTATAATTTTTTGGCTGATATTTCCTAGAAACCACAAAATGTTGCTATTGTAGTTGTTCAATACATCATTGCTGGGAAAGATGTATATGTCCTACATTCAGAATCACAGATACAAAGTGCCGCCCATGGCTCATCCATTATTCCCCTCTTCTCTTTTTCTATTATTATTTTCAAGTAGCTCTAGGCAGCTTGGTGCTTCCAAGCTTCTGGGACCAGTGGCAGGAATAATAATGACTTATCCAACTGTAGCAACAAATCCAACCACACAACCACTATTTCTGCACTGAAAATTATGTATGGTCCTGCCTGCTAGAGTTCACCCCGAGAATATACTACACCTGCCAAGTAGTCAGCACTGCCCATGCAGGTGGGTTACACAGCATTAGCTTCTTATTTCTATAAAAAATAGTTTTACAATTTTATCACTTTTATCAATTCTAAGATACATATTTTTCACATTATTACCTCTCAGAAATTGAAATGCGTCTTACAATTATAGTTAGCAGCACTTTTCTGTTATTAGAATATGAAATAATGATGTGTATTACAATCTATAGTATCACAAATTTGATGGAATTTGGGTATTTGAAAAATAAGATGCAAGAGTAAATTAGTTTCACTCTGGGAGACAATAGGCACAGTAATTAAAAAGAGGGCTTAGAAATCACAAACTGGGCTTAAATTTTAGCTCTGACATGAGCTCTAACAATTTGGCAAAGTTGCTTAATGTCTCTGAGTCTCTGTTTTCTAACATGAAAAATTGAACTAAGGCACTAGCAATATCTACCACATAGGATTTTGTACAGTTTAAACATTTTTGTGTAATGTGCTTCAACAGTGCCTGGCATCTGATCAACACTCAGAAGATGAACTACATTCTAGTCCTCTCATTTTTTCAAAAGGAAAAACAGTAGGATGCATAGAAACAATATGGATTCTTATTTTGAATGAACTAAGCAAACAACTCTCTCATCACTATAATCAAATAGAAAGAAAAATAATAGCCTGCAAATCAGAATTGAATGGAGTCATAAAATAGGCTAAACAGGTTCCCATGCTTGTAAATCATAAGCAAGGTTTCCCCAGATGATAGATGAGTCAGTGCTGCTCCTTCCCTACCTCACACCACTAGCAGGCTTACTGCATATGTTGCATATTAAACCCAAGTTCACCCATTATGAGATCCACCTCCCCTCTGGGAGAGCCCAGGCTGGCTTCTACTAAGGCAGTCACCTTAATTAGTTGAACTGAGATACTTACCAAAATATCTGGTTTTTCTTTTGTAAAACTGTATACAATATAGTATGATTTTAGTAATTATATATATGGTCATAGAAAAAGAACTGGAAGGATATACACCAAGTTGCTAACTAGATAGTAGGATAATGAAACTTTTTTTGTTGTTTTCTTCTTTTCACTCTATTTTTTTTTAAATTGTTCCCTTTATTTTATTTTTCCCCCATCACCATTTATCCCCCATATCAGTCTATATTTTAATATTTTTTTTAATTTCAGGAAGGAAGGGAGAGGGAGAGAGGGATAGAAGCATCAATGATGAGAGAGAACCATTGTTCGGCTGCCTCCTGCACACCCCCAGCCAGGGATTGAGCCCACAACTCGGGCATATGCCCCGATCGGGAATCAAACTGTGACCTCCTGGTTTATAGGTCGATGCTCAACCACTGAGCCATACTCAGGTTTCTCTTTAGATCGAATAAATCTTTCACCTCTTACTCTGTTTTTTAATTTGTTGAATAGCAGGTCCTCAACATCATTTCTGTCCAGCATCATTTTGTTATAAATTAGCCCATGTAGGCCCTGGCCAACATGGCTCAGCTGGTTGAGCATTGTCCCATGCACTGAAAGGTCTTGGGTTGGATTCCTGGTCAGGGCACATGCCCAGGTTGAGGGTTTGATCCCTAATTGGAATGCATACAGGAGGCAACTGATTGATGTTTCTCTCTCACATCAATGTTTCTCTTTCTCTCCCTCTCACTTTCTCTCACTCTCTAAAATCAATAAAAACATATTTTTTAAAAATTAGACCATGTAAAATTGATTCTGTTATACATTGTTTTGATTAAACTCACAGAACCTTAATGATTTTAAGTGAGGACTTACTGTAATTGAAATAAATGGCTTTTGTAAAAAATTGTTTAAATCTTTTTCTTAGATTTCCCAGAGGTTATTTTTATTTTAAACACACGTAGGAGACATTAATTTAGTATTTCCTATGAAGGCTATTAGGTAGCCTTCTACAGGGTATTTAGGATAAACACAGAATGGTGATACATTCATACTAACTAATGAAAAGTTCACTCCAGCAACTCAGAGTGAGATGGACCTTTCTAAATAAGTATATGTTTAGAAGAGACGAAATAATCAGCTCACACAGACACAGCTTGGGATAACTATTTTGAAGCTTATGGACAATTTTTTTTTAATTATCTAGCAGGCAAAGCAACATTAATATCTGTCATGCGCCCTAGCTGCTTTGGCTCAGTGGATAGAGCATCATCCTGAGGTCTGAAGGGTTCCAGGTTCGATTCCGGTCAAGGACAAGTGCCCAGGTTGCAAGCTCAATCCCCAGTGAGGGGCGTGCAGGAGGCAGATGGTCAATGATTCTCTCTCATCATTGATGTTTCTATTCCCCTCCACCTTCCCCTCTGAAATCAATAAAAATATATTTTTTTTAAAAGAAAGTGATGCAGAAGTTGCCCATATCACTGACTCATGCTGAATAGTGAGAACTCAGTCATAGAGCCCCGCCTGCTACAAAAGAGGCAGGGCACTATGTTCCCTACCTGCTCACTATGGTCTGTCAATGCTAAAGCTCAGTGAGAGAGTTGAACACAACTAAAACAAAAGCGGGCAGCTGGCTGCTAGCAGATAGTTGCACTTTCAACTACAAAGAGCAATTTTTAATGGTAAGTTTTCTATCTTGAAATTTTGCATTCTTTTCTGTCTACCTACTTTCAAATAATGATGGATAAACATTTCAGGTGCAGCAGCCCAGCTGTGCTGGCAGCCACCAGAAGCCGGAAGAGACCATGAATACATCCTCCCCTCGATCCTCTGGAGGGAGCTCGGCCCTGCCAGCACCTCGGTGTCGGCCCAGTGATACTGATTTCAGGCTTCTGGCCTCCAGAACTGTGGGAGGGTACATTTCTGTTGTTCTAAGCCACCCAGTTGTGGCAATTTTTACAGCAGCCACAGGAAATAAATACAGTGCCACTGTCTTTGACTTTAGAAGTTTTTTCATAATCATAGCCCTTGGCCAAAATGTTCTGATTCTAGTATTACCTATAAACTGGAATTAGTGATCTGAATTTAGCTGACCATTTACCAAAGAAAAATAAGTCTCTAGATTTCTCTAGGCAAAAGTAGTGGGCTGTAATTGCTATTCAGAGTTTCATAAAAACCAGTATCAACACGGGTGCCCTCGTTGGCCTACTTGGGGAATATGGGGTTGGAAAGAGGAAAGGAAATTCCCAAAGTTCATTTTCACTCATTAACTCATTCAGTAAGTATTCATTCATTGGACACCTGCCATGGGCCAGGCACTGTGCTCAGAATTGAGGAAACAATGATGTATTAGATAAAGTTCCCCAAGGGACTTTGGCGAGTTCAGCTTTTAGTGAATGAGAGAGAGAGAGAAAAAAGGCCTAAGATGGAATAAATAACTTTGAGAAGCCCATTTTATTTTTAAAAATGTGAAATAATTTGTAACACCTCTTCAAACATTTTAATACTGTTTATGAACACACACACACACACACACACACACACACACACACAAATGTTTTCAGAAAAAAAAAAAAGAAGAAGAAGCCTTCCAGAATACAGAAACCAAGCACCTGGCACAGAACAAGCCCTCCGGGCAGACACAGAAATGAAACATCTCAAAACACTAGATATTACGAGGAAAAATGAAGACAGGGCAGATGCATTTGCCTTCTATTATCTTGTGTTTTGCAAAGGATCTCAAAATCATACAAAAAGCAAAAACATGTGTAGAGTTCCTTAATTTCTAAAACTAAACTCTCCTTTGCAGCTGAGTCAAATGAGTTAACTAAATTAGCATATTCATCAATCTGCTTAACACAATTTCTCTATATTTAAAGCCTACTGTAACCCAAATTCTACTACAAGTTTAAGAAGTCTGAAGCTAACACAATTATCTTCACATGGGGAGGGGAGAAGGGGGGTTATTATCATCTAGGAGCAAACCTGAATCGCCAAGACAGCTGATGGCATAATCAAATTATCCAGTTCAGAGGGCAAGTTGTATAACTCAAGACCATAAAGGGGAAAAAAAAAAGCCCTTCTATATTGCTTAATAAGTTTCTGTGGCTTAATATTTTCATGTGAAATTGCCTTGAATTTTCATTTTGTTTGCATTTTTAGACAATCAGTGGGAATTTTTTCATCGGAAAGTGGCAAAGTGACAAGCATTCTTGCTAAAGAAATCTAATATCATGCATTCTGGCAAATCTCTTTGGACTTTCCTCACTTCATTCAAAGTTTCAGAAGGGTCTGGCAGACTGGTGGGCAGACCAGCAGGAACCCATTTGCCTGAGGGTCTGAATAGCTTCCTGGGAAATTCAACCACCCAAGGGAAGCTCTCAAAGGTCAGGCACAAGCGTGGCCCAGGAACAATGCCTCCCTGGTCCCAGGGGAAGGGTGATTCTGAGTGCAGCCGAGTCTGTGAATTAGATTTTTCCACCAGCTCAGCCCCCATGGACTCAAATCAGAATCCTAGAAAGGGAGATAAAAAACTACAATAGCATTTTTGACTAAAATTTGCTGATCAACTGTAACATCACTAAAAGGGGACTCCGGACATTATGTGTCTCTTAATGAGATGCATTAAAAAGTACCCTGCACCTTCTATGAAGTATTCTTGCCCCAAATCATAACAATAATAACTAAAGCAGAATCTAATCCAGCTTCCAGACCTCTTTATTACCAATTTCCAGGAAACACAGGGAACGGAAAAGCATTTTAAACTACTCCATGATGATACAATCAGCCAAATCCAATATATGGAAAATGCCATGGGAAAAATGACCAGTTTCCTTTAACAATTACATAATTTTTAGAGGAAGTAGTGGGGCCCTAGCCGGTGTGGCTCAGTTGGTTGTGTTGTCCCATGCACATAAAGATTGCTGGTTCAATTTCCGGTCAGGGCACATGCCCAGGTTTCGGGTTTGGTCCCGCCCCAGTCGATGTTTCTATCTGTTCTGCTCCCTTCCTCTCTCTCTAAAAATCAGTAAAAACATATTTTTTAGAAAATATAAATTAAATAATGGGAGTAGTGGGAATTACTGTAAGTAACGAGAGGTCTAAGAAATACAACCAACTATGTGTGGATCTTCTTTTTTTGTTTTTGTTTTGTTTTGTTATTTCCATTGATTTTTAGAGAGAGTAGAAGGGAGGGGGGAAGAGACAGAGAGAGAGAAGAGAGAGAGAGAGAGAGAGAGAGAGAGAGAGGTGTGAGAGAGACACATGGATTGGTTGCCTCCTGCACCCACCTCTACTGGGGCAGGGGATCAAACCTGCAACCTAGGCGCCTGCCCTTGACTGCGAATCGAACCTGAGACCCTTTGGTGTGAGGGCCAGCACTCTAACCACTGAGTAACACCATCTGAGCAAAGGAAACACTTGGAGAAAATTGAACATGGACTGAGAATTAGATAATATATTAAGAAATTATTATTTTTTTAAAGTATGATAATGTTATTGTGCTTATGTTGAGGGGAAAAGCCCTTACCTTTTAAAGATAATGATGAAATAGTTAAGGGTAAGATTATATGATGCCTTGGATTTGCTTTAAAATATTCCAGTGGAGCCCAGCTGGCATGACTTAGTGGTTGAGCGTCAACCTATGAGCCAGGAGGTCACTTTTCAATTCCCAGTCAGGGCACATGCCTGGGTTTCGGGCTCGATCCCCAGTGTGGGTCATGCAGGAGGCAGCCGATCAATGATTCTCTCTCATCGTTGATGTTTCTGTATCCCTCTCCCTCTCCCTTCCTCTCTGAAATCAGTAAGAATATATTTTTAAAAAATTCCAGTGGAAGTGGGGAAAGAGGAATTTGATGAAAACTAAGGTGGATAGATAAAATGAGAATGATAAAATATTGATAACTGTTACAGCTGATTATACTATTCTGTGTTTGAATATGTTTGAAGTTTCCATAATAGAATTCTCAAAAAGTACTTAAAAGCACCATTTTACCATTCTGCTCTTTCCTCCCACTGCCCTGAAACTGAAACTCTCCGCCCTCGCTCTCTTTGCCAGCTCCACACTTATTATTGTTATGATTTGTGACACTCTCCAGATTCTCTACAAAAGCTTTTGTCCACCTCAAATCCCTACCTCCTTCCTCAAAGTCTGTCCTGACTGACCCCCCAAATCCTGAGCCTTGTCTCCCTTCTCCAGAGTCTATAACACTTCAAGTCAGTTGGTATTTGTCATCGTTTGCTTTATTTTCTTGGTTAACTTTTGAGTGTTTTGCATCCCCAGTTGGATTTGAGGCACTCATAGCACAGGTTGTTTGTTATTCTCTTGGCTCAACAACTTCACCCAGAATCAGTCCTAAATAATCTCAACTAATTGGTAAAGCACTGGGATGTCTCTAGAAAAGCCCTGACCTAAAGAATAACACATTGAGACAAGAATCTGGAAAGCTGAGTTTGTCTTAATGTTACTCAGGGTTGCAAGTGACAGAAAATTGGAATGTACGGATTGAAATAACTGGGAAGCTAAGGTGTAGATTCAGACCCCTAATGGTACTTTTCAGGGCCCTCTCCCCCTCCTTTCCTCCATCTCTACGTTTTGCTGATTGTGACACACCCAGATCTTATCAGACTAGTTTAGAAACACTGAAAAAAGGGTAGTTTTTTTTCTCCCAACATGTATATATACAAACCTCAGTGAAAGATTCTGATAGGTCCAGATTCCAACTCAGTGCCCATCCATTGGCCAATCACTGTGGCTAGAGGAATGGGGCACTACAATTGGCCAGATCTGGTTCACAAGTTATCCCTGTGGCCAGGGGGCAAGCAGGCCCATCAGAGGTGCATGAAGTGGGACAGTTCCCCAATAGAAGGGGAGATAGAGTTACCAAAAGGATGGGGAAAGGAATGCTAGGAAGAATTCCATCACCGCCATTACCGTAGCCTTCGTTCTTCACCAGGCGCACGGTCCTGGGCCAGCTATTTAATAATAACATAATAATTACCACACTTTGTATCAGAGACAGATAATGTACCAGTACTTTGTAATACAATTACATTTATGAAGTAATGTATACCTTATCTCCAGCCCTCTGAACAGCCCAATAAGGTTACGGTTATTAGGCCTATTTTATAGATGAAAAAAATAAGACAAATAGTCCAAGGATATGTGTCTTTGTCAGTTTGTGCTGCTCTAATGAAGTATCATAGACTAAGTGGCTTAAAACAACAAAAATATTCTCCTCACAGTCTGGAAGCTGGAAGTCCAAGATCAGAGTGCCAGCAAGGTTGAGTTCCGGTGAGACTGGAGACTTCTCCTTGCATGCTTATGTGGTGGAGAGCAATTCTCAGGCTCCGTTTTCTCATCTGCAAAATAAAAACCTTCCATTTCTGATATTTTATAATCCCAGGATTCTTTCATGAGCTTTGGTGTTCCTTTGAGGTCTGAAGCAAGTTCCTGATTCTGCAGAATAGCCCACTGCAGCCCCTCCCTTGAAAAAATCTCCCTCTGACATTTAGTGACCTGATTATACAACTACAGTATGTTCTGTATATTGTTTACATGGAATAAATAATATTAAATTATTCAAAATCCAAATTAAATAAAGGTTAATAGAGTTGCTGTAGAAAGCAGATCTCTGCTTTCCCATAAATTATAAATTTAGTAGTATAAGTAATCATCATAATACTAGTAATTCAGCTAACAATTATTGAGCACCTATTGTATACTCGGCTTGGATTAAGTGCTTTACATAAATAATCTCATTCATTCATCAAAATAACATTTAAGACCTAGCCAGTTTGGCTCAGTGGATAGAGCATCGGCCTGCAGACTGAAGGGCCCTAGGTTCAATTCCGGTCAAGGGCATATGTCTGGGTTACAGGCTCAATCCTCAGTGAGGGGCATGCAGGAAGCAGCCAATCAATGATTCACTCATCACTGATGTTTCTCTCTCCCCGCTTCTCTCTTCCTCTCTGAAATCAACACTTAAGAAGGTAATGTTATTATTCCCATTAAACATAAGAAACTTCCCTGGCCTGTGTGGCTCAGTAGTTAGAGTGTTAGCCACACACTAAAGGGTTGCAGGTTCGATCCCATGAGCATGCGGGAGGCAACCAATCCATGTGTCTCTCTCACATCAGTGTTTCTCTCCTCTCTCTCTCTCTCTCTCTCTCCTTCTACTCTCTCTAAAAATATCAATGGAAAAAAATATCCTCGGGTAAGGATTAACAAAAAAATAAATAGATAAGAAACTGAGGTATGGAAAGCTTAAGAAATTTGCCCAGCATACATGACTAAAAAGTGGTTAGGCCAAGATGAGAATTCTGTTGATGTGAACCCACATTCTTAGCCCCTGTGAGAGGAAAGAGGGAAACGAAGGGCATAAACAAACAGAAGCTAGTGAAATATGCTGATTCTTCAAATATATGTGTTATATTTGCATGTCAAATTTAATTCAACTATTTATTTAAAATAATAAAGCAACATAGCACTCTTTCAATAGTTTAAAATTTAATAAAACTAAAATCTCTCATGCTTACTATAATGAAACCGGACAATTTAGAAAAACAAAATCATTCCACTGATACCTTAGTGAATTTTAAACACTTATTACAAGTTAAATCCAGAACAATGGTATTTTTATAATGCTAAAGTAAACTGTAGATGAAAACACAAAGACTTAAATAGATAAAATGGAATAGGCATACATTCAGTTCAAAAACCGAATACAATGCAAAAAAATTATGTGTACTTCAAAAATAAGAATACTTTATATATTAAGCCTTATAAGGAAAAACATGGTAGCAATAAATGTATTCAGATAATTTGCAATAGAGGAGAAATAAAAATTGGATGATATTTATAGATTAATCACGTAAATTATCACAGATAAATAACACCAGTATTAACAAACTGACAATAAATTTTAAATGTGGAGATAATTAATCTTACAAGTCATCTATGAAGTCATTTTTAGATTCTGAATGAAATTGAAATTTCAATACATTTTTATAACAGCCAGGAACAAATTTGATGTGTTTTCAATAAGTACATAAAGAGTAATTATCTGTAGACCTGAGATATAAGTTGAAAACCAAAATTAAGTAGGTGTCAGATGCTACCCTGCCTGACCTAAGCTGACTGTCCCTGGTTAAATAAAGCTAGCCTCAACCATGTGAATGGACCCAGCTGAGATTCACAGAGCTGTCCCAGCCACCCTCAGACACATCGATTGTAAACACATAATTTTATGCTGCTGAGGTTTTATGGTCATTTCTTGCATAGCATTACTGGCAACACTTTTAAAGCTGTGGTGGCTTTACATGTCCTCCGATTCTCTGAGATGCCTCCCGTGAAGAGGTGGAGCCTGCTTTCTCTCCCTTTGAGTATGGGCTGGACTTGGTGATTCGCTTCTAATGAGCAGAAGAGTGGAAGTGGTTTTGTGTGATTTTGGAGGGTAGATCATAAAAGACCCTGCAACTGCCCTACCCAGTTTGACTCAGTGAATAGAGCATCGGCCTGCAGACCGAAAGGTCCCAAGTTCAATTCTGATCAAGGGCCTGCCTGGGCCCTGGTCAGGGCACATGCAGGAGGCAACCAATTGATATGTTTCTCTCACATCAATATTTCTCTCTGTCTCTGTCTTTCCCTCTCTCTTCCACTCACTCTAAAAATCAATGGAAAAATATCCTCGGGTGAGGATTTAAATAAATAAATAACCCTGCAACTCCTTCTCCCCTCTTTCTTAAATTGCTCACTGTGGAAGGTGGGGGCGGGGCAGGAGGGTTGCTGACCTGTGAGGGCTCCTGAGTAGCCTATGGAGAGGCCTACATGGTGAGGAACTGAGGCCTCCTGCCAGTGGTAGTGTGAGGGAGCCACCTCAGAAGCACCCTCCATCCCCGGCCAGCCAGGCGTGCATGACCGCAGCCTCTGAGCCAGGCCTGCCCAGCTCAGCCACTCCTGAATTCCTGACCCACAATTACGGTGAGATTAGAACAAAGGTTTGTTGTTGTTACATGTGGGGGTTTTTTGTCGTGTAGCAATAGATAACTAATACACCACTATGTCAGGAAATTTTGCATAGCAACTAGAAACGTAGGGAATGCTAACTATGGATTTGGGGGGGTGTTATGATCCAATTTAGTTCTGACACTACCTACCTGGAATTAAGTGTCAGATCCCACAATTTAAGGGCTCAGTCCTATAAGACTGCCCTCACTTCAGATGCTAATATCAAGTCCCGGGTCGTCACCTGTACTGACCAACCAGCTATAAATCGAGATTCCCATGACCCCTTCTTCAGGTTCAGTAATTTACCAGGATGCCTAACAAAACACTTACATCAGCCAAAACCGGTTTGGCTCAGTGGATAGAGCGTCAGCCTGCGGACTGAAGGGTCCCGGGTTCGATTCCGGTCAAGGGCATGTACCTGGGTTGTGGGCACATCCCCAGTAGGAGATGTGCAGGAGGCAGCTGATCGATGTTTCTCTCTCATCGATGTTTCTGACTCTCTATCTCTCTCCCTTCCTCTCTGTAAAAAATCAATAAAATATATTTTTAAAAAAAACACTTACATCTGATAGCTTATTATATAATAAAGGACACAATAAAGAATACAGATGAACAGCCAGATGAAGAGGTATATAGAACCACATCTGGAAGGGCCAGAGGACAGGAGCTTCTGTCCCCATGGAGTTGGGCAGCGCCACCCTCCCAGCACATGGACATGTCCACCACCCAGAAGCTCTCTGAACCTCATAGTGCAGGGACTTTTATGGAGACTTCATCATAAAGGCCTGGTTGATCATTAGCTCAGTTTCCAGAGCTGCTCCCCTTTCCAGAGAATAGGAAGTGGGGCATCAAGTTTTAAACTTATAATCGTGGCTTGGTCATTCTAATGAGCAGCCCCCATCCAGAAGCCCACCAAGAGTGGCCTCATTAGAACAAAAGATCCTCCTATCACCCAGGGATTTAGGAGATCTGTGTCAGGAACTGGGGTCAAAGACCAACTATTAACAGGAAGCACGGGTAGGGGCCACTATATATACTTCTCACTATTTCACATACCCCACAGACTGCCTCATTGTTGGGGAGCACAGGAGACTTGGTTGGCAAGTTGTAAGGAGGACATTCTGAGAAAAGGGAAGTATGTGGAAGGCCGCCTGCCCCGGAATTCTGACTTAGGGGAGTGTGGAAGGCAGCGCCTCTAATTATTCCCTGACCTTTCCAAACAAGTCTGTGCACGTGCAGACCTCCGGGTATTTACTGGAATCCTTATGCCTAATCTTTGGGTGCCCTTGCCTAGAGGACAATGAGAACACATGTGTCCTCCCAAGATTACTCACCCTGCTGATTGTATATAAAGATAAAACTGCAATAAAAGCCTAAGGAAGCAGGCAATCGAGGCGGCCTGGCTCCTTCAGCCAGACCATCCCTTAGCCCTCTCCCCCACAGTGAAACTGTCGGAGTAATCTGTTCATCCATCGTTCAGGGGTTGCTGGTTAGCCCCGGCACCTCATTTTGTGCAACACCTAGTCTTCAGTCATGCCCACTTTCAGGGAATGTGTGCCAAGTACTATGCTCTTTATATATAAAGTACTTCATATACATTATCTCATTTCATCTTCACATAAACAATCTAAAGAGGAAATTATTTTACTATAAACTAAGACTTAGCAAAATTATATACTTTATCAAGGTCTTATAACATATTAGTTAAAGTATTAGCTAAGCTGCTATAACAAAAAGACCTACACATACAGTGGTTTGAATAAGACAGAAATCCAGAGGTAAGAGGTGGATCTGCATTCCTCAGCATGTGGCTTCCAGACGTGCTGCAATTATTGCCTTGCCCAGCCAGGGGCGAGGGGTCAGAGTTAGAACCAAATGTCAATAAGAATATAATCCAGAAGTTGCACACATCACCTCTGTCCACAACCGCTGGTCCAATTTGGTCAGATGTCCGGAGTTTACTCGGCAATATAGCCTGTTGCTGAGAAACCGTGTGGTCAGCAAAATCTCCAAAGCATGTTTTTACTGAAATGGAGAAAAGGAAATGGATACTGGGGAGCGTTAACAGTCTCAGAAGACCAAATAATAAACACAGAGCTATAACTGAAACCCTGGCCTGTTTCGATCCAGGGCCCTTTTTTTACTCACATCAAAGTGCCTCTCTTGAACCCTTGGAGAACTTTTTTCCTTGCTGTCTGTGATTTCCCCCTGATTGTTCCTGCTGAGGCTTCAGGTCCTCTTCAGGCCTGAGGGTGGAATCCCATTCCCTTACCCTCCACTCCTCCCACCCTCCCTCTTCCCCCATGACTATTACTGGCTCCTCAAGTACAAAGTATCCTGTGAGTTTCCTATACCCTGCTCACACCTTTGCAAATAGTCCCTTTAACAAACTCTCCACCGTCCCTACTTTGAGTGTGCCATCTGTTTCCTGCCGGGACCTTGACTCCTCCTCCTTGGTGCTCCACCTGCAGGACGGTGGTCAGAGCAGGCTTTCAGGCTCACAGAATGGAATATCTACAAAACTTAGCAAGGTCTCCTGCTATCATTGACCTTCCTTCCCCAATAGAAAACACACTCAAAGGGGGCTGGGACCCTCTTCTACTATATATTCTTAGAGCCCAGCACAATGCCTAACACATAGTAGGCTCAATAAATATTAGGTATGAATTAGCACTGAGTCCTACATGCGGTAACTACACAACAAATGTGTGCCTGATGATTAAATGGCCCCAACCTTACTTATAAGGTTTTTTAAAAGTCATGTTGCCATAGAGATTTCTTAGAGAAAATACTGTGCAATGTGTACTTTATCTAGCTGTGATGCTCCTATAATCTCAAACCCTCTTGCACCTTTATGGATTTTAATACTTCCTCTTATTGCAAATGTTCACCAGATTTTTCAGTCCCCCTTTGCAATGCTTTGAAGTGGAGTCTGATTGAAAAACTGCAGTTTGAACTTGAACAGAGTTCGTAGAAAACAGGTTGCAGACAATTTCCTTTAAATGTGATCTTAGAAGCTTGGGATACATTGAGCACATCAGAACAAGAAACTTACCAAGAAAAGGCCATGAGATTTAAATTTTCAATCCAAAGCAAACACTACCATATTTCATTAAATCTAAGATGTCGTTCTACCAATAAAAAGAGAAAATGGTACACATTAAATGCTGACACAATTCTTTCTTATCACTTAGAATTACTTTTTACATGTGGAAAAAAGTCTTTTAGACTGACTTAGTCATAGATTTTCATTATATATCACATGCATTTTGCAAATACAATAACTTTTTATTTCAATGTCAAGTCATACTGAGATTATTCTGAAGACATTGTAAATGGCAATTAAATGCGTATAATTCAATTAAAGTGACAACAATATGAATAGCTATGACCAGAGTCTTATAACCACATCACAACTACGACTTGGACGACAGTAATTGTAAGATGCCATTAATTGTAAGATGTATCTTGATTTCAGAGATGTTAAAACAGGGGGAGGGTGTAGTGTCAAAATCAATGAAATATGAGATTTAGACCAGAAGCAAGATTCAGGAGCTGTGTCGCATATTTCATTGTTTGAATCCTTTATAAATCTGTATTAGGGAAAGGTGGGGGAAGACAAGGAGGAATGGGTCCCGGAGACAACAATTAGAAAATGCAAATACTCTCTAGTTTCAAATTCATCTTTAGCAAGTCAGGTTACAAGTCACTTTTTTTTTTTAATCACTCGCTAAATATTACACATTAAATATTTGCTGCTTAATAATTGCTTAAGGTGAGGTTAATGAAGAAACAATTCTAGATCACAGAACTGTTCCAAAATTCCCAGTAGGAAATGCTTCATATAATTTAGGGGTGCGGAACCTTTTTCCTGCCAAGGGACATTTGGATATTTATAACATCATTTATGGGCCATACAAAATTATCAACTTAATACCCGGCTATATTTGGTCAAACATTTAATTAACTCACTCCTAATGCCTTGGCAGGGCCAGACCAGATGATTTCAAGGGCCTTTTTAAGGCTTGCGGGCCGGAAGTTTCCCACTCTAGATACATTCAAACACAAGCCTAGGTGTTTCCACAATTAGCTTTCAGAAAAGATGAAACAAAATTATATTTGAGTCTGGCCAACATGGCCCAGTGGTTGAGTGTCGACCTATGAACTAGGAGGTCATGCTCTGATTCCCGGTCAGGGCACATGCCCAGGTTGCAGGCTCGATTCCCAGTCAGGAATGTGCAGGAAGCAGCCAATCAATGATTATATATTTATTTTTTTAATTATATACTTTATCAAGGTCATATAATGTATTAAAGTATTAGCTAAGTGGTTTAAATAAGACAGAAATCCAGAGGTTTCAATAAGACAGAAATCCAGACAAAAATCTGAGACTGTTAACTCTCCCTAGTATCCATTTCCTTTTCTCCATTTCAGTAAAAGCATGTTTTGGAGATGTTTTAAAAAATTAAACAATTTTTTTTTAATTATATTTGAGCCCTAGCTGCATAGAGAGTCAGCCTGGGGACCTAAGGTTCCTCCTGGGTTTGATTCCGGTCAAGGGCACGTACCTTGGTTGTAGGCTCCTCCCTGGCCCGGCCCTGGTCAGGGCGCGTGCAGGAGGCAACCAATCGATGTGTTTACTCTGACATCGATATTTCTCTCTGTCTTTCCCTCTTTCTTCCACTCTCTCTAAGAATCAATGAAAAAATATCCTCAGTGAGGATTTTAAAAAAATTATATTTGACTCCTTATGAAGTCTTTCATGTTATAAAGTACTCTCTCTATTACTTTATTTTTGAATTACAAAGCATTGTTTGAGGAAGACATATTAGCCTAACTTTAATTTATACTAGTTCATATGCTTATGGATATAACATAATGAAATTGATTTTTTAAAGGTCATAGTGTTATACATTAATTGTGCTTGGAGGTATGAATATTATGTGTTGGATATCATTTTAATTGAGCCTTTCAAATATCACCAAAGCAATATAGAAAGTAGCTAGGCTGTGGCCAAAATAGATGAGTCAGAAAGCTAACAGGAGGAATAAAAATCCATTGGCTGTACCATTATATAAGTGGCTACTGGTAACTTGGGGTAGAATTTCCAGTGACCCCCATCACTCATATATTCAAAAAGTGCACTATCCCAAACAATTTCAACAGAACTACAAACTGCTCTGAAAAACTGAGACCCTGGTAATGATAAAAAAAACAGATGCCAAGATGTCTCTAATAGTGTAAATTAAAATCTTCCATTCATATTTTAAGTAATGCATTTTATATGTGACTTTAAATACTACATTTTAAATATGCAATGAAATTAACAATTAAGTATTATGAGTAGGCATTGGACTATTTCTTTTACATCTTTAGAATTTGTGTATTCAAGATGACAAGAACAAAGCTTCTCAGTATAAAAAATGGAAATTGCATTATAGTCAATGTTACCTTATATTTGAAAACATGATTTTTATCCCGAATTAGCTGGATAATTTACCAAATGTTTTATTTCACTTTGTCTTGTTAAATGCCCCTTTTCCTTCAAAAATTATAATGAAGACTATAAAGATAATAAGCACAAAATGATTGAACAGAAAAACTCTTAAATGACCGCATTTAAAGCTACATCAGTTTATCATAGCATAGATTCTGTAACGAGAAATATTTTCAAGTCCAACTCAGCCTAGAAGTTTTTCTTTCTATCAAAATAAGCAAGGATATAGCCTTCTCCCTTATGATCTTATGTGAAAAAGACGCACATTCAACAACCATTGATCGAATGCCCTCTGTGGGCGAGATGCTGGTCTAGATGCTGCAGATACAACGGTGAACAGGAGAAGCTGGTCCCTGCCCTCCTGGCACTTTAGCACATAAGTTGGCAATTAGCCACACGGAGATTATTACAGTGCAGGCTGAAGGAGAAGAGCATTTGTTCGGGGGTCAGAGCACATGAACAACCAGAAAACAGTGCCAGGAGGTGGGAGGCTGCATCTGCCTAGAACTGAGAACTCTAAAAGTAAAAAAAAGGTACAGAGAAAAGCCTTTCCTGGAATAGCATAGACAACAGACACTTAGCCACACCCATGGGAGCATGTCTGACTGCAGGGGAGGAAAAGGTTTACGCCTGCCCCTCTAGGTTCTTCGGCTGGTCTAATAATCAGAGTAACATAAAGCAGATTAACAGACGAAAAACAAATTTAATTAGGTACGTAGGAGGGCCGCATAAGAATGAGACCCAAGGACAAGTGAGGCAATTGAAACTTATATGCCATCCTGAACTAAGGAATGGGGTAGGGGCCCAGCGCTTCAAAGGGGATGAGGATAATTCACAGGATGATAAGGAGAACAAATGTTTAGTAATTAGATGTTTGCCCTGCCATACAGATAGGTGATTCAGATAAAAAGTTATTTCTGACCCAGCCAGTGTTTCCCAGTGGTTAGAGCATCAGCCCATGCACCACAGGGTCATGGGTTCAATTCCCAGTTAAGAGCAAGTACCTGGGTTGCAGGATTGATCCCCAGCCCTGGCCAGGGTGCATGTGGGAGGCAACCAATCAATGTGTCTGTCTCACATTGATGTCTCTCTCGCTCTCTCTCTGTCTCTCTCTCTCTCTTTTCCCTCCCCCTCCTCTCTTCTACTCTCTCTAAAAACATCAATGGAAAAAATATCATCCAATGAGGATTAATAACAACAACAACAAAAAGTTATTTCTGACAATAGTCTTTTTGGGGTCAGACCCTGTATCTAAATTCTTTTAGGTAGTTAAAGGAGAAGTATAAGGTGTTTTTTTTCTATTCACCTGAAACTGTTGGCAGCAAAATGGCACCAGAATGTTATTGGTGATTGGACCTCAGTTCAGCCACCTTGGTACTTGAGTTCTGACTTAAAAATAATTCAGAGCCATCTGAAAGATGCAAATCAA
>NW_005358043.1:4425325-4440983 GCF_000412655.1 Myotis brandtii | reverse complement strand
CAAACTGAGTCCTCCATCCTACGGGTGGTATTTTAGGGGATTTCCCAGGGGAGGATCTCAATAGAATCTTCATCAGCTTTCCAGGTGTGTCCTTTCAGGGTCATGGTTTCCACTGATTGGTTGGCAGCAAGGGGGTCATTAGTCAATGCAACTGGTCAGCCCAGGTTTCCCTTCCTCTGGTCCTGCTGCTTTTCTAGGCCTAGAACTGAACTACAACTGAGTCCTAGATGTTACCTCTAGAGCTTAATAGTTAAGGTCACAAAAGGGCTTCTGTGGGGGTCATATGTTTCTCCTCTAAGAGAGTCCAAAACCACATGACTAGCAATATTCCAGGGGAGAAAAGGTCAGGGGAGGACTGAATTGCTCAGCCAGCAGTTTGAAAGATCCAGGGTTTAACCCACATGACCAGCAAAGACCACTGGTGGTCCATGAAGTCCGAAAGGTTGGCAACCGCTGTGCTAGGGGAGGAAAGGTCAGCCAGGGGGTGAGGGCCTTGTTTTCCCAGCTTTGCCGATTGCTAGGCACCCAGCACTTTCTGCCCTGGTGACCTTCTGTATCTGACCCATCGTCCTTGTTCTGCTCATGTCTAACTGCCTACCACGAAACTAATATAAAACAATATTGAATGTCAAATGTAATTTAAAAATTAAATAAAATTTAAAAGTTTTTGGGGGTCTGCTGGGTCTTGATTGCCTTCAGTTCAATATAGTTCACATACCCAAGTGGCACATTTGGGGAGACTCGTGCTGAACCCCTTCATACCTTTACTCAGTTAACAAGAACTCTGTTATTTAATTTCTAGACAGAGTGTTTTTCCAGTATGAGAAGTTCAATTAGTGGAAGAAGAAAAGGCCCCTGATAGGACGAAGCAGCCATTCCTATGCAAACCACTGCAGAATGAGTGGCACAGGACATCCTGAAAAGGTCAGCGACAGAACATAGAACCTGGCTGACAGAAAAGAAGGAAAGGCACACAGCGGAGACCCTTCCCTTAGGCACATGCAGCTCAAGGTATCACCAAGTCCCCAACAGTGAAGGGTCATAAATTAATAGCAGAACCACAATGTAGGCATTTATGGTTGTAATATATAAAATGGTGCTTATATTCAGTGCGTAGCAAATTGGATCTAGGTCTCCTTCCACGTGTGGGTTATGGCATTCTTAATTAACGCCTTTATTAGCTCTGTGAAATTGCAAGCTAATGAACCCTCAGATATCATTACAGCCATGTTCAGAGAAAAGCATGAGCGGACAGTGTTGGTCCAAATTCTGGTGCCTTGAAGGGGCTGACCAGGTTATCAGTGGCTCCTGCCTACACATTGCTCCCTTAATAAGCTACCTGAGTGTGCAGCATGTTACAATTATTGAGAAATACGTTCCAACTAGTACCCTGGAAGAAAAAGAATATAGATTAAATCAAAGGTTTTCTGTGCTGCCAACCGTTCAGGAGGAATCTGTCAAAAAAAAAAAAGGACATCATAGACTTACAATTTACTTTGGTTTCTCTTTGTGCTCCCTCTGTTCATGATTAACATAAGACTCACACACCCCAGTGGTCTTTAGTGAACATACAAATTTCCCTGACATTCCTCCGCTCTCCAATTCCCTATTCTCATGCAAATTAAGCCCATAAATCCTCTTTTTCCTCATTCTATCCCTATTTTAAAACATAAAAAGAACAACCCCACCACCACCCGGTAGCACCAGAAGGGGTAGAGGCTACCTGACCTTTTGTACCTTTTCCATCACTAATTCCTAATCTGACCCTAATGCGTTCCCCCAGTGCTGCTGCCTGAAATGGTCTGCAGTGGGAGGTTTTTCTGTCCCATGCAATGCCCTCAGGATTCACGTTGTAAAAAGTGAGATTTAATGTTAGTAACTGCAAGCCTGGACTCCTGAATTCCATTTTGTGGCTGTGCTAATGATTTATTTTCAAGGGCAGATTTTTACCTCAGTAAAGATAGTGATACCTCTCTGATAGTAGGGACGCTTTGTCAACGTAAGAAATGTCCAAACCTGTAGAGAATTTTTATGAGTTTATTTGAGCCAAACTGATGAAAATTGCCAGGAAGCAAAATTGCAATGGGTTGAGAAAGGAGAATGGCAGATTTGCACCTTATTTTATACATTACAAAGGAGGACACCTAAGGGGTTACATGAAATTCACTGGTGATAGATTAGGGAGGTGGGAGGAAGCTGAAAAATCAGGCAGAGGCCGAAAAACCAGGACTACAGGCTTTATTAGAGGAGAAGGACCTGCCGGGCTGTCTCCCAAGGGGAGGACAGCAGCACGTGCAGGGGTGGGCCTTTTGAGGGGCAGAATGGGAAGGGGTGGGGGCTTAGTGTACTCGGCGCACACTGATTGGTGGCTTACTGTATGGTCCATATAGGAACAAGGGCTTAGGCTTAGGGTATTTGGCAGGTGTGGATTGGTGGTCCAATGTATAGTCCATATAAGGTACATGGTTAGTCACTTAGGTATTTCTGGGCTGCAGATTACGTCATATTCTGCTCACCAACTGGGGGAAGGGAGGATCTATCAGAAGCAAAGTGGGAAACCTCTGGGACTGTATAACGAGTAAAATGAATAGACACATACTTCTTTTACATTGGTGGGTACAGCATAGTTAGCAGTTAACAATCAACACAATAACAATGAGGGGTTTTGTGGTCTCTGCTCTGGTGCAGTGATTGTGCCATGATTGGTCTGGAAAAGGAAATGATCCTGGCATTCCAAAGGTAGGTTATCATAGATGCAAAATGACAAGACAGGCCTGGCTGGCGTTGCTCAGGTGGTTGGAATGTCATCCAGGGTGGTGGGTGTGATTCCTGGTCAGGGCACATATTCAGGTTATGGGTTCCATCCCCGGCCGGGGTGCGTGGGGAGGCAACCAATCAATGATTAGTGTTTCTCTCTCATGTCAATGTTTCTCCCTCTCCTTCTCCCTTCCTCCCTCAAAAATTCCTTTAAAATTAAAAATAAAAATAAAAAAGACAAGTTCAATTAAGGTAAAGATTGACCTTTGTCAAGGATGATCCTGGCCTAGGACATGACTACCCGCCATGACCCGCTTTTAGTTAAGATGTTTTAATTTCAGACCATCCTATGTGGTTGCTTTAGGTCACATACAAATTTAGGTCCCTGAGTTTGTAAGTTTTGCCATACAGGCCTCCCCTGAGCTTGTCAAGTTTAGTATGTGGCCCCTTTTTCACCCACAAGTTATTAGTAAGAAGTCAGGCCAGATCTCTCAAGCACAAAATAAATTATCTGTTGAGTTTAATAAATTCAGAGTAAAGTACAGGAAGAGAATCATTCATTCATTAAGCAAATATCTATTTACTATTTTATACCCTGTAGAAAATAGCACAGAGATAGTCCTTATGCTCAAAAAACTTAGAATCTAATATAGAAGATAAAACAAGAACCTTTTTAAAGGTATGAATGCTTAAAGGGCAACAGGAGGTCAAAGGAGAGAAAGAATTAAAATTTTCTTGTAGTTGTTTTTATAATTCTTTTTTTTTTTTTAAGATTTTTAACTTGACTTTTAGAGAGAGATGAAAGGAGGAGAAGAGTAAGAGAAACATCAATTTGAGGGCAAAACATTGATTGGCTGCCTCTTGCACAGCCCCTACCAGGGAAGGAGCCCACAACCCAAGCATGTGTCCTGACCAAGAATGGAACGGGCAACCTTTTAGAGCACAGGACAACACTCAACCAACTGAGCCACACCAGCCAGGGCACTTTTTAAATTCTTGTTGATTGGCTGCATAAAGGCCTGTAGCAGAATGTGCCACCCCAAAATATGACTGTAAGCATTGCAGGTGGAAATGGGGTCCTTTCACAGGGTCACAAGGAAAGCATTTCAGGAGATCCACGTGTGGAGGTGGAGGTTTTGTGGTAAGATTCATTGTAGAAGCAAAATCAAAAAACCGCCCCTGGCTTTCCAATGTCTCATCTCTGTCTGTCCCACCATAGAAAAAGTCCATTCTTGCCTTCGTCAAGCTCAGTACAAAGGCCAAGGTCCAAAAGTTCTGTGCCTTTGGTTCAGTCCAGTCCTGCTAGCTTATCTGTGCTCCCGGCTGTGCTCCAGCTGGCTGTGCCCAGGCGCATGCTTGGAGTCCACGTGGCTGCTAGACCCATATGGCTGCTATAGAGAGGAAACACTCAAGCCAACAGGGCAAGCATGTTAGAGAGAGAGAAAGAGAGAGAGAGAGAGAGAGAGAGAGAGAACTCTTTGTTAAGTTTGGGTTATATTACCTCAGGCTTGGAAAGGATCAGGCACTCTTTCAAACTAACCAATTAACTTCCCAATCTTTTGGGAGCTTGTGTTGGATCCTCCTCCTAACTGATCCATTTCCTAGATATTCTGGGGTTCTGTGTTCCTTTTCCCAAACTAAACAGACAGGCGTCTATGGCCACCATCTTGGCTCCTGCAGCAGATGTCTCATAGAAACACCTCCCCTTGTGCCATCTTAACTTCTACTGGGCACGCACCAGCAAAGGAATTTCCCCTTTATTGTTCTATCCCTCCCTCCTCTCCACCCCTGTAATCTGTGGGGAACAGAAAGGTGGTTACCTGGGGAGTGTGTGAAGCTGTAGCTTCCTAGTAGACTAGGCTTTATATATGACTAGAGGCCCGGTGCACGACATTCGTGCACTGCGGGGGGGGGGGGTCTCTCAGCCCAGCCTGCGCCCTCTCGCAGTCCAGGACTCCTTGGGGGATGTCCACCTGCCAGCTTAGGCCCGCTCCCCGCTGCAAAGGTTGGAGAGGCTCCTGCACTCACCAGCTGTGAGCCCGACTTCTGGCTGAGTGGCGCTCCTCCTGTGGGAGCACACTGACCACTGGGGGCAGCTCCCACATTGAGTGTCTGCCTTCTAGTGGTCAGTGCGCATCATAGCAACTGGTCATTCCGCAGTTCAGTTAATTTGCATATTAGGGTTTTATAATATAGGATTCCTTTTGCTCCCTTTCTTTATTAATATCTAGCTACTTACACTAACATAAAAGTTCAGGATATGATACTCCAAATATCTCACTCTAGTATATGAATTATTTTGAACTGTAGGCCCTTGAAAAACATTAAAAGCAGGGAGAGCTTTTCCCTGAACTTCTTTTGTCTGCCTAGTGACAGATCCTCCAAGAGGAACTCAATTGTCATAGATCCCCTGCCAGGCAGTTTCATCAACCAAGGAAGATGTACTCTAAGCACAGGAGAGGAGACCAGAAAAACTTTGTCACAAACCATCATACCTCCAATCTATGCTTCTAAGGGCCCATTCATCTTCCCTGAAAATTATTTATTCTCCCCTAAGAGACCTATGTCCCCTCTCCCCTTTCCCTGTTGAGATGGTATTTAATCTGAATTCTAAGCCACCTCTGGGAGTTACTCATTTTTCCCCTGGTTATCTCCCATGTATATATGAGGTATACATGTTAATATATTTTGGTTCCTTTTTCCATTGTTATTCTTTTTGTTGTTGTTGTTAATCTTCACCCAAGGGTATTTTTTCTATTGATTTTTAGAGAAAATGGAAGGGAGGGAGGGAGGGAGGGATAAGTAGGGGGGAAAAGAGAGAGAGAGAGAGAGAGAGAGAGATCAATTGGTTGCACCCCACATGTGCCCCGAGATAGGGGCCAGGGATCAAACCTGCAACCCAGGTACATGCCCTTGACCAGGAATCAAACACATGACCCTTTTGAACATGGGCCAATGCTCCAACCACATTGGCCAAGGCATTCTGTCTTTTATTACAGGGTTTCTGCCAAGAACCCAGAGGGTAGGGAGAAATTAATTTTCCTCTCTTATAGGCCCAAATGTGCCAAATTCAATCCAAACTAATTCAATAGTCATCAAAAATCATAAAATATCAAGTTTGCTGTGAAGGCTACAAGCATCAAGATGAACAACAGTAGCCAAAGCTAACATTTAATGAACACTTGCTATGTGCCAGACACTATACTAAGCTCTTCATGTACATTATCTGATTTAACCCTCACAGCAACCTTGAGGAATAAAGTAAGTTACTATGCCATTTTACAGATGAAGTAAAAGGAGGTTCAGATCAGCTGAGTAATTTACTCAAGATAATTAGAAAACACTCATCTCCATTCACACTTTTATCACTACAGGTACTGTATCTTCTTTTCCTAAGAAGAAAGTTATGTTGAGAAGAAAAGAACTTTTTCTATATTTTCCTAGGTTTGTGATTACGGACCTGCAAATTAAACTGAAAAAAAGACAGATTAGAAAAGAAAAAAAAATAAATATATGTGTGTGTATATACACACACACACACACACACACACACACACACACACACACATACACACACACACATATATATATGTATGTGTGTGTATTTATATAATATATGTACACAGGAGCTCACAGAAAAAATGTGATTCAAAACATGATTAAAATAAGGATGGAAAGGAGTAGAAGGGCCACTTCTGGGAGAATAAATGACTCCTTAGAAGGGGCAGAAAAGACACTGAAGTAAACATGAAAACCAAGGCTGAGCAACAGACATATTATTATTAAATCAAAAACTAGTTTTTGCCATGACTAGAACTGTTTTGACCTTTTAAAACAAAGAATAGGCTATCCCTGAATAGCAAATGGCTCCTTGTTAAATGGTAAAAATTCCATACCATCCTAGTTGATTGATTCAATTTCACTAGCCTACTTGGAAGCAAAAGTCCTCAACTGGAAGGTCCTGACACCTGGGTGTTGGTACTAATTGTGAAATACATGGCAAGTTAGTACCTAGCACTTTCTCCAAATACCTCTTTTTAAAAAAGTAAATAAGAGGAGAGAATTCTAGGAAGATGATGGATTAGAAACCACCAGGACTCTGTCTCCCCACGTAGACAATTGCACTGCCAGAACCTGTCTGCTGTAACTACATATAAACCCATGCAGTTCACACCTGTGTGGTTAAAGGGTCACTGTATCTTGGAACTCTGGAGTCCATTTAAGGCTTGCAACTTCCAGGGGAAGAGTTGGATGGAAATTAAATAATGCAATTTTAAACAATCACTGTATTAAAAAAATCACAAGGGAAGTTAGAAAATACTTAGAAATGAATGAAAATGAAAAAACAACATACTAAAACTTATGAGACACAGCAAATGCAGTGCTAAAGGGAAAATGTATAGTTGTAAGTGCTCAAATTAAAAAATAAGAAAGGGTTCCAATCAACAGTCTAACTTTACAACTTAAAGAACAAGGAAAAGAATAAACTAAACCCAATGCTAACAGGAGGAAAATAAAAACATTTGAGTAGAGATAAACAAAATAGAGAATAGAAAAACAATGAAGATAATGAAACCAAAATTTGGTTCCTTGAAAAGTTCAACAAAATTGACAAATTTTTTTAAAAATATATTTTATTGATTTTTTTACAGAGAGGAAGGGAGAGAGACAGAGAGTTAGAAACATCAATGAGAGAGAAACATCGATCAGCTGCCTCCTGCACATCTCCCACTGGGGATGTGCCCGCAACCCAGGTACATGCCCCTGACCGGAATCGAACCTGGGACCTTTCAGTCTGCAGGCTGATGCTCTATCCACTGAGCCAAACCGGTTTCGGCGACAAATTTTTAGTTAGCAGGGAAAAAAGACTCAAATTACTAAAGACAGATGAAAATGAAAATATTACCACTGGTTCTAAAAAAAAGAAAAGAAAAAGTACAATTATCTCTGTTTGCAGATGATACAATCTTGTACATAGACTATCCTAAATATTACACACACATACACACAAAATATCCTGTTAGAGCTAATAAGTGAATTCAGCAAAATAGTAGTATACAAAGTCAACACACAAAAATCAGTTGCATTTCTATACACTAGCCAGGAACAATTTGGAAAGGAAATTATGAAACAATTCCATTTACAATAACATCAAAAGGAATAAAACACTTAGAAATCAACTTAATTAAGGAGTTGAAAGACTTGTACAATGAAAACCACAAAACATTGCTGAAAGAAATTAAAGAAGGCATAAATAAATAGAAATACATATCATGTTCATGAGTTGGAAGACTTCCTATGTTCACTGAATGGAAGACTTGATTTTGTTAAAATGGCTTAATACCTAAAACTATCTATAGATTCAATGCAATCCCTATCAAAATCCTTATGTTTCTTGCAGAAAGAGAAAAACCCATCTTTAAATTTATATGTAATCTCAAAAGACCCCAAATAGCCAAAACAATCTTTATAAAGAAGAACAATACTGAAAGACACACACCTCCAAATTCAAAACTTACTATAAAGCTACAAAACAATGTGGTACTGGCACAAAGACAAACATATAGACCAGGGGTCCTCAAACTTTTTAAACAGGGGCCAGTTCACTGTCCCTCAGACCGTTGGAGGGTTGGACTATAGTTTAAAAAAAAACTATGAACAAATTCCTATGCACACTGCACATATCTTATTTTGAAGTAAAAAAACAAAACGGGAACAAATACAATATTTGTATTTGCATGTGGCCCACGGGCCGTAGTTTGAGGACCCCTGATATAGACCAATGGAATAGAATAAAGAGCCCAGAAATAAACCCTCACATATATAGTCAAATGATTTTTGGCAAGGGTGCCAAGACCATTCAATGGGCAAAGGACAGGCTTTTCTACAAATGGTGGTAGGAAAACTAGATATCCACATGCAAAAGAATGAAGTTGGGCCCTTACCTAAATAACTCAAATGAATCAAAGGCCTAAATGTAATCCCTAAAACTATGAAACTCTTAGAAAATAACATAAGGCAGAATCTTTATAGTTGGATTTGGCAGGATTTCTTGGATATACAACTAAAGGCATGGACAAGAAGAGACAAAATAGACAAATTGAATGTCATAAAAAATATATATTTGTGCATCAAAAGATTATATCAAGTGAAAAGGCAATCCAATATTTGCCAATCCTAGTATATCTGATAAGGGATTAATATCCAGAATAAATAAAGAATTCCTGTAACTCAACAACAGTACCCAAACAGCCTGATTCAAAAATGAGCCAGAGACTTAAATAGACATTTCTCCAAAGAAAATATATGAATGGCCAAAAGTACATGAAAAGATGTTCAACTTCACTAATCATTGAAAAATTCAAATCAAAACTATAATGAGATGCCGCTTCATAACCATTAGGATTACTATTACCAAAAAATTAAATAAATACATAAATAACAAGGATTGGTGAGGATGTAGAGAAATTGGAACTTTTGTGCAGCATTGGAGGGATTGTAAATTGGTACAGCTGCTCTGGAAAACAATATGGCAGTTCCTCAAAATATTAAAAATATAATTACCATATGATCCAGCAATCCCACATCTGGATAGGTACCTGAAAAAACTGAAAGTAGGGTCTCCAGGAGATATTTGTGTACCCATGTTCTTTGCAACTTATTCACAAGAGATACAACCCATGAAAAGATAAGCAAAATGTGGCATATACATACAATGGACTATTATTCAGCCTCAAAAGAAAAGAAATTCTGACATATGTTACCACACAGATGAACCCTGAAGACATTATGCAAAGTAAAATATGCCGTTCACAAAAAAAGACAAATACTGTATGATTCCACTTATATGAAGTAGAGTAATTAAGATCATAAAAACAAAAAATAGAATAGTTATTGTCAGGGGCTAGGAAGAGGGGAGAATGGAGAGTTATTGTTCAATGGAAAGAGTTATGAAGATCGCCGAAACCGGTTTGGCTCAGTGGATGGAGCGTCGGCCTGCGGACTGAAGGGTCCCAGGTTCGATTCCGGTCAAGGGCATGTACCTGGGTTGCGGGCACATCCCCAGTAGGAGATGTGCAGGAGGCAGCTGATCGATGTTTCTAACTCTCTCTCTCCCTTCCTCTCTGTAAAAAATCAATAAAATATATTTAAAAAAAAAAAAAAAAAAAAAGAGTTATGAAGATGGATAGTGGTGATGGTTGTACAACATTGTGAATGTATTTAATATCGCTGAATTATATACTTAAAATGCTTAAGATAATAAATATTATATTATATCATATGTGTTTTAACACATTAAAAATTGGGGGCAGGGAGACTGAACTATTCACATCTGTCAGAATGGCTATCATCAATAAATCAACAAGCAAGTGTGTTGGTGAGAATGTGGAGTAAAGGGAACCCTCATGCACTGCTGGTGGGAGTGCAGACTGGTACAGCCTCTATGGAAAACAGTATGGAGTTTCCTCAAAAAGTTAAAAATGGAACTCCCATTTGACCCAGCAATTCCATTTCTGAGAATATGTCCAAAAAAACCCATGCCCATCAATACACGAGTGGATAAAAAGGCTATGGTACATATACACAATAAAATACCACTCGGCCATAAAAAAAAATGAAATTTTACCCTTGCAAAGCATGGATTGACTAGTATTATGCTAAGTGAAATAAGTCAAACAGAGAAAGATAAATACCATATGATTTCACTTAATGTGGAATCTAAAAAACAAAATAAGCAAAATAGAAACAGACTCATAGATACAGAGAATTGACTGACAGTTGTCAGAAGTGAAGGGCATTGGAGGGCTGAATGAAAAAGGTGAAGGGATTAAGAGGTTCAAATTAGTAGTTACAGAATAGTCACAGAAATGTAGATTAAAGCATATAATATAGTCAATAATATAGGGAACATAGTCAATAGATACTTTGATAAATATGTATGGGGCCAGGTGGGTACTTGAAACACTGGGGGGACTACTCTGTAAGTATATGCTTTTCTAACTACTAAGCTGTACATCTAAAACTAACACAGAATAATATTGAATTAAGCTATAATTGAAAATTTAAAAAGGAGGGACATAAAGAATAAAAATATGAGAGAAGAGTAAATATCAGCCCAATTAACTCAACTCTCATCTGACTTATTTACACTCTAGCAGCTTTCTTTGGTGTCTGAGAAAAGCAGGGATTTGTAACTATGGCAAAGAATTACTCATATTGGGCAGCCTATATTCTTTTCTTTTTTAAACAGGCTTAATTCACTTTATTTGTCTTGTATAAAATTATGTGTTGGCCCTAGCTGGTTTGGCTCAGTGGATAGAGCATTGGCCTGTGGAATGAAGGGTCCTGAGTTCGATTCCAGTCAATGGCACATGCCCCCAGTAGGGGGTGTGCAGGAGGCAGCCAATCAATGATTCTCTCTCACCATTGATGTTTCTCTCTCTCTTACCCTCTTCCTTCCTCTCTGAAATCAATAAAAGTATATTTTTTTTAAAAACTTGGGCCCTAGCCAGTTTGGCTCAGTGGATAGAGCATTGGCCCCCTAGACTGAAGGGTCATGGGTTCGATTCCTGGTCAAGGGAATGTACCTCAATTGCAGGCTCAGCCCCAGTAAGGGTCTGTGCAGGAGGCAGCCAATCGATGTGACTCTTCACATCGATGTTTCTCTCTCTCTGTCTCTCTCCCTCCCTTCCACTCTCTCTAAAAACCAAAGGAAAAATATCCTCCGATGAGAATTAACAACAACAAAAAAGCTTGGTACTCCTGCATGCATGTGGTTTTAACCTTTATGCAAAATGGGAGTTTTTTATTCTCAAACACAGACATAAAGGAAGTTCTCTGAGCTGCTATAAGGAAAAGGCACCCTACAAGGTATTAGGGCATACTGATGATCACCTCTAAGTGATTCTTTGCAAACACATGTCCAGCATCTTGATCTTTCAAAAACTTTTGGGGGGAGGGGAGAGTGTCTTTTTGAGTGGTAAAGGGGTGTGGTGATGGTGGTGGTGGTGGTGGTGGTGGTGGTGGTGTGTGTGTAATTTTCATCTCTGCCACATGGTTTCACACAACTTAAAACATTAGCATGAAAAGTTCCCAATGAATGTTATAGACTTCCCAGCACCTGTTGCAGAAACTTGGGCTTTTATGCCTGACACATGGGAATAATTGATGAAAAAAAAAAAACAGGCCATCTTGAACCATATACAGTGGGGCCTTGACTTACGAGTTTAATTCGTTCCGTGACGGAGCTCCTAACTCAAATTACTCGTATGTCAAATCAAAAAGTGAACGAGTGAGACACGTGATGCTGGGCTGATGCTGTGGCGTTCACTGTGACGTTCGCTGTGCCAACTAGCAGTGGGGTATCTGAAGCTGGCTCATAACCCGAATTTTAGCTCGCAACTCAAAACAAAAAATGGGCCGAGAGACGGCTCGTATCTCGAAAAACTCATTAGTCGGGACACTCGTAAGTCAAGGCCTCACTGTATCAGTAGACCCGCCCTATTTTTGAGATTACATTGGATGTAGCTAGAAGAAAAAGTCATCTCTTCACCCGTTTTCACCCCTCCCTCACTTATAAGGAAGGCTCTTCAGTTGCATAAACTTATTTAACTAATGAATCACTCAGATGACTAGTCAAGATGTAGGAATGACAGTGGTTCAAAGTGTGACGACTTTTTGGTTTTTCAGGTTTTTTGATAGCATGAGAATATTCCTGGCTCAGTGAAAGAGTAGCAGTAACTACTGTCATAAATCACACTGATTTTTCCCAGGTTGTTTAAAGCAGGATGGAAAGTTCAGCCAGTCAAAGCACCAGGCAGGCTCTCTATTCCACACCTCATAAAATGAGCCCAAGGTACTTTTGCAAGAAAGCAACTTGGACCATACAATGCCCAAGTCACTGGGGAAGAGAGAAAATGTGAAAAGCAAACTATAGGCTTTTTTAAAAAATGCAAATCCAGCTATGTTTGGATTCAACTATTTTAAAATATGATCTCTCAGCCCACTAGCCACTCCACTTGGAAGGAAACTCTTAATTTATTTCTAAGGAGTGGCAGAAATCATTAGAATCACAGTCTCCTCATCCAGCCTTATGGTTTTAAAAATTGCCTCTGGGAACTTGCCTAAAATAACTTTTTAGAGTCTGCACTTCAATAAAGAGTCCTTTGCTGAAACTTGGATCAGATGTTCATTTATTATTCTCACCTCTTAATCAATTAAAAAATATGTCATAAAAACACATTCCTTATAAGAGGAAAAAATAGGAGTTATTCTTCTTGCTGTGTTTACAGCACAATTTTTGTAACATGAAAGAAAACTATACATATGTACTGAGTGTCTAAAATGTGCTTGCATCGTGGGGTGGCTCTATGAAATATTATTATATTATCAGAATCAGACAGAAACTGATAGGTAGGACGTAATAGCTTCCCTTTGCAAGTGTCAGAATGGTGTTGGGGATGGGATTATTTAAATGACTGGGAAAAGGTCTAGAAAATCATGATTTTTTTTCCAATGTTTAGAACTGAACAATCTCTAGCTAAACAGAATCTCACTTTATCTGTCTTAGAGAGTGGGATGATTACAAAAGTGCTTATGGAGATGGCTTATTCTTAAATCCCCTCTTTATAAAAATACATTTTCATTAAAATACTAGAGGCCCAATGCACGAATTTGTGCACTGGTGGGGTCTGGCTGGCCCGCCCCAATTGGGGCCGATCGGGCCGAACTGGCCAGGGGGAGGGGACACAGGAGATTGGCCAGCCAGCCCCGCCCCCGATTGGGGGGGGGCAGAATTGGGGGGCGACCTGCTGCGGGGAGGGGCCACAGGTGGTTGGCAGGCCGGCCCTGCCCCCTGGTCAAACTCCCAATCGAGGGGACAATTTGCATATTAGCCTTTTATTATATAGGATAGTTGACCAAAAAAAATACATAATTTAAAGTTCAAAGCCTGGGAGCCCCACACCAACTTTCCATTCTTTTTGGCACATAGTTATTGTGGACACAGCCAGCTCCCAAATACATTTATTGAGACATATGATATCACAGTCTAAGATGCTCATTCCTCTCCTGCTCCCCACTCCACCCCACCCCACACACAAACATATGCACTCATAAAGAATGGAAACAGCTCTTAAAGTCATATGCTTAAGCATGTTTTGTAAAGTTATGTGGCTGCATCCCATAGAGCAGTGGTTCTCAACCTGTGGGTCGCGACCCCTTTGGCGGTCGAACAACCCTTTCACAGGGGTCGCCTAAGACCATCCTGCATATCAGATATTTACATTACGATTCATAGCAATAGCAACATTACAGTTATGAAGTAGCAACGAAAATAATTTTATGGTTGGGTCACAACATGAAGAACTGTATTTAAAGGGCCAGAAGGTTGAGAACCACTGCCCTAGAGACAAAAGAAAATAAAAATGTTGACTGCAGAGAGAAAAAATGTTGTTGTACAGGGGGTTTATCCTCCTTAATCAGAATTTTCTGCCCTCTAAAATCAATGAGTTGGCCACTAAACAAATGAAAACAAACAAAAAATAAAACCTCTTGACTATAACTTGAAACCATTTTAAAAAGTGTCTTTTTATATATCCTATATAATAAAAGGCTAATATGCAAATCGACTGAATGGCAGAACAACCGGTCGCTATGACATGCACTGACCACCAGGGGCAGATGCTCAATGCAGGAGCTGCCCCCTGGTGGTCAGTGCGCTCCCACAGGGGCAGCGCTGCTCAGCCAGAAGCTGGGTGGTAGCGGGAGCCTCTCCCGCCTCTAAGGATGTACAACTGCTGTCATCCCTGAAGGCTCCTGGACTGTGAAAGGGTCCACCCCCAAGTGCACGAATCTCGTGCACCAGGCCTCTAGTATATATATATTTAGCCCTAGCTGACTTGGCTCAGTGGATAGAGCATTGGCCTGCAGACCAAAGGGTCCCAGGTTCGATTCTGGTCAAGGGCACATACCTCGGTTGCAGGCTCCTCTCTGGCCTGGGCCCTGGTCAGGGCTCATGCAGGAGGCAACCAATCTATGTGTCTCTCTCACATCAATAGTTCTGTCTTTCTTTCCCTCTCTCTTCCAGTCTCTCTAAGAATTAATGAAAAAATATCCTTAGTCGAGGATTAAAAATATATGTTTTTTAAATTGATTTCAGAGAGGAAGAAAGAGGGAGAGAGAGATAGAAATATTGATGATCAGAGAGAATCATTGATCGGCTGCCTTCTGCACACCCCCTACTGGGGGTCAAGCCTGCAACTCAAGCATTTGCCCTGACCCGGAAGGGAATCAAACCATGACCTCCAAGTTCATAGGTTCACACCACACTGGCTGGGCTAAAAAAGCATCTTTCTTAAGTGTCAAATCTCTGGTCCATCTAAAACAGCAACATTTTGACATGTTAGACTTAGCACAATTTTGACCCTCAATTAGGGAAAATCCATCAGTGAACACATAATTTTGAATGATACTTATGTACTGCGTGCTGCAACTGGGGTTGAGGGCTAGATATTAGGGAAGTTAAGGTTTTCACTCATAAGGAGTCTATAGTCTAGTGTGGAAGGCATAAATAATACGTGAAGTAACTAACAAACTGTGCCAGATAATCCTATATAATAAAGAGGTAATGTGCAATTAACCCTCACGCCCTCACAAGATGGATGCCTACGACCAGGCCATCAGGGAGGTTAGTGAGGGATGACCAAACGACTGAACAAGCAGGCTGCATGGGGTGACCAAGCCAGCAGTGGGGTTAGTGAGGGACGACCAAATGACTGAACAGCAGGCTGTATGGGGCGACCAGGCTGGCAGAGGGGCCATCAGGGGCAACCAGGCTGGCAGGGGTGCAGTTGGGGGTGACCAGGCCAAAAGGGGGTGCAATAAGGGGTGACCAGGCCAG
>NW_005358043.1:4395748-4425251 GCF_000412655.1 Myotis brandtii | reverse complement strand
GGGGGTGACCAGGCTGGCAGGGAGGGAGCAGTTGGGAGTGACCTGGCCAGCAGAGGGGGCAGTTAGGGGTGACCAGGCCAGCATGGGGGGCATTTAGGGGCAATCAGGCCATCACACAGAGGCAGTGAGGGGCTATCAGGCCGGCGGGGGTGGGGGGGGCAGTTAGAGGTGACCAGGCAGGCAGGCAGGTGAGCGATTAGGAGCCAGCGGTCCAGGACTGTGAGAGGGATGTCCGACTGCCGGTTTAGGCCCAATCTGGGGGATCCTGCCTAAACTGGCAGTCGAGGATCAGGCCTAAACCGGCAGTCGGACATCCCCCAAGTGGTCCCGGATTGGAAAGGGTGCAGGCTGGGCTAAGGGGACCTCTCCCCCCACTGCACAAATTTCGTGCACCGGGCCTCTAGCATATAATAAGGTGTGGAAGTGTGCAACCATCCTATGTGTTATAAATGCCAGAATGTGCTTCAGAAGGCAGACTCTAACCTAGAGATTAGAGCACAGAAGATCTTGGGGAATATTTGTGCGATCCACCCGGGGCGGGGGGGGGGAGGGGGGGAAGGACTCAGGCCTGGGCAGACGGAGAAGTTGGGCTGTGGCACAGGCCCTCCGTGGGAAACTCTAAAGCCAAGATGTCCCTTCAGAATGGTCCACACTAGGCCTTCAGGCAGCCCCACACACTGCCACCCATCATTGGTATGGGATGCCCAGGCTGGTAGCCTGACCTAGAGCAAGGTGGCTCCTGGAGCAGAGGCAATTCCCCAGGGTCACTGACCACTGGTTGCTCCCTGCCTGGTCTACAGCACTCTCCACAGCTGGGGAATGAGTTATTCAACCTTGTAGGAAGCCCAGTGGCACAACATCCACAGAAGGGAAGGCCCCCGTCAACCTCCAACTAAGTGAGTAATCTAAGTCACCTGACCCAAGCTTAAACATTCCAGTTTTCCCTGGAACTTGAAACTTGGCACAGGGGCAGGAAAGAGTAGTTGTTGAAGCTGAGGCTGTGCCCTACAAACTCTAAACGTTTCTGCTCCTGAGATCCCTGGAGAGTCTTCCTGCTGCCTGAAAGCCAGGGTTTCAGCTCTCTCTTCAGTTCTGCGAGGACCTCTGACCTTCCAAGAAATCCATGTTTGGGTCTGTATTCCAGACCTGGGTTTTGTTAGTTGCAAAAACTATATAATTGCCCTGCTTAAAAGATAAGGATTTTAAGGAGGACTGAAAGAATTTATTATTGGGTTATTTTTGTGCAAATAATGCCTAAACTCTCAGGGCCATGAAGGGAGGGAACAAATCTGCCTTATTTACTATGGGATTCCCATGTAAGCATTGGAATAGCATGAGCATTTAACAAATATTTGTTTAGTGAGTTAATGAAGGAAAGGAGGACTTCTACGTAGGCTGGGATTATCAAAAGGCTTCATGATGGAGATGGAACTTGATCTGAGCATTACATGGAAGAATTTAACTGAACACAGACTGGGACTCTGCCTAGAAGAAAAGAGACAGGAACACACAGGCTAAGAAGGCCAGCTCCTTGGAGCAGCAGGTATGGGTTACAGGTTTGGGCCAGATCGTGCAGACTATTGGAATCTAGGGGGAGCAGGGTAAACCTCCTGTGGTGATAGGAAGACATTGCTAGGTCCTGTGCATAGGATAGCTGGATTCATCATCAGTTTCCTTCCTCTCTAGTGAAAACTTACACTGAGAGACAACCTAATGCCAAAACCTACTAGAAATTTCTACCCACTGTCATTGCCAATGAAGCTAGTTAAGAAAAAAATCTAACCAGAGCCAGACTGCAAAGAACAATAAGGCATGTTATACCTCCCTTGGAGTCTACTTCCTGTCTCAGAGCGTGAGGGTCTGTGGCTACCAAAAAAAACTGAATAATAAGCTGTGACACAGCCAGAGCAAGACCCCCCAGATGCACCCGTCTCTCTGCCAGGACACGCAGGGCAAGATGAAAGAGCTGCGAGCAAGGGTGCATTGTATCCTGGGAGGCATAGCCCCACAAGTAAAATTCAATCGTTCAAGCCAGAGAAGAGAAGACTCTGGTGGCAGTCCATGAGGGTCCCAATCTGTCCTGTAGGGTGTAGCCCCGCCTGCGGACTGGGGTCCACTTTGGGGATTGCAGTTGTTCCTGTGTCCTAATGGTTCAAAGAACCAAACAGACAAGCCGGGTTGAGAGGGGTTGGGGGTGGGGGGGGGAGAGTCAGGGCGTAGAAAGGCCTCACACCTGAGTACCTCAAGAGCCCAGTAGATGAATCTCTTGGATAATGTGGTAGAGAGATGAGCATATTAATCTGCCCCAGCTCTAGATCTAAGAAGGGGAAGTATATAGTGAGTAGAGCCAAGGGCAGTTAATAGCAATTAAAAGTCTATAGCAATCACCAAGTGTAAATAGATCTCCCTCTTGTTTGAAGTTCAGAAAAAGGAGAGTGAAGAAAAACTTGAAGTCTGTGAAATCACTCTTAGAAAAAGGAAAAATGCCCAGAAAGCTCACAGGGGAAAAAACAAAAAAACTGCAATTGAAAATGATCCTATGCAAGATCCAGAAAGACGTTAGGAAATGGTTTGCTATCCTTAATACAATGAAGGCAAGGAGCTGCAGGTGATAATTTGTAAAGGTAGTAAATGCCATCAAGAGAAAGCAGATTGAAATGAAGGCAACACTATTCATTATATTAGTTAATATGCTTTACTTGCAAAAAAAATGGTAAAAATAAAGCAAAAGAAGAGAAGGATTTATTGCAAAAATAAGGGGTGAGTTACATACCCCAGGGGCAGGAACAGAGCAGGGGCCTCAGAAAGTACTGCAGCCAAGACACTGTGGGAAGAAAGGCAGGGTTCCGTCTGAGTTCTCTTTGCCCCACTCTCTCACCAACAATGGATATGATTAATATCCTTCATTTCTGTCGCAATGATAGGAGAAACGATACTATCTCATTTTAATATGCATTTCTTTGATTATTAGAGAAGTTGAACATGTTTTCATGTTTGTCAATATTTCCATTCAGCCTGTGAACAAGGCAGCTATGAGGAATGAGATGAGAGAATAGGAAAAAAAATTGAAAACAAATGGAGGCTGCTGTGCTGTTCTACTTTTGTAAAAAATGAGCAGTGGTTTATATTGAATACATATTTCAAATAAATTCTGGAGTTCATCAGGTTCCCATTAAAGAACAGCAATGTGTATGTATACACAGGCCAGTTTAGGTGATGAAATTGCAGCCAAGGAAATAAGCACTTGATGGTTTGATATGATATAGACCTGTCATTTAGACCTAAAATAAGCCCCCCCCCCCCCGCCCCCCCTAAAAAGGGGGGGAAAGAAAAAAATTGTAAACCTAAAAGAAATTTCATGTAATAGGTCATCTTTCCTAGCCTGACTTTGTCTGATTTCTGTTGGACTCTGTTTTCTGCAGGAAAAGAATGTGTATGTTCATTTAGCCCTATTTTCCTCCAGTTTAACCCAACAAAATAAAAATAGCAAATAAGAATTACTTGAACGTGTTTTCAGGGTTAGTTTTCTCAATACAAAAAAAAAAGGGGGGGCGAGGGTCATGCATTTACAGGGTTAGCTTCTCAACGGCATGATGGAGAATAAAACTGAGTTCTGCTCTTCCTCCTACTATAAAGATGAAACAATTCCACATGTGTCTTCAAAAAAGATGTATTTCCAATTGGGCATTGCTTTTAGAATATTATTTTACATATTTTTCCCCAGTTGAGACTATGTCTTAACTGTAAACTATAAAATAACACGCTGTGTGTTATTGGCCCTGAGTATAACAGGGAGAGGGAGGGAGAGAGAGAGATGTTTTCCCACTGAAGACCTCCCAGTGCACAGAGCAGTTCCACCGGGCCCCCAGCACCTGGTGGGAAAAGGATAATTCCAACTGGACGAAGGATTTATCGTGGAGTAAGTCAAAGGCCATTAACATTTCGAAATACTCTGCATAATGGGTCATTATTATCAGAGAAGAAATGTTCTTTATTACTAAAAAGAGGATTGAGCAACCTGCCTCCCACTGAGGAGGGGTTTGTACATCTGCACACAAACATCTATAAACCTTAAAGTCTGCTCTTAGTGCTTTATCCAGCTTCATGTTCTGACTTCCCACCCCAGAAGTGTAACAAAGCAAATGGCACAGAGACTATTTCCATCTAGTTACTCACAGACCACTTATTTGGTTCACAAAAGACACTCCAAAACATAACAACAAATCAAACAATGCAAATCTGATCTACATTGAAAAACTTTAAAGCAGCGGTTCTCAACCTGTGGGTCACGACCATCGGAAAACACATATAGCGTATCAGATACTTACATTACGATTCATAACAGTAGCAAAATTACAGTTATGAAGAAGCAACGAAAATAATTTTGTGGTTGGGGGTCACCACAACATGAGGAACTGTATTAAAGGGTCGCAGCATTAGGAAGGTTGAGAACCACTGCAGTTATTCTCTTGACCAGAGATAATAGAAACAAGATATCTTATTCTAGTTCCCAGGCTGTTTTTATGTAGAAAATCTTTTCATGCCGCCCATACAACAATAAAGGAAACCAAGTGGAATTTCTACACTTCTTCCTCTGTAACTGGGACATTATGCCTTTTCCATGTTAATGATCGGTTCCTAATGTCACTATAAAGCAGCAATTTTCAATGTTTTTCATCTCATGGCACACATACACTAATTACTAGAATTCTGTGGCACAACAAAAAATATTTTTGTTGATCTGACAAAAAAAAGGTATAATTTTTATTCCTTGTATTGGCTATTGTCTTTGTTTGTTTGCTTTTGTTTTGTTTTTTTTATTAATCTTCACTGAAGGATATTTTTTCCATGGATTTTTTTTTAAGATAAAGTAGAAGAGAGAGGGAGGGAGAGAGAAACATCCACGTGAGAGAGAAACATCTATTGGTTGCCTCTCACATGGACCCCAACCAGAGCTGGGATCAAACCTAAAACCAAGGTACATGCCCTTGACCTGAATGAAACCTGTGACCCTGCTGTGTGTGAGTTGATGTTCTAACCACTGAGCCACTGGCCAGGACTATTGTCATTTTTTTATTTGACAGTCTAAGGGAAAAGAGGTCAGTGCCCCTGACTAAATAAATAATCAGGCATTGCATTTTTAAAATATATTTTTATTGACTTAAGAGAGTAAGAGAGAGAGAGAAACATCAATGATGAGGGAATTATTGATCAGCTACCTCCTACTGGGGATCGAGCCCACAGCCTGGGCATGTGCCCTGATCAGGAATGAAACCGAGACCTCCTGGTTCATAGGTTGATGCTCAACCACTAAGCCACACCGGCCAGGCAGGCATTATATGTTTTAAAAATTCTTGCAGCACACTAGTTAAAAATCACTGCTATAAAGTAAAGAAATGGCCTGTTGCAAACAGCTTATGAAAGCTGTCTCAGTATTTCCCAGTGGCACTTTGGCTATCTGTGGGTATACATGTGAATAAAGGCTTGAGCTGATTCCTTGTGTAATTAGCTCTGTGTGCATGTGTGTTCATGTAAATGTTTGTCGAAGTATGTGTACTACAGGGGAGGAAGAAATTGATCTATCCTCCTGGGTTCTTGTAGATGGTCTAAGAGTTAAATTGATATGCGACAGATTAATAGGAGAAAATAACCAAATTTACTTATGTATGTACAGAGATTCCATAAGACTATGGAGTCAAAGGCAAATATGCCATCATGAGCAAAGGAATAGGGGGCAGTGGTTTGGCACCTCAAAGTGGGGAGGAGGGGAGACAAACACGTGGAGATAGGATAAACAAATGTTTTCTGGGTCATGCAAACACAATGGGACACAGAGTGGACTCCCCAATCACCCCTAGTTCATCTTATACTGTATGGTGACAGCTCCGTCCCTGGAACAGTCCTTCTACATTCTTTCAGGCAGTAAGGGTGATGATCAAAGTTTCTTTCTGAGTCTTTTGTTTCCTAAAAATAAAATAATCCTCATGCCAGTTTGGCACATTTCCGAGTGGCAAATTTTGCTTCCCAACAGTACATGGGTAAGACATGGGTAAGTAAAGGTTCCCAAGTGGTATCTTAATCTCAAAAATGTTGGCTCGGAAGTGAAACAGATTGAAACATTCTATAAAAAGAATAAGAAACAGAAAGGAAATTGAGTCACAAACGGGAAAAGGCCAACATCTTCTTGAAGAGGCACAAATGCCATAAACTGAAAATAGATGTTTACCACCAGTTATAGCTGTTTGCTATGCTGATGTGATGTTTAAAAATTACCAGCTCCATAATGTAGTTTAAGACAGTATTTACCAACCCTGAATGAGTTTAGACATTTATCATTCACATGTGAAGTAAGTTTAGGGCAGGCTTAAGAAAACCTTACTGATAAATATAGTTTCTATTTTATAGACATAATTTGTGATATTTTCATTAACCTACACTATTATGAAATAGTGCATTATATTATAGAAAGAAGTAAAATCTCAGGGAAATGATTACCCATTTATCCTTTCTTGTTAATGGAAAGAAGTTAATTCTACTTTCCAAAGAGAAGTACAATGAAACCTTTCATTTTGATTGACTTTGCCAATATAAAAATGAAGAAATATAATGTGATGTTTTAAATCTCATGGACAGGGGAAGGAGGTAAGGGGTAGTAAAGGATAAAGGGGGCCAAATATGTGGTGATGGAAGATGATTTGACTTTGGGTGGTGGGCCCACAATGCAATATACAGATCATGTATCATAGAAATATACACTTGAAACCTACATGATCCTATTAACCAATGTCACCTCAATAAAGTTAATAATATTTTTTTAATATCATAGACAGGTTTAGTTTAAAATGTTACAGTAAAGTGGAAGAGGTATGTAGTTCGTAGCTGATTTACCCCCAGAACCTGTTTTCTTAAAGGTTTAGTTATTTCACAGATCTCCTGCATTTGTGTAATGGTTTACCGTTTTTCAAAGGGCTTTTGCATTTCTGATCCTTGTTGATCCCCATAACAACTTTGCACGGTGTTTGAGTATTAAGTGTGAGGAAAATGAGCTACAGAGAGGTCGTGTGGTTGACTGGAGGTGTCACAGTCAGTGACAGCCCCACTGCAAGTAATTCCTATTCTTCCACCAGTCATTAATGCCTCCCCAAAATTGTACAAAGAGTATCTGCACATGTGGTCCAAGAACTATGGAGAACTATCCATTGTATTCTGTTAAAGAAAGATTTTTTTAAATACATTTTTTTATTGATTTTTTACAGAGAGGAAGGGAGAGGGATAGAGAGTTAGAAACATTGATGAGAGGGAAATATCAGTCAGCTGCCTCCTGCACACCCCCTACGGGGGATGTGCCTGCAACCAAGGTACATGCTTTTGACCAGAATCGAACCTGGGATCTTTCAGTCCACAGGCCAACGCTCTATCCACTGAGCCAAACCGGTTAAAGCTAAAGAAAGATTTTATGTGGAGCATTCCTGCTGGGAGGGGGATGCCAAAACCGCCATCCTGGTTGCTCTGACTAGCTGGTGCCCTGGCCATGATAAATATTTTAATATCATTTGTGATCACATGTGTAGAGGAAAAGACTCTGGATGGGGATCAGGAGAGTTGAGTTCTAGTCCTTGTTTTTATTATTATTACTACTGCAGCCATTATTGCTAATACTTTCTGAGTGCTTACTATGAATAAGGCATCTTGCTAAGTATGCCACATGGAGAATATCCTAATTCTCACTGTCATGAAATCGATTGTCCAAGGACAGGTAGCTAATATAGAGTGAGAAGACAGGACTTGAACTTGGCAGTCAGATGCCAGAGCATGTGTTTTGTTTTGTTTTGTTTTATTATTGAGGGAGCCAAGATTGTTCCTGGGTAGCTACCTTAGTCCAGATATGAGGTGGTGGAGCTTGAACGAGGCTCGTAGTTCTTTGAATCACTACTGTTCACAGGTGCACAAGAAAGTCCCAAAAAGACAGCTATAAAGGTGATCCAAGATTATAATCAAGAATAGCTCATTAAATTCAAACGCTAAAGGTAACTATCTTGTCATTTGCCAAACACAGTCAATAAACTGAAGAAATAGTGAAGACCAGTCAGCATCTGCATGGCTGTCATTGCCATGGCCCAGTCGCGGTGCAAACCTATGTCCAAAACTTATCCATTCCTTTTCTATGAAAGTCTCAAATCCTTTAATGGTGCAGTAATAACTGTCCAGCATCAGCACAGCCAGAGGTGTCAGCTGGGCTGTTCTCTCCTGACCATTGCTGCAATGCACCACCACTGAGCTTCTCCCAGATTCTATTTTATCAGCAATTCTCACTGTCCTGGCAAGAAGCATCCCGATATACTCCAGCCAATGTGTCCCACCCACATTGGATAGCCACCGTGTCTCATCAATTGCAGGGTGCACAATCTCTTTTAATTTACATAGTCACTCTCTCATCACATGAATGTTGTGGATCTCCAAGAACACAAGTTCTGCATTGGGGTAAGCACTTTCACTTTCCCATCCTCCACCCTTTGCCATGTCTGAAGCCATGAGCCCTTCCCCGAGGGAGCTCCGAGTGTTGAAGGAGGAGTTGGGGGGGAAGGAGAGGGGGAGCCTCATGCTTATCAAACACGTCATCCAGAACTTGCATTTCTTATCACTGTGATAACCTACCACTCACTGGTTGACTGATTTAGGCAATCTCTTAGTTTCTCTGGGTTCAGTTTCCTCGATTATTTAGTAAAAAGGGTTTTACTATGAGTCCATGCATATATATACAAAGTATAGGAATTAGAAAATATAGGTGAAATGCAACTTCTTTGTTGAGCAGGATGTAAAACATGCTCTGAGCTCATCAGAGGAAACTGATGGACTCCATAATCCCACCTGTTTCCTCCATTTTGAACTTTGTGTCTCACATTTGTTTATTTCACTTTACATTTTAGATATGTTCCGAGTATGTTACAGACAGAATTTTAAAATCTAAGTGCTAAAATCTATATTTACTGGATAATTAATCCTTTAAAAAATTCTATTGTGAACCTTTTTATGCATGTTGTTATTAAATTTTATTTTTATTATTTTTAAACCACTTTATTGAGTTATGATTGAAATGCAAAAAGCTAAATATATTTAATGTATACAACTTGATGTGTTTGTATCATGAAACCATCATCATAATCTGTGTGCTGTCATAAACCTATCCATCACCTCTAAAAGTTTCCTCCAACCCTTTTATTAGTATTAATATTTGTGATAAGAACACGACATAATACCTACCCACTTAGCTAATTTTAAGTATACAATACATTATCATTAACTATATCGTGAATCATTGTAAAATGAAGAATTATCCCTTTAAAATTGCCTTTATAAAAAAGGTTTTTTATTATAAAGTGCTTAGTTAGAAGGGCTCCTATAATTCAACAGCTCTTTTACATAGCTTTATGCTTTTGTTCCACAACCCTAAAAATGACTCCGAAAAGGTAGTTCAATCTGACATTACAACAACCCTTTCTTTCTTCCCAAATAAATTCGTCACTTGCCTAATTCTATCCAAGGGAGGCTTCTGGTCTATTCCATGATTTTCATTAACACATCAACAATTATTTTACTTCAGTGACATATTTCATGGTGATAGTTTATCAATAGATTAAGGAAACATTGTAATTTAACACATTCCAGTAAATAATCAGGACAAGATTAATGGTTATATTTAATTAAAGCCATCTGCTTGCTAAAGCAGCTTGCTTATTTTCTTCATTTCATTTTGAATTCCAATAAATTGTGAATGCCTTGAAGCATACGTGAGCCAGGCTGAGTGAACATAATTCTTTGGGAGTAATATTTACCTTTTTGAGAATGTTAACCAATATCCACACGGTTGGAAGAGGTAAAGTATAGTCAACTTGACAGACTGTTTTGTTGATTTTATGGCTACCAACAGGCCTGTCTTTTAATGGTCCCCCGAACCCTGGCTAAATGGATTGACAAGTGTTTTCTTGGCAGGCAGGCATCACCACAGAATGATGGAACCCAGGCAGCTAAATTTGCTGGTCTTACGGATCATATTTTACGCTTATCCTCAAAGCATAAAAATTGCATAATTATCTAAAATGAAATAGACAGTTCCTGCCTTAGTGACTGCTTAAGCTAATAATTACAGTAAAATACAAGTTTGAGGGAGTAAAAAAGATTGCACTCAAAAAAGTCTAAAAGGACATATTAAAAAAACTATTGATTATTTCTGGAAGTGGAATTAATAAGTTTTATTTCCTTCTTTTTTCAAAATATCTCTTTATTTATTTCTGAGAGGAAGGGAGAGGGAGAGATAGAAACATCAATAGTGAGAGAATCATTGATCTGTTGCCTCCTGCTGGAGATTGAGCCCACAACCTGGGCATGTGCCCTGACTGGGGATCCAACTGTGACCTCCTGGTTCATAGGTCAACACTCAACCATTGAGCTACACTGGCTGGACTGATTTCCTTCTTAAAGTGGTTTATTATTTGTACTTTTAAATGTTCTTCATAATCTTTTATTACCATCTCAATAATAAAATAAATCTTTGTTTTATTATAAGCTGCAATTAGGTCATTCCCTGATTAATATTTTGGTAGCAAATCTGCAGGTATGATAGTAAATAAAAGACTAAAATTTATATAATTTTAATTTGAAGATTTGTACCTTTATTCCCACTCTGAAATAAGGGCAAACAAAATCTATCTGAGTAAGTCGTTTTCTATACAGTTATGCTAGTGATGAAATCTCATTCAACTAAACTCTCCATCGTGGAGTGGCAAGAACACAAGAAATTCTAGTTTTAAAATAGACCCCTCCTACACAAAAACAATTTATTTGGCAGTTATTACCTATCGAGCAACCTTAGCTAATCTGAATATAGTCAAGTATCCTGATAATCCAAAAAGGCCTGTGAACAGTCCAAAAACTAGAAGATAAAATATCTTACTCAAAAGAGAACCACTTGGGCCTTACCCTCAGTCAATTTGTTTTTGTTGTTGTTGTTTTGCTTTAGATAAATGGGACAGAGGCCCGGCATACAGAAAAAACTGGGTCTAATTTATCAAAGTCTGAAAGGGTATTTGGGGGTGGCTACTCTGGTCCTCCATGCTCCTAGGGGCCATTTGAGATCTGTCAGAGTAGGACCTCTCAGGCCCAGGTACAGTTCAAGTGGGAAAGGTCTGACGTCGGCTCTAATGAGAATGAGGGCTGGATGGAAGTGCCTAACTCTCCTGATAAGAGCCAGGAACCCAGAGAAAACAGAGTAAAACAGAACAAATTAAACAAAATCTTTATCACTTAAGCTGTGCCAGATGAAGAAAATTCCAGGCCTCTTGGGCTATAGCATAATACCATGGAGGCCAAGAGGAGAGAAGCATTTTCCTATCTTCCTCTTCCAGTTACCCTTTGGACCATAACCAAGGATCCCCAAACTCAGTGACTTCAAACAACAAACCATTTGCTTGTTCACAATTTGGGCTGGGGTCAGCTGGGCTGTTTTTCTCCTGGTCTCTACGAGGGTATGAGTGCTGTTGCCGTTAGTTGATAGCTTAGCTGAGGGCTAGCTAGCACTGGCTGGTCTGGGATGCTCTCACATGTCTGGAGCATCAGCTGGGACATCTGTGCCTCTCTCTCCATGTTTTCTCTCGTCCTCAAAGAGGCCAGCCCATGCTTGTTCCCAAGGCAGGCGTGTTTCAAGAGAGCAACAAGCAATGGCAAGGTTGCAAGGCCTCATGAGGCCTAGCCTCAGAGGTCAGGCACTGTCACTTCCACCACATTCTGTTAGACAAAGCAAGTTGCAAAGCAGCCTGAATATAAGAGATGGGGTAGAGACTCTGCTCTTGATGTAGGGCGTACCACAGATACACTGCAAAGGTTGTGGACACAGCAGGCATGGTTCATTGAGGTCATGACTGCAATGATGGCCCATACTGCCCTGGGGTTGGGGCCAGCCTGACAGGTACAATGGAGTATATCAGACATCCCAGTACCTTGGGAATAGTGAGGCACCACGTCAGCCACATACAAGGTAAGAGCCCATGGCCTGGTAAAGAAAGAAGTTTGAATGGTCACTAAAAAATTCTTTCCTTTTTTTAAGCTCAAAGGAAAGGATTGAATAAAGTTGAGGTTTCCACAATTATGCAGGTGAGGATTGAGACATCACAATATTACCTTGTACATGGACAACACTGTGGTGATTTCAGTGGGTAGGGAGATGGATGGGTGCGGAGGAGGGCATAGGGGAGAGACATGATGATGGATGGGGGGGATAAAATAAAGAGGGGAGCCCTAGATGGTTTGGCTCAGTGGATAGAGGGTCGGCCTGAGGACTGAAGGATCCGGGGTTTGATTCCAGTCAAAGGCACATGCCCAGGTTGCAGGCTCAATCTCCAGTAGGGAGTGTGCAGGAGGCAGCTGAGCAATGAGCCTCTCTCATCATTGATGTTTCTATCTCTCACTCTCCCTTCCTCTCTGAAATCAATACAAATATTTTTTTTAAAAGAAGGGAAAAAACATTACCTTATTGTTAAGTTGTTTCTATTTTCTTTTCTGTTTGTTTTATAACCTTTTTTGATAACTCTCTTTTCCCCTTGGCTCATGGCCTGGGAAGCACATATATTCTAACTAGTGGCCCCAGGCACAGATTTGTGCACATTGAAAGCAAAATTATTAGAAGAAATATTTTAATATTGCTATTTGCCCTTTCTCCCTTAGCATCTGGGAGCCGGCGGCAGCCCCGCTCCCCAACGCCACTGGTCGCTGTCTGCAGGGCAAATGGAGGGGTGATCAGGCCCCAGCTTGCACCTGCCTTGGCCTGGTGCCACCCACTCAGTTGGTCCATCATCCTGCCGCGGTCCCACTCTCGTCAGGGCCCATTGGGGCCGGCAGCACCTCCACTGCCTCCCACTGCCAACGCTGCATCTCCTACGCCTGCCATGTTCCGAATCACCCCCTGGTAGTCAGCGCACATCATAGCCAGCAGTTGAACTCCTGGTCAAATGACTGCCTGAGGGGACAATTTGCATATTAGGCTTTTATTATATAGGATAAGCTTGATTCACTAGCTTTCTAACCTATAGCAGGTTAAAAGGAGCAAATAGAAGAGGAGTGAAAAAACTATTGCTTCTCAGTTCTCTGACAAAAGCAAAAATAATTGTAGAAAGCCTGGCAGAAAGGAAGAGTCAGAAAAGCTATAAAAGGCAAATTCAATAATTCAACAAAGCTTAACAATCTAGGGTCATGTACTATTGGGACAGAACATCTTTTATCACAGCTCAACTGTATTTATAATAGCTAGGGCCTCAGAAATTTTTAATGATTTTCAGCATATTCAAGTAAAGAACACAGAAGACCACATATAAACCTCACAATAATGCAAAATTGCAAATTGGAAATGTAACTTAATTGGTAATTGGCTCCAAAGGGTGGAGGGAGGGGGATAAAGTGATCTCATGATCATTTGGGACATGTTCAGTTAGTGTATGGTTCATTGTGTATAGTATAACTTTCTTACATTGACATTTCCAGGGGTTAACCAACCCAGAAAATTCACTTTTATGAATCCCCTAATGATGCCAAACACACAAAGTGTTACTTTACTATTTTCTGCCAAGTTAGCACTCATTTCAAAAGAACTGAAATCAGCCCTAGTCGATTTGGCTCAGTGGATAGAGCAGGGGTGGGCAAACTTTTTGACTCGAGGGCCACAATGGGTTCTTAAACTGGACCGGAGGGCCGGAACAAAAGCATGGATGGAGTGTTTGTGTGAACGAATATAAATTCAAAGTAAACATCATTACATAAAAGGATACGGTCTTTTTTTTTTTTTTAGTTTTATTCATTTCAAACGGGCCGCATCCGGCCCGCGGGCCGTAGTTTGCCCACGGCTGGGATAGAGCGTCAGCCTGCGGACTGAAGGGTCCCAGGTTCGATTCTGGCAGGGGGCACATGCCCGGGTTGTGGGCTCGGTCCCCAGTGGGGGGCGTGCAGGAGGCAGCCAATCGATGATTCTCTCTCATCATTGATGTTTCTATCTCTCTCTCCCTCTCCCTTCCTCTCTGAAATCAATAAAGAAATATATTTTTTTTTAAAAAGAACTGAAATCAACTTTTTTTTCTATTGTACCATGCATTTTTTCAAAATGCATTTTATTCACAAATATTTTCTTATTTGATCATTATAACAATCTTAAAGGACAGACGTGTTTATTGCCCTTTAAAAGATGAGACTATAAATACTCAAAAAAGGCAAAGTAACTTGGCACGGGCACATGGTTAGAACTCACATATTTTGACACTAGTTGAGTTATCAACCATGTCAGATGCATGTTGAGAGAACCTCTAATGTGTTCTACACCCAATTCTGATTGGGGAGAGGGATGGCCACAACAACAAGGAATTCTCTGAACCAGCTGGGTGTCCCATATTTCAACTCAATTACGACTTTATCTACCCAGCGATAGAGTCAGATTCCACAGCTTTAGGTTCAGTCCTACAAGATTGCCCACCTTCCCAGGCCCTACTTCAGACGCCAATTAGTAAAAGCTAACCCAGGTTGTCACCTGTGCTTCTGATTGACAGGCTATAGATGGAAGGTTCCCATGACCTCTTCCTCTTTGGGGTTTAATTAATTTGCTAGAGCAGTTCACAGAACTCACAGAAACATTGTACTTACTAGATCACTGGTTTGTTGTAAAAGGATAAAACTCAGGAACAACCAAATAGAAAAGATGCACAGGGTAAGGTATGGGGAAAGGGCACAAAGCTCCCCTGTTCTCTGCCCAAACTTCCACATGTTCACCAACCCAGAAGCTCTTTTAACCTTTTTCTTTTGGGTTTTTATGGAGACTCCATTACATAGGTATGACTAATTAATTCACTAGCCATTGGGGATTGATTCAAACTCCAGCCACTCCTCTCCATAGAGGTCAGAGGGTGGGAGTGACAGTTCTAACTCTCTAATCGCAAGGTTGGTTCCCCTGGCAACCAGGCCTGCCCCATCCTTAAAGTCACCTCATTAACATAACAAAAAATACCTTGGTCACTCTTATTACTTAGGAAATCCCAAGGTTTTTAGGAGTTCTGTGCCAAAAACTGGGAGGAAACACAAATATATATTTACTAGTAGCTCGGTGCACAGATTCATGCACATTGAAAATAAATTAATTGGAAGAAAGATTCGTGAGATAATTACTTTACTGCAAAAAATTACATGTCAAAATAGTATGTATAATATAGTATTAGAAAATTAAACTGTGAGATTGGCACCAGCGAGCACTTTATAGGTATCATACATGCACGAGTCAATGTTTATTTTTAAATTGCAAGTGCATGTCATATGTATTGGTCGGTCAGTCAGAAGGTTGGACGGACTGATGGTGGGTCACTTAGCCTTTTATATATATAGATTATAAATCATAATATCACAGCCTCACCAAAGGCCAGTCAAGGAGGGCCCAAGAGGCAATTTGAAGTTTTCAAAAGAAGCCCTCTCTAAAATAGAATCCATCCACATTAATTGATGGAGCTCCAAAGTGCCCCACTCACTCTGCCATTTCTAGGAATTTGACTTTGATTTCATTAACCCATGAATCTGATTACAGCACTTTCCCTACACAGAATGTTATCTTGGCACCCAACCCAACTCTTCTTTCATATCATAGACTGGAGATTAGCATTCAGTCCATTATGCTCCTGTATTTAACTTTACCTTCTCCTGCTCTGGACCTCATTTTATTCCTCATCTTTGTAAAGGCAACTTGTAGAAACTTTATCCTGTTGCAAAGTATAAGGCAGGATATCTATATTCTTATATACACATATTCACGATCCATTACAAGTATTTTTATTACTACTATTTTTTTTTCTTGGTTAATCCTCACCTGAGGATATTTTTCCATTGATCTTTTTTTTTTAAGGGGGAGTGGAAGGGAGGGGGAGAGAGAGAGAGAGACAGAGAGAAAAACATCAATGTGAGAGAGACACATTGATTGGTTGCCTCCTGCACGTGCCCCAACCAGGGCCGGGAATCAAGCCTGCAACTGAGGTAAGCGTCCTTGACCTGAATCAAACCCAGGACCCGCCCTAGCCGGTTTGGCTCACTGGATGGAGCGTCGGCCTGGGGACTGAAGGGTCCCAGGTTCGATTCCGGTCAAGGGCATGTGCCTTGGTTGCGGGCACATCCCCAGTGGGGGGTGTGCAAGAGGCAGCTGATCAATGCTTCTCTCTCATCGATGTTTCTAACTCTCTGTTCCTCTCCCTTCCTCTCTGTGAAAAATCAATAAAATATATTTAAAAAAAAAAAACCAGGACCCTTCAGTCCACCAGCCGACGCTCTATCCACTAAGCCAAACCTGCCATGGCTTATTGCTACTTCTTAAATGGACAAATAGAGATAAAGATAATTTTTAGTGGTTTGCTCAAGTTGGTGAACTAAGTAGATAGTCAAACTAAGACTAGAATCTGAGCCTCATGACTTATGTTTCTTTCACTGCTTTAAACCAAAATAGAGAAAGGTAGCTGAACAAGTTATATATTTATTTGACAAACATATATTAGACTACTTCTATAGCCAGCCACGGCACTAGCTCATTTACAGATGTTTATGGAGTGTTACCTCAAGAGGATTGGTTGAACTAAATCCAGATAAATATATATGAGCATATCATAGATACCATCAAAGAGATAAAAATCAATTGCTATTTGCTGACAAAGAAAGGAAATAATGCCAGCTGTGGGATCAGTTAAGATTTCAAGGAGATGTGAACTTTGAGCTGAGCCTTAGCTGGTCAGTTGTATTTGCATATTCAGAAATGAGGGGATAAAGAAAGAACATTCTAGGTGGAGAAAACTTTACAACTGGGGACCCAGCTATGATGAGGTTTCTAGAAACTGCTGCCAGGAAAGTAATAAGGAAGGCCGCAGGACTCAAAATTAAATTTGCTCATGGGTGAAAATGTGGGTAGGACCACATTTGAGGGACACAAAAATAGCTTCTGGGGCCTAGAGGAAGTCACCCAACTTGCAGAACTTAATGGCCCAAGCATATGTCATTAGAGAAAATATGTTGATTAAGGCAAGTAGACAACATTAGAAAAATCCAGCATGAGATAATGGCAAGACCCATGGACAGGCCAAACATGGAGACTGGAATCTAAGTTCAGGCACCTTGAGGCACCCTAAAGGCAGACAGCATACTTCAGGCAGCAGGAACCTCAGGCTTGACCCCATTTAGGGGCTCAGTGTGGGATCATAGGCTTTAGGAAGAAATTGCCAAGAACAAGAGTGTCCTAGTCCCTGAAGGCCTACCATCTAAGCAAGTGATGAAGGTGGGAACTTGGAAACAAAACACAAAAATCCCAAGTACCACAACTGGTTGATAAGCAAGACCAAGTCACCAAAAAAATGAACAGGGACACGGGGGCTGAATATGAGGTGTTTAATTCCAGTTTGTTGGATCCAGTTTTCTTAAATTTACTGGGTTCACACCAGAACTAAAGGGTTTTGCCCACAGGGGAGGGGGGAAAGGGAGATAGTTGTCCCATTTGTGGGAGGAGGAAGGGTTTAGAACCTTTGAACCCAGAAGCACCCTGATAAGAGTAATGGAAACAAAGGCTAAGAATGCCCTTTTTTATGTTTATATTTATGTATTAAAATTGTAATATCCTACACAAATGTGTTAAAGGACACAATTCCCAGAAATGTGCCTCCTGGATATATCCATTCATAATCCCCAAAGTATGAGATGTCAAGAACCTAGACTTACAAGTCAAACAGACCAGGGCTTCTTCATATATCAGCTGTGTGATGTTGGGCAAGTTAATTAACCCTCTGAGCCTCAGATTTCTTTTCTACTGAATGAAGATGGTAATACTATAATGGGTCTCTGAGATTTTGGTCTAAGCAGCATCCATTCCTTTGAGGATTTACATCTTCCCCAAGTCATGTGTCAGCTCAGAGTAATCACTCAGTAAATGGTCATTTTTAGTGATTATTATTACACTAGTAGCTGTACAGGACGTTTCTATGTCTCCACAAGAAGAAAGAAAATCTACAATAACATGATAAATATACTCACTGACACATCCTATCTAATAATAGACAAACATGGTAGTCGGCCTGGTGGTCAAATCCCTCTAGTATTAACTACAACAATCAAGGCTTAACTAGAACAAGACTGCGCACAAAGACCACTAGGGGGTGCACCAAGAAAGCATAAAAAATGCGGAGACAAATTTATCTTTTATTTTGCTAGTGTGCTATATCACATTGATTGATTTGCTGATATTGAACCATCCTTGTTGCATTCCTGGAATGCATTGCACTTGTTTGTGGTGTTTGGTCCTTTTAACGTGCTGTTATATTAAATTTGCTAATATTTTGTCTAGGATTTTTACATTTATGTTCATCAGAGATATTGGCCTGTAATTTTCTTTTTTTGTGTGAAGTCTTTGCCTGGTTTTTGTATCAGAGTAATGTACACCCAGATGGCCACCAGGGGTATGAAAAGACATGGATGCCTGCTTTCACCATTCCTGTTCAACATAGTACTAGAAGTACTTGCCATAGCGATCAGATAAGAAGAAATAAAAGGCATCCAAATTGGAAAAGAAGAAGTAAAACTGTCATTATTTGCAGATGACATGATATTGTACATAGAAAACCTCAAAGACTCCATCAAAAAACTCCTAGACTTAATAAATGAATTCAGCAATGTAGCAGGATTCAAAATTAATACCAAGAAATCTATGGCTTTTTATACACCAATAATGAACTCACAGAAAGAGAAACTAAAGAAAAAAAAAACACTCCTATTTACCATTGCAACAAAAAAATTAAGATACATAGGAATAAACTTAACTAAGGAGGTAAAAGACCTGTACTCAGAAAACTACAGGAGGTGGAAAAAAGAGATAGAGGAAGACTTAAACAGATGGAAGAATATACTGTGTTCATGGATTGGCAGAATCAACATCATTATAATGTCCATACTACCCAAAGCAATCTACAGATTCAATGCAATCCCCATTAAAATATCAAGGGCATATTTCTCAGACCTAGAACAAACTCTCCAAAAGTTCAGATGGAATAAAAAAGGACCATGAATAGCCGAGAGAGAAGAACAAGTCCGCAGCGCTGGGGCCCGAGCGGCAAGCAAAGAGCTAAGCCTGGCCTGAGCAGCGAGCAAAGACCTAAGCCTGCCGTGCCAGCCCCGCCCCCAGGGCCCAAGCTGGAAAGTGCGAAGCCGGCTGCGCCGGCCCCTCCCGGCCAAGAGTGAAGGCCTGGGTTCCAGGTACCAGAGGAAAACCGGTGCCAGCAGCCAGGGGAAGGGGCCCCCGAGGGGCCCCAGACTGCGAGAGGGCACAGGCCGGGCTGAGGGACCCACCCGAGTGCACAAATTTTTGTGCACCGGGCCTTTAGTCTATACATATAAAAGGCTAATATGCTAAGTATCCGACTGTTCAACAGGTTGCTATGATGCACACTGACCACCAGGGGGGCAGATGCTCAACGCAGGAGCTACCGAGCTTCAGTGACTTGGCAGTGGTGGTTCTTGGGTGACGCACCCCAAAACCAGAGAGGAGGGAGCCCAATTCCTCACGGGGCCACGCAATTACACCTTTGGCCGTGGGTTATGTTGTTGCTGGGGCACTGTCGACCCCGAATCTGGTTTACTGCACACTTGCATTTGCGTTCCGCACCCTGTACTACAGCAACTTTGCAGAGTGCCCTCTCGCACTCCGGGACCCCTCAGGGGATGTTGGAGAGCTAGTTTCGGCCCAATCTCCACAGGCCAGGCCGAGGGACCCCACCTGCTGGAGGGACTCCACTTATTCCACAGATGCCTTTAGAGCTACTGTGCCACCCCAGGTGCGACTGGCCAGGGAGGGACCATGGGAGGTTGACTCCAGAGCGTGTCCTGCCCATCTAGCCCAGTCCTGCCACCTTCTAATTAATTTCCTTTCAATGTGCACAAATCCATGCACCAGGTCATTAGTATTCTCATAAAATGCTCTTTATCCTACATCATGTAAATTCTGACCTGGAGAGTCTCTGAGGAAAAAAACCCCTTACATCCAGAAGTTCGTTTTGTCCTTTGTTTTCATCAAACATTTCAGTAACTATCTTAGAGCTCTTTCCAACTAATAGCCCCTGTTGTGAGAGGGATCAGATCACATTTAATGGCATATCTGGCTTGAGAGATTAAGGGGGAAATGTGGCTAGTGGTCACAGTTTAGCCAAAGTCTATATAAATTTCAATTACTACCTTCAGCTATACCCAGCACATACCCTGTCCTGAGCTAGACTCGCTGTTTTTCCTTTACATAAACTGTATAGGCACAACCTATTATCTTCCCCCATCTTCCTCATTCCTTTTTTTATTTTCATTCTTCTCTTTCTACAATTGCAACATTCAAATTCAAATGCCAGCTAGTGAAGCCTATGACATTAACTATGTGTGAGGACATCTTTTATGTTGTGTCAACAAGATAGGTTCTTCCTCTTCCTGCTCTTGCAAAAGTCACAGAGCTGAAAGCACAGGCATGGAGCGCATACCTGAGTCATCTTAAGCCATCCACACCTATAATTCAGGCCTTCCTCCTCCTCCACTTCTTCTTCTCCTTCTTCCCCTCCTCCTCCTTCTTCTTCTTCTTCTTCTTCTTCTTCTTCTTCCTCTCTTAAAGAATACCCTTTAACATTCTATGTAATACTGGTTTGGTGATGATGAACTCTTTTAGCTTTTTCTTGTTTGTGAAGCTCTTTATCTGACTCTCAATTCTAAATGATACCTTTGCAGGGTAGAGTAATCTTGATTGTGGGTCCTTGCTTTTCATCATTTTGAATATCATTGCCAATTTCTCTGGCCTGCAAAGTTCTGTTGAAAAATCAGCTGACAATCATATGGGAGCTCCCTTGTAGGTAACTAACTGACTTCTTCTTGCTGCTTTAAAATTTTTCTCTTTGTCTTTAACCTTTGGCATTTTAATTATGTTATATTTTGGTGTGGACCACCTCAAAGAACAGGTCTTACTTCAGCAGGGCTCTGGTGCCCACTGGTGAGTCCACCTCTTGAGTGTGTTACTTGTGGAGGTGTTTGGGTGGTGCTTTTATATGTTTTGAAGCTGTCCACAGGATATGCTGGCTCTGAGGTACAGGCCAAGGTCAGCCACCACCTTTGCTCTTCATAGGGTCACTCGGGATGAGCTACAAAATGATCTGGAAGTGGGTGCTACTTGTACTGGGCTTGAAGGTGCCCAGGAGAGGCCAATCTGGAAATCAAAGCCAGCTGCTGCTAGTTCTAGGCCTAGGCTAGGGCCACTTAGCAAAAGCTATGGAGCAAGCTGAGGCCAGATGCTGCTTGTTTGTGAGATTTTAGGAAAGTCTGAAGCATGAATCAAGACAGGCCATTCCTGTGGGAAAGCCACTAGAAACAGCTTAAGTGGGGTGAGCATCTCAGGGAATCACTAGATGGGGGTAAACAGTGTGAACCAGGTTGATGGAGACTCTAATAACTATGTGTGGTGTCAGATGGGTATAAGATTTATTAGGATGATCACTTAAGTAAGTTATAAAATGTCTAACCACTGGGTTGTATACCTGAAACAAATATAATATTGTATGTCACCTGCAATTGAAAAATTTTAAAAAATTTTTTTAAAGAATTAATAAAAAATAAAACTATTTCTTATATTTTTAGTTAAGTGGATGATAGGACTTTACATTTTATCCTTAACAATCAGATTTTATGCTGCTTGATCACTCCTAACATAAAAAATGGAAAATGGGAAGAAAACAATGTGTCGAGGGTGTGGGGGGAGAGAGGAGAAATAACAGAGGATAACTGTCCTATATAATAAAAGCCCAGCGACTGAATAGCGGAACAACCAGAACGACCAGTCGACCAGTTGCTATGACATGCACTGACCACCAGGGGGCAGATGCTCAACACAGGAGTGGCCCCCTGGTAGTCAGTGCGCTACCACAGTGGGAGCACCACTTGGCTGACTGGGATGAGCGACTGCTCCTGCTGTGAACCCCAGGCCGACGGGCAGGAACCCAGGCTGCAATAATTACCTCCTCGCCCCAGGCTCCTCCTCCTCACTCCCTGCTGCCTCTTCTGGATGCACACAGCGCTGCTGAGCTCGTAGAGCTGACCTTGGAGGCTGGGAGGCGGGTTCGTGGTCACCGTGGGACTGAGGCCTACTCCTCCACCTCTCAGTGCTATTGTCCCTGGGCCCAGCCCTGACCAGGTCCCCTGGAGAGGTGAGTGCTCCGGTTCCATGGAAGATGCTGGACCAGGAAGCAACTGCTCAGAGGGTGGGTCCACAGCCACTCAGCAGACTGGGATGAGGGGCACTCCCACAGATGGAGACTCAGATATGGCACCCACCTGTTGGTTCTGGGGGGGCAGGGCTCCCTCTGCCAGTACTTCTGTATGAGAAAAAGCTGCCCTTCCAGCTCTTACCCCTGTACCAGACAACTTAGTTCTCCTAAGTATTTCCCTGGTGCCTTCCAAGCAGCTGCCCCAATGATGGAGCTCAGAGGGAGCAAGTCTAAGTAAGTCCATGTGTGGGCCCTTTAGGAGGAACTGCCTGGGACTCCAGCAGCCCTTTGTCTCACAGAGCCACAATCCCCACTGGTTTTTACAGCCAGAAGTTATGCGACTTCTCCTCCTGGCACTGGAAACCTGGGCTGAGGGCCTGGTGTGGGACTGGGACCCCTTGGTCCTCAGGGTGACCTCAGCCACTGATATATCCTCCTGTTTAAAGAAATAATGACAGAAAACTTCCCCTACCTGGTGAAAGAAATAGACTTACAAGTCCAGGATGTGCAGAGTCCCAAACAAGAGGAATCCAAAGAGGCCCATACCAAGACATATCATAATTAAAACACCAAGGGTTAAAGACAAAGGGAGAATCATAAAAGCAGCAAGAGAAAAGCAGTTAGTTACATACAAGGGAGTGTCAGCTGATTTCTCAACAGAAACTATGCAGGCCAGAAAGAAGTGGCAAGAAATATTCAAAGTGATGAATAGCAAGGGCCTACAACCAAGATTACTCTACCCAGTAAAACTCTCATTTAGAACTGAGAGTCAGATAAAGAGCTTCACAAACAAGAAAAAGCTAAAGGAGCTCATTACCACCAAACCAGTACTACATGAAATGTTGAAGGGCATTCTTTAAGAAGAGGAAGAAGAAGAAGAGGAAAAAAGAGGAGGAGGAGGAAGAGGAGGAGGAGATTAAAAATATGAACAATAAAATGGCAACAAATACATATATATCAACAATTGAATCTAAAAATCAAAATAAACGAAGAAGAAATCTAATGAAGAAAATAAACTGGTGAATAAAATAGGATCAGAGGCATGGAAGCATGGAATAGACTGATGAATCTCAGAGGAAAGAAGGGAGGGGGCGTGAAGAGATTAACCAAAGATCTTACCTATGGACACAGACAGTAGGGGGGTGAAGGCCTGGGGCAGGTTGGGAAACAGGTGGAGGGTGGCAATGGGGGGACAAGGGGAAGGAGACATCTGTAATACTCTCAACAATAAAGGTTTTTTAAAATAAATAAATAATACTGCAATGAACATAGGTGCATATATCTTTTCAAATTAGGGCTTTGGGTTTCTTCAAATATGTAGCCAGAAGTAGAACACTGGATCATAAAGTAGTTCTATTTTTAATTTTTTGGAATCTTCATACTGTTTTCCATAGTGGCTGCACCAATTTTGCAATCTTACCAACAGTGTATGAGGGTTCCCTTTCTCCACAACCTCGTCAACACCTGTTTTTTGTTGACTTATTAATTACTAGAGGCCCAGTGCACAAAAATGTGTGCACTCGGGAGGGTCCCTCAGCCCGGCCTGTGCCCTCTCGCAGTCTGGGATCCCTTGGGGAATGACCACCTGCTGGCTTAGGCCTGCTCCCCGGGGGATTGGGCCTAAGCTGGCAGTCAGACATCCCTCTGGCAGCCCGGGAGCCCTCGGGGGACATCCACTTGCCAGCGGGGAGCAGGCCTAAGCTGCAGTCAGACATCCTTAGCGCTGCTGAGGAGGCAGGAGAGGCTCCCACCACCACCGCTGTACTGGGAGCCATCAGCCTGGCTTGTGGCTAAGCAGAGCTCCCCCTGTGGGAGCACACTGACCACCAGGGGGCAGCTCATGCATTGAGCATCTGTCCCCTGGTGGTCAGTGTGTGTCATAATGACCAGTGATTCCCAGTCGCTCTGCTGTTAGGATCAATTTGCATATTACCCTTTTATTATATAGGATAGAGGCCTTGTGCATGGGTGGGGGCCGGCTGGTTAGCGAAGGGGGTCGTCCTGGATCAGGGTGGGGGTCCTGCTGGAGTGCCTGGCCAGCCTGGGTGAGGGGCTGATGGCTGTTTGCCCACTTGCCACAGCCCCTTCAGGGTGGGGGTCCCCACTGGGGTGCCTGGCCAGCCTGGGTGAGGGACTGATGGCTGTTTGCAGGCTGGCCACAACCCCCAGCCACCCAAACTCCCAGTGGAGACTGGCTGGAAGCAGGTATCTGGGATTTATTTACCTTCTATAATTGAAACTTTGTTGCCTTTTGCAGAGGCCACAGCCGGCCAGAGCAGGCGGGAAGCTTGGCTCCCTCCATCGCCGGGGCAACCAAGCCTCCTGCTTGCTCCAGCTCCGTGGCTGCTGGCCGCCATCTTGGTTGGGTTAATTTGCATATAGTCACTCTGATTGGCTGGTGGGCATGGCTTGGGCATAGCGAAGTTATGGTCAATTAGCATCTTTGTCTTTTATTAGTGTAGATAGCCATTCTGACAGGTATGAGGTGATATCTCATTGTGATTTTAATTTGCATTTCTCTGATGATTAGTGATGTTGAGTATCTGTTCCTGCTTTGCCTGGCCTGTTTGGTTTAGTTGGTTGAGCATCGTCCTGTGCACCAAAGGGTCACCGGTTTGATTCCCAGTTTGGGCACATACCCAGGTTGTGGATTTAATCCCTGGGTAGGGTACTTATGGGAGACAACCAATCAATGTTTCTCTCTCTCTCTTCCTCTCCCTTCCTCTCTCTCCAAAATAAAATAAGTAAAAAAATAAATAAATAACAGTAGTACTTTAACTCTAAAATGAATTTTAGCCAAACATATACAGAACCCCAAAACATCTCTATGGACCCTAGTTTTAAGACCTTTGTCTGGTCCAGCTGGCGTGGCTCATTGATTGATGACTCGTGAACCAAGAGGTCATAGTTTGATTCCTGGTCAGGGCACATGCCTGAGTTTCTGGCTCGATCCCTGGTGGGGGGCATGCAAGAGGCAGCTGATCAATGATTCTTTTTCATCATTGATGTTTCTATCTCTCTCTCCCTCTCCCTTCCTCTCTGAAATCAATAAAAATATATTTTTTAAATGTTTTTAAGTAGTCAAGCTTTTTTTAAAATAGCCAAATGATGGCATTAAGTAGGGTATTTATTTTTTTATCCATTAAATATATGACCTAAGGTACAAATACTTGGACCCCAGAAACCTAGAATTCCTACTGGATTTTCTTTTATTTTTTATTTTATCTCAATTTAAGCTTAGTAAATTTCTGTCATTCATAAAATTTTGTTTACTGAGATCTTGTTTTAGTAACATTTAAGATAACACCCTTAGGAGACTCTAAGTCTGAAGGTACATGTCCTTTTTTGTTGTTTTAATCCTCACCGGAGTATATTTTTCCCATTGATTTTTAGAGTGGAAGGGAGGGAGAGAGACAGAGAGAAACATCAATGTGAGAGAGACACATCGATTGGTTGCCTCCTCCATGCACCTCGACCAGGGCAAGAAAACAAGCCTGCAAATAAGTTACCTGCCCTTGACCCGAATCAAACCTGGAACCCTTCAATCCGAGGGCTGACGTTCCAACCACTGAGCCAAACAGGCTAGAGCTATAATGAGGCTTTTGTCTCCAGGAAGACAGTGGACATAGTAGCAAGAACTGGTAGCCTAGGAATCACCAGATTCAGGCTCCAGTTCCAGCCCTGTCCCTCGATAGCCACATGATATTAAGCTAATCTCTTCCCCTCTTGAGGCCTCAAGTTCACTGTATGGGAAAGGAGAAGTCAGATCCCATATATAGTTTTCCCCATCCCTTTCAGTTTTAAGAGTGTTTGTTTCTGGTCCCAAAAAAAAAAAAAAAAAAAAAAAAAAAAATCTTAAGTGAAATCCTAAACTCAAATTTTGTTGAACCCAACAGAAGCAACCCAGTCCATCCAAAGAGTTTAAATAAATAAACAAACCCATTAAAAAAATCAGAGAAGAGAGCAAACAAAGCAACAAAATTGTAACAGCGGAAAGGAGATAGTTGAGTGACAGATGATTTAGCACCTGAAAAAACTAAATCCTAAACCGCAGTGAAAAAAGCCAAGGAACAACTATATTTAAAGCAGAGAAGCCCCAAGAGGCTCAGGAACTGGCGGCATCAGATATCACTGGAAGTGGAGCTGAAATGGGGGCTGGGGCGGGACAGGCAAGGAGAATAAAGGAAGAGAGACTGTTGGAAGTATGTTTGAAAAGCAATCTTCATTTTCCCTTCCCAGCTACAGACAACTACTGCCTCATTCCCAGAAAAGACTTCATTTCTGGAGGAGTAATGGAGAGGGGCTTGGGGCTGGGGGCACCACGGAATGATTGAAAGCAAGAGAGCCCTAACCAGTTTGGCTCCGTGGATAGAGCGTCGGCCTGTAGACTGAAGGGTCCCAGGTTCGATTCTAGTCAAGGGCATGTACCTCGGTTGCAGGCACATCCTCAGTAAGATGTGTGCAGGGGGCAGCTGATCAATGTTTCTCTCTCATCAATGTTTCTAACTCTCTATCCCTCTCCCTTCCTCTCGATAAAAAAATCAATAAAATATATATTTTTTAAAAGAAAGCAAGAGAAAACAGAGGGTTTAGTTAGCACATGCCTGTTGGATACTGAGATTGCCACCCTTTTCTTTCTCTCCTCAGCTTGCACAACATTAACAACCAGGCACCTTCCTTAAGCAGGATTTGACAGAACCTTTTCTACAGAATTTGACCAGCCCCAGAGCAAAGACTTACTTGGAGGTTCCCCACTAAACAGTCAGTCTACTGTGCCGTGCAGTCAAAGGGTATCACACACAGCTTTTTAGCTGCCCATGCTTAAATGGCAACTGACACATGGATAAGAAAGGGGTGCTGTAATAAATCACAAATTCCTGACTGGGAGGGTCATAGTAGGTGGTTATGCCCCAAGATTATAATTTCTTTAGCAAGAGGTTTTTAAACAAGCCCTGTTCATTGTTTCTGTGCATCTAGATTAACACACCTTTAGAATGCCAGAAGTTATACCCCTTGAAGGGGTAACTACCCTTAAAAGAGCACATAATCTTATAATCCAATTCTGCCTTGCTTTCTCCCACTCTCATGTAATCTTCCTTAGCTCCTTCCTTAATTTCAAATGCATAAAAGAAACTGCAAAACTGTTATTCTTAGGACCATTTGAGATCTTGCTCCCGGCATATGTCATCAGTTTGACTCAAACTCCTAAAAATTCTCTAAGGTTTGGAGGTTTCTCATGTCGACACACCCAAGTATCAACAGACTTTCAAATAAAGCCTCTACTATGAAAGCGGGACACTATAAAGTTAGAGGGAACAGTCCTTAGGACTGCCCTCGCTTCTGACACCAATTACCCATTTGAGGGTCCCTAAAACTACTCTTAGGTTTGATAATTTGCTAGGATTCACAGAGCTTACTTGATTAGCCATTATCCTCACCGTTATGATTTACTACAGTTAAAGGATACAGATTAAAATCAGCCAAGGAAGTGCTCATGGCAGTCTAAACACAGAGCTCACAGATGTCCTCTCTCCATGGTGTCAAGGACAGCATTAACTCCTCCCAGTAAGGACGTGTGGCAATGCACACAAGGGATTGCCTACCAGGGAACGCAGCTTGATACTCACAGTTTTATTGGGGCTCCATCTTGTAACCATAGCTGACTATTCACATGGCTGATCTCAGTCTCCAGCCCCTCAGGATGTCGAGATGATTAATCATCACCCAAAGTGCCCACTCTAAATCATGTTGGTGTGGCTCAAAGCCCCCAGGCAAACAAAAACACTGCTATTAGGCATCACATTCCAAGGATTTAGAGATTACCTCCCAGAAGTCTAAGTCAAAGGCCAGAACTCTTTGGGGGCAAAATTAAATTCTTCACTATATAGGCCACTCCTTGGTTTTTGGCCAAGGCTATCTTATAGCAAAACAATGAGTAACTAGCATTCCCATGGTAACATGTTCTTGGACAAATCATTTCCATTTAATTATGAAATACTTCTGAGCACTGTCCACCCCCACAGAGTGGTTCTTCAACATCACCCAAGACATTTCCGGTCTTTCAGGTTTCAAGATTATTTTATGCCCTTCGATCACAGAGGTAGTTTCAATTAATGTCTGATAACAGCTAGTCATCTCTCAAATTGGAATTTTATGGTCCAAAATCCCAGTAGATGCTGTTCACTACTCAGTGATGTTCACTGGCTTTTACCGTAAGCCTCAGTCTGCACTCTGCACAGGGCTATTGTATAAAGAATTTGTCCATGCCAGAGCTCAAACATCTAACAGGGCATTCATTAAAGCAATCAACTTTTGTCTACCAGATATTCTATACTAGGGGCCCAGTGCATAAATTCATGCACCTTGAAAGGAACTGTGGGCCACGAGGCTGCGGTGGGCACAGGAGCAGGTCTCGGCCCATCCTCCATGCCCCCACCCAGCCCCTCCTGCTGCGGCCCCCAGTCCACTGTCTGCTGGCAGCCCCACTCCCAACGTCACCGCCACTCCAATGCGCTGATGGCTCAGAGCAATTGGGGCCAGCACCAGCAGTGGGTGCGAGTGGCACCAGCACTGTCAGCGGGTGCAAGCAGAGGTTGCTGCCTCAATTGCACCTCAGAAGCAGAGGGAAGTGGAGAAGCCCTAAGGGGAAATCAGAGCCGGCAGCCACCGCTCACACCTGCTGATGGCGCCAAGCGATCCAGCCGGCACCAGCAGGACTGTGGTGCACAGGAGCAAAGAATTTTCAGTAACCACCACAGGTTCGCCCCGATGACAGCGACCAGTGCCCCTGCTCACCTGCTCTACCATCCCACTGCAGCCAACACCTGCCATGTTCTGTGCATGTTCCCTGGTGGGCAGCACACATCATAGCAGCCAATTGTTCGGCTGTTCCACCATTCTGTCTACAGTGGGGCCTTGACTTACGAGTGTCCCGACTAATGAGTTTTTCGAGATACGAGCGGTCGCTTGGCTGATTTTTTGCTTTGAGTTGCGAGCTAAAATTCGGGTTATGAGCCAGCTTCAGATACCCCACCGCTAGTTGGCGTAGCAAACGTCACAGTGAACGCCACATCAGCCCAGCATCACGTGTCTCACTCGTTCACTTTAAGCGGTTAGCTCTTAGTTGAAGCATCAGTGTTGTGCTCGCATTTGTGCTTGCAGTTATTTTGCAAAACTTC
>NW_005358043.1:4392894-4394997 GCF_000412655.1 Myotis brandtii | reverse complement strand
TATTCAGTTCAGCCTTTCTCCTCCAACTCCATCAGCATCTTTAAGTCGTTTGATCTCCAAGGTAAATGCTGTACATTAAACTTAATAAAACAAGTTTATTGCACTACATTCTATTGTTCAGTATTGTGTTTTTATACAATATTTGTTATTTTTAAATACATTTTTCTTATTTAAAAACATTTAACAAAACAATTGCGGTGTTTTTTGGGTGTCCGGAATGGATTAATGGCATTTCAATTCATTGTAATGGTGAAAATTGATTTGACATACGAGTAATTTGAGTTACGAGCTCCGTCACGGAATGAATTAAACTCGTAAGTCAAGGTCCCGCTGTATTTGCATATTAGGGTTTTATATATATAGATTGTTTCAAATTAACAACTTTTGTGGGCTTGGGCAATCTTATTGGTTTCCATTGAGTATGTCAAATCAATATTGGCTGAAGGACAAATTTACATGCCCTCTGTTTTACAATACTAGGTAAGAGAGGTGTCTTTCAGTCAGACACAATATCAATACCCATAATACATTCTGGTAAAGGAGACACAAACACTTCATATGAACTCTGTTTAATCATTCCCATTTTCATCCAAACTTTCACCTTGACCCTATCAACTATTGTATTTCCATATTCTCCTAATTAAAGTGTATCCCTCTTGATAATTTACCAAGAGATTTTGAAATCACTTGCATTGAGTTCCCATGTCAAGAAATCCAAGAGGCCCTAACCGGTTTGACTCAGTGGATAGAGCGTCGACCTGCGGACTCAAGGGTCCCAGGTTCGATTCTGGTCAAGGGCTTGTACCTTGGTTGCAGGCACATACCCAGTAGGGAGTGTGCAGGTGGCAGCTGATCAATGTTTCTCTCTCATGGATGTTTCTAACTCTCTATCCCTCTCCCTTCCTCTCTGTAAAAAATCAATAAAATATATTTAAAAAAATAAATCCAAGAGAAGGTTCTTCACCCTCTAACCATTTTAATTTTTTTTATTTTTTTTATTTTTATTTTTCCCCTCTAACCATTTTAGCCACTCATATGCATATGGCCTTGAGTCTTCAGTCGGGACAGGCCAAGGAACACAGGCCTTTTGTCAACCCTTATTGTGATTAAATTGCAGAACCTTCAGCCTCAGTGATTACAGATCAGATTTTGTTTGTCATTTTTGTCTTTAGGCTTTTCAATTTCTCAAAACGAGGATAACAGAGCAGACTTGTTTAGAAGCCTTCAGGGTTAGGAGACCAGAGGGGCTCTCATTGGTCCACCCAAGTTCCAAGAGGCTGCATTAGGACCTTTCTTTTGACCCTCTCAATATCTACTTTACTCATCCCATTTCTTAATAAAAATTTAAAGAGTTCTACCCAGCCCATATGAGTTCTTTAACTCTCTTCTTTCTCTTTCTCCATTCTCTTATGAATCACTCTAATCTTCTTCACTACCTGTAGTTCAGTATCCAACCTTGGCCCAGTTACAAACCAAATTCAGATTATAAACCAGAATCCAAGCTTGACCCAGTATCAGGAGGTGCCCCGACATTCTTCTTTACTTTCATTTTAGGTGCTACAGATAACAATAACCAAGGGATTGTATATTTTGCATTTTGTATGCATCCAGTGAGCCAACTCCTTGAAGTTGGATCCATCATGTCTAAATTCCATTGTTAACTTTTACCTTTATTAATTAATGGCAGCAGAGCTGCAGTTCTATACAACAGGTGACTTGTAGCCATCCAGGAATCAAAGGGTCATAGTCCGGTACCCTTTTATCTTTCCTCTTCCCAACCCTCAGCTTTCATTGAGTTCTGTGAGTTCTTTTAGCAAATTATCAAACCTAAGGTTAGTTTTGGGAACCCTCAAACTTGCAATGTGTATCAGAAATGAGGTTGGCCCCATTGATGTGGTTCAGTGATTGGGGTGGACCTATGAACCAGGAAGTCAGGGTTCAATTCTTGGTTAGGGCATTTGCCCAGGTTGCAAGCTCAATCCCCAGTGTGGGGCGTGCAGGAGGCAGCTGATCAATGAATTTCCCTCATCATTGATGTTCCTATCTCTCTCTCCTTCTCTCTTCCTCTCTGAAATCAATGAAAATATATTTAAAAAAAAAAAA
>NW_005358043.1:4389625-4391619 GCF_000412655.1 Myotis brandtii | reverse complement strand
CCCCAATCGGCCCTGCTCTGAGCCCGACCAGGGGCTGCACCTAGGGATTGGGCCTGCCTTCTGCCACCCGGGAGCAGGCCTAAGCCAGCAGGTCGTTATCCCCCGAGGGGTCCCAGATTGCGAGAGGGCACAGGCCGGGCTGAGTGACCCCCTGTAACCCCCAAGTGCACAAATTTTTGTGCACCAGGCCTCTAGTATATATATATGCAACTAAGATTTTTAATCTTTCTAATTGCTAATGTAAACAATAAGGAGCTCTTTGTGGTTTTTGAAGAAAGAGATGTTAACATATTACTTACTTATAAATAATAAATGATCAATGTGAAAAAATGAGAAATTACCAAAAAAAAAAATCTAAATTATCTAAAATCTCACTACTCAGAACAACCACTGTTTATGCTTTGGAATAAAACTTCCAGATCTTTCCTATGCACGCATAAACATAAAGATATATGTTTACAGCCCTAGCTGGTTTGGTTCAGTGGATAGAGCACTGGTCTGCTGACTGAAGGGTCCCGGGTTCAATTCTGGTCAGAAGCACATGCCTGGGTTGTGGGCTTGATCCCTAGTAGGGGGCATGCAGGGAGCAGCCAATCAATGATTCTCTTTCATCATTGATGTTTCTATCTCTCTCTCCCTCTCCCTTCCTCTCTGAAATCAATAAAATTATATATATATTTTTTAAAAGATATATGTTTACAAAGCCCTAGCTGGTTTGGCTCAGTGGATAGAGTGTCAGCCTGTGGATGAAGGATCCCAGGTTCGATTCCAGTCAAGGGTACGTGCTTCAGTTGCAAGCTCTGCCCCGGCCTGAGCCTTTGTTGGGGTGTGTACAGGAGACAACCAATTGATGTGTTTCTCTTACATCTCTCTGTCTTTATTTCTCTGTCTTTCCTTCTCTCTTTCACTCTCTCTAAAAGAAAAAAATCAATGGAAAAATATCCTCAGGTGAGGATTAAAAACAAAAAAAAGATATATGTTTACAAAGATGGGATCCTATTTACTAATTACTTTTTTCATTTAATAATACACAGTGAACAACTTTCACAACAATAAATGTAAGTATAAATTATAATTTATGATGTATGGTGCAGTATAACTACGATGTACTACCCAGTACTCCATCATAAGATGTACTATGGTTTGTTTTAAGATTGTTGAGGGTGGGCCCTGACATATGGAAACAGACTTGGGTTCTATCCTTAGCTCTGCCACTTGCTGAGTGCACTTAGACAAATCAAAATCTATACTTGAAGTAGAAAAGTCTTCAATTAGGGAATTATCAGTAAGAAATTCAATTTGGGAGCGTCTCGAAGATGGCGGCATAGGTAAACACCGGAGATTGCTGCCTCGCACAACCACTTCAAGAATACAACTAAGCCCTAGCCGGCTTGGCTCAGTGGATAGAGCATCAGCCTGCGGACTGAAGGCTCCCAGGTTCGATTCCGGCCAACGGCACATGCCTGGGTTGCAGGCTCAATCCCCAGTAGGGGGCGTGCAGGAAGCAGCCGATCAGTGATTCTCTCTCTCATCAGTGATGTTTCTATCTATCCCCCCCGAAAAAAAAAAAAAAAAATTTAAAAAAAAAAAAAAAAAAGAATACAACTAAAAGACAGAATGGGCATCATCCAGAACCACAGGAAAGCTGGTTGAGTGGAAATTCTACAACTAGAAGGAAAGAGAAAAGCATACCGAGACTCAGAGGAGTTGCGGTGCGGAAGTTAAGTGCACAGGTACAGAGGCCGATGCGGAAAGGGCTGGCAGCTGAGGACACGGTTGACTTTTTCAATCAAAAGGGAGTCTCAAGCTCCAGGCTGCTCTGAACTCCAGTTCCGGGCGAGTCTCTGGGGACCCTGACTGATACGGGGAGAGGCTAGACTGTCTGGCATCGTTCGCATCTCGAGGGTGGCTTTCTCTCAGAGGTACTTGCAGCGATTACCCGGACACTGAGACTCGGGGCCTCTTAGGGTAGGACTGAGGAGCAGCCATAGCTG
>NW_005358043.1:4384806-4389324 GCF_000412655.1 Myotis brandtii | reverse complement strand
CAGCACAGAAGTTCTCCCACTGCAGACACAGCTGATTCTCACAGCCAATTGGTCAATTTCTCCCAGTGATACCTACAACAATCAAGGCTTAACTACAACAGAACTGTGCACACAGCCCACAAGGGGGTGCACCAAGAGTGTCCACCTCAGGTAATTGGGGAGGCTGAGCCACTGGGCCCTATAGGCACCTAGCACAGAAAGCCACTTCATCAACACAGGGAAGCACAAAAAATGCGGAGACAAAGAAATAGGACACAAATGACAGAAATGGAGGAAAGCAAACGACTGGATATAGAGTTCAAAACAACACTTTTAAGGTTTTTCAAGAACTGTCTAGAAGTCGCTGATAAATTTAGTAAGACCCTCGAAAAGATGAGTGAAGACCACCGATAAATGTAGTGAGATCCTCAAGAAATCTGATCAGACCCTCAATGTTATGATAAAGGACCAACTGGAAATTAAGCATACACTGACTGAAATGAAGGATATTATACAGACTCCCAATATCAGACTAGAGGATCCCAAGAACCAAGTCAAAGATTTGAAATACGAAGAAGCAAAAAACACCCAACCAGAAAAACAAAATGAAAAAAGAATCCGAAAATACAAAGATAGTGTAAGGAGCCTCTGGGACAGCTTCAAGCGTACCAACATCCGAATTATAGGGGTGCCAGAAGAAGAGAGAGAGCAAGATATTGAAAACCTATTTGAAGAAATAATGACAGAAAACTTCCCCTACCTGGTGAAAGAAATAGACTTACAAGTCCAGGAAGCACAGAGAACCCCAAACAAAAGGAATCCAAAGAGGACCACACCAAGACACATCATAATTAAAATGCCAAGAGCAAAAGACAAAGAGAGAATCCTAAAAGCAGCAAGAGAAAGAAAATCAGTTACCTACAAGGGAGTACCCATACGACTGTCAGCTGATTTCTCAACAGAAACTTTGCAGGCCAGAAGGGAGTGGCAAGAAATATTCAAAGTGATGAATACCAAGAACCTACAACCAAGAATACTTTATCCAGCAAAGCTATCATTCAGAATTGAAGGTCAGATAAAGAGCTTCACAGATAAGAAAAAGCTAAAGGAGTTCATCACCACCAAACCAGTATTATATGAAATGCTGAAAGGTATCCTTTAAGAAGAGGAAGAAGAAGAAAAAGGTAAAGATACAAATTATGAACAACAAATACACATCTATCAACAAGTGAATCTAAAAATCAAGTGAATAAATAATCTGATGTACAGAATGAACTAATGATTATAATGAATCAGGGACATAGAAAGGGAATGGACTGACTATTCTTGGCGGGGAAAGGGGAATGGGAGATGCGGGAAGAAACTGGACAAAAATCGTGCACCTATGGATGAAGACAGTGGGTGGGGAGTGAGGGCAGAGGGTGGGGTGGGGGGGGGAAAAAGAGGAACAAATGTAATAATCTGAACAATAAAGATTTTTAAAAATAATAATTAAAAAAAAAAAAGAAATTCAATTTGAATAAAGAAACCAGTAGGACTTGTTGACTGGTTAAATATGGGAATTATAGAACAATATTTTAAATAATGTAAATTGATTGTAGACAAAGAAACAACTTTTTTTAGAAGACCCCAAGACAGGAATTATACTTTCAAAAGCAGAGAGCCCATGATAGCGATGTATATTCTTTCCTTCTCTAAATCATAATGATACTTTCTTGATGCTCTTGCTGAAATCTTGTCTATGAAGCCTGCTGTGAATTTTTTTTTACCCTCTGATTTCCTATTATACTTACAATCTAACACATGGCCTATCTCTTAATCATAGAGTCCTTTATCCTTCCCCAAATGTTGGTCTTATCTCCCCAACCAGGCTGCAAACTCCTTGAGTATAGATATGGCCCCTCCAACACGACTTTCAGTACTTCCTTCCTGGGTCCATAGTGCCTGAAGTAGTGTAGGGTACATAATAAATATCTATGAGAGACGTTGTTGATCTTCAGTTTTACAATTCAGTAATCTGACCAGCAGACCACTCAGGTTACGTTTGCATATTTTTTGTCCCCAAAGACAAATCTCTAGGAATCCTTAAATTTACAAATAGTATGTCAAACATAGTCACTTAAATTTAGACAGTCTCTAAATAATCTAGCATTTGAGGCTCACCTCCTATTGGCTCTAGAAATCTAAGCTCCTTAAAGCTTCTTTTTTTCCTTTTTTGTTTTTGTTTTGTTTTGTTTTGTTGTTGTTACCAAATGACAGCTGCAATGACTTCCAGAGTTCAAGTCAGCATACAAATCATACTACTATGGAAATCGTTGTTCAAATGTATTTGGTGAGCTCATCACATAATAAAACTTGAGGTCAAAGATTAAATTCTATTTTCCAGCAAACAAAAATTGGTTTGACAATATGCAACCAAAAGTCTGTTCAATATAATACTTACACATTGCAAATTTTGCTTCTGAGGTAGTTAAAACATTTTTATTTTATTAACATTTGTTTATAAAAGCAGCAAAATTCACAATTCTATTTTTCCCTAAAAATTATGCACAGCACAGTGAATGCTTTTTCTTTTAGTTTATATTAACTCACTTAGAACTCTTTAAATATGAAATCCATCAACTTGCTCAAAATGTCTAATATTCTCAATATTGGCAATATTTCCAAAATAGTTCCTTGTAGAGAAAAAAGAAACTTGCAGTCCTTTTTTCTTTCTTTCTTTCCTTCTTTTTTCCTTCTTTCCTGACCCCTTCTTTCTCTTTCTTTCAATAAGTATTTAATGCCTACTGTGTGCCCCTGCTGTATCCAGCACTGCACACACACAGTAGTGATCATAACACAGTCTAGTTATGGTGACAGATATAAACCAGAGATTCTAAACTGGCAGGTTTCAGATCTATTATGACTCACAAATGAATTTTGTTTGGCCCACATAATGTCTTTTTAAATTGAATTATTTCCCTACATTTAAAAACCAGGACATTTCCCATAAAAAGTCAGAGTTCTGGATTATGTGAAATAATTGGAAAATCCAACAGCACTGAGTCCCTTGCTCCCTCAAAGGAACAACTGGCAGATCCAAGTGGGAACTTCCCTGATTATAGACATGGAGTTCTTCCCAGTCCTCACGTAATCTCCTTCACTCAGCACCAAGTTTGCAATTGCTGTGTTAAACAGTCACAGAAATAATAAATGCACGGTTACCAAAAGCAGCAAATGCTGTGAAGGGAAAATACAGAGCTTTATGAGAGGATGTAAGAGGGAAACATAATTTAGATTGAGAGTAAAAGATTATCTCTTTGAGGGCACGACCTCTTTAACTTTGCTCAATAGTGGCATTCACCCCTTATGGAGTACTTATCCAAATAATAAAAAGTACCATTTATCGAATCTATTGGTGTCTGGTGCCTTATTTAATTCTCACAGAAATAATTCTGTATAACCCCCTTTTTGCTGTTGAAACATCGGAGATAAAATACTTAAAGTTTAAGTTCAAACACTGAACCTGAAGTCAGAACCAGATCCGGATTGATTCCAAATTATATGTTTATTCCACTAAAAGCAACCTAGCATACAAGAAGTTTCACATAAAACTAAACAACCCTTGCTGAAGATGATTTTATAGTAAAAAATCAGAAACCACCCCAGGAAATAAACTATTATGAGGACAGATTTTTTAAAAGATGATCATTTATACCCAAGAACTGTTGTTAGAAAACTATTTAAAATAAGTATATTTAGCCCAGCTGATGTGGCTCAGTGGTTGAGCATTGACCTGTGAACCATGAGGTCAAGATTTGATTCCCCGTCAGGTCACATGCCCAGATTGCCGGCTGAATCCCCAGTAGAGAGCATGTAGGAGGCAGCCAATCCATGATTCTCTCATCATTGGTGTTTCTATCTCTCTCTCCCTTCCTCTCTGAAATAAATAAAAGAAAAAATATTTTTAAATGAAAATAAATTTTAAAAATATGTTTAAAATGTTTGAAGAGATAATGTAGGGGAAGAAAAACCTCTTCGTCTCCCCATAATAGGTTCTCTGGCAGGACCCTGTAAATTGAACCAAAAGCAGACAGATTAGCAATTGAAATAAATACAAATTTATTTCATGTAAATTTTACATGATAGGGGAACCTTCATTAGGAAATAAAGACCAAAAGAAGTGGTTATAAACATGAGCATTTTTTAAAAATATAATTTTATTGATTTCTAGAGAGAGGAAGGGAGATCGATAGAGAGATAGAAACATCAATGATGAGAGAAAATCATTGCATGCCCCTCACTGGGAACTGAGCCCACAACCCTGAGCATGTGCCCTAACCAGGAATCGAACCTTGACCTCCTGGTTCATAGGTCAACACTCAACCACCAAGACACTGGGTGAGCAATTTTTTTATTGATTGATTTGCTGTTCCACTTAATTTTTTAAATATGTTTTTATTGATTTCAGAGAGGAAGGGAGAGGAGAGAGAGATAGAAGCATCAATGATGAGAGAATCATTGATTGGCTGCCTCCTGCACACCCCACACTGGGGATTG
>NW_005358043.1:4382987-4384463 GCF_000412655.1 Myotis brandtii | reverse complement strand
TCAGAGGATATTTTTCCAATGATTTTTAGAGTGGAAGAGAGAGGGAAAGACAGAGAGAAACAATGATGTGAAATAAACACATCAATTGGTTGCCTCCTGCACACACCCCAACCAGGGCCCAGGCTGGGGAGGAGCCTGCAACTAAGGTACTAGTACATGCCCTTGATCAGAATCAAACCTGGGATCCTTCAGTCCACAGGCCGATGCTCTACCCACATAGGGCTATTGTCCCACTTATTTATGCATTCATTGGTTGATTCTTGTATGTGCCTTGACCGGGATGGAGCCTGCAGCCTTGGTGTATCAGGATGATGCTCTAACCAACTGAACTACCTGGCCAGGGCAAGCATGTGCACCTTTATACTAGGTTTGATGAAGAGTGGAAAGTTGTGGAAAACATGATAGCACAATTGAATAAGAGCTAAGGGTAGTAACCTGGGGGATCCTAGCAAGGCTGTTTGTTTAAATTCCTCTCAGTGTCCCTCTGTCTGTGAAGCTGAAGAATGCTCCTTTTCTCCAGGTGTACAAAGGGCACCTCTCAAGATTTCTCAGCTATGGGTCTCATAACCTACTTCAGGAAAGACAGAGGTCAGAGAATGCTTCCTGCATTGGCCATTTCTCAAATTCCTTCAGCTTAAAATATTCACTATGCCAAGGTGCCATATCTTGGAGTCGCATATCTTGAACCCTGACACTGTGAATCAATAGAGGATGAAGAGATGGAACTGATTGATCATTATGGTCCTCTCTTCTAACACTGATTCTATAGATAGCAGGTGCAAATTTTAATGTGCAGTCTCGGGCAATTAAGAAATATAACTCACTGCTGGTGGTCTATCTCTCTCTCCCTTCCTCTCTGAAATAAATAAAAGAAAAAATATCTTAAAATGAAAATAAATTTTAAAAATATGTTTAAAATGTTTGAAGAGATAATGTAGGGGAAGAAAAACCTCTTCGTCTCCCCATAATAGGTTCTCTGGCAGGACCCTGTAAATTGAACCAAAAGCAGACAGATTAGCAATTGAAATAAATACAAATTTATTTCATGTAAATTTTACATGATAGGGGAACCTTCATTAGGAAATAAAGACCAAAAGAAGTGGTTATAAACATGAGCATTTTTTAAAAATATAATTTTATTGATTTCTAGAGAGAGGAAGGGAGATCGATAGAGAGATAGAAACATCAATGATGAGAGAAAATCATTGCATGCCCCTCACTGGGAACTGAGCCCACAACCCTGAGCATGTGCCCTAACCAGGAATCGAACCTTGACCTCCTGGTTCATAGGTCAACACTCAACCACCAAGACACTGGGTGAGCAATTTTTTTATTGATTGATTTGCTGTTCCACTTAATTTTTTAAATATGTTTTTATTGATTTCAGAGAGGAAGGGAGAGGAGAGAGAGATAGAAGCATCAATGATGAGAGAATCATTGATTGGCTGCCTCCTGCACACCCCACACTGGGGATTG
>NW_005358043.1:4378692-4382076 GCF_000412655.1 Myotis brandtii | reverse complement strand
GGGATGGAGCCTGCAGCCTTGGTGTATCAGGATGATGCTCTAACCCATTGAACTACCTGGCCAGGGCAAGCATGAGCATCTTTATACTAGGTTTGATGAAGAGTGGAAAGTTGTGGAAAACATGATAGCACAATTGAATAAGAGCTAAGGGTAGTAACCTGGGGGATCCTAGCAAGGCTGTTTGTTTAAATTCCTCTCAGTGTCCCTCTGTCTGTGAAGCTGAAGAATGCTCCTTTTCTCCAGGTGTACAAAGGGCACCTCTCAAGATTTCTCAGCTATGGGTCTCATAACCTACTTCAGGAAAGACAGAGGTCAGAGAATGCTTCCTGCATTGGCCATTTCTCAAATTCCTTCAGCTTAAAATATTCACTATGCCAAGGTGCTATATCTTGGAGTCGCATATCTTGAACCCTGACACTGTGAATCAATAGAGGATGAAGAGATGGAACTGATTGATCATTATGGTCCTCTCTTCTAACACTGATTCTATAGATAGCAGGTGCAAATTTTAATGTGCAGTCTCGGGCAATTAAGAAATATAACTCACTGCTGGTGGCAATGTAGACTGGTACAACCACTATGGAAAGCAGTCTTGCGATTCCTCAAAAAATTAAGAATAGAGCTACCATACCACCCAGTAATCCCTCTCCTGGGTATATATCTGAAAAACTCGAAAACATGTACTTGCAAAGATATATACACCCCTATATTTATTGCAGCTTTATTCACAGTGGCCAAGACATGGGAACAACCAGGGTCCTATGATAGAGGACTGGATAAAGAAGATGTGGTACAAAAAGAAAAAACAAAAGAAAAGAATAGAAACATCAATGATGAGAGAAAATCATTGCATGCCCCTCACTGGGAACTGAGCCCACAACCCTGAGCATGTGCCCTAACCAGGAATCGAACCTTGACCTCCTGGTTCATAGGTCAACACTCAACCACCAAGACACTGGGTGAGCAATTTTTTTATTGATTGATTTGCTGTTCCACTTAATTTTTTAAATATGTTTTTATTGATTTCAGAGAGGAAGGGAGAGGAGAGAGAGATAGAAGCATCAATGATGAGAGAATCATTGATTGGCTGCCTCCTGCACACCCCACACTGGGGATTGAGCCTGCAACCTGGGCATGTGCCCTGACTGGGAATCGAACTGTGACCTCCTGGTTCATAGGTCAATGCTCAATCACTGAGCCACGCCAGTCCAACTGTTTTGTTTTGTTAATAAATTTAAATTAAAAAAAAAAGAAATGTCACTATTTCCTATATCTTAACTTAATTAATTTTATTTTGAGTTCTCATTCCATTAATCTGACAGCCATCATCAACTTTTCAAGATTTCCCATCCCCTTCCCTGATCAAACCTGGGACCCTTCAGTCCAAAGGCCGATGCTCTATCCACTGAGCCAAACCAACTGGGGCATTGTTTTGTTTTTTTCTTAATCCTCCCCGAAGGCCGATGCTCTATCCACTGAGCCAAACCAATTGGGGCATTGTTTTGTTTTTTTCTTATTCCTCGTTCATGCACTGGAGGGGGAGGTGTCCCTCAGCCCAGCCTGCACCCTCTCCAATCTGGGACCCCTCGGGGAATGTTCAACTGCCAGTTTAACCTGGCAGTTGGACATCCCTCTCACAATCCAGGACTGCTGGCTCCCAACTGCTCGCATGTCTGCCTGCCTGATTGCCCCTAACCGCTTCTACCTGCCAGCCTGATCACCCCCTAACCTCTCCCCAGCCAGCCTAATCAAATGCCCTTGATCAGAATCGAACCTGGGATCCTTCAGTCCACAGGCCGATGCTCTACCCACATAGGGCTATTGTCCCACTTATTTATGCATTCATTGGTTGATTCTTGTATGTGCCTTGACCGGGATGGAGCCTGCAGCCTTGGTGTATCAGGATGATGCTCTAACCCATTGAACTACCTGGCCAGGGCAAGCATGAGCATATGGGGGTGGCCATCTTGTGACCACATAGGGGCGGCCATCTTGTGCGAGCGCATGATGGTCAATTTGCATATTACCTCTTTATTATATAGGATGGCAAAAAAATTTCTTCCAAAGCATTAGAGAAGCAAGTCATTCTTCAAATCACCAAATATAGTTTTTACAACATTGCATTTGCTCAACAAATATTTTTTTATCTAATCTACTAATTTTGGAAAAATAGAAAATTATTTCTAAAAAAGGTTTTTATATGTAACCCACTACATTCTTTAAAACAATTTGAATAACAAAGATATCTATATACTTTTTTCTTTTTTATATTTTTTTCTACTAGTATAATAATATTTTAATACATAAAGAAAGGAAATCAGGATCACAAAAAAAGGAAGAAGAAAATATGTTTGTAAGAACTGAAAATAGCATTTTGGCCTAAGCACCTAAGTAGCCAAGGCAAGGAGAAAAATTGATATTCTATAATATACATTATCAGAAAGCTGTTCCTTAATGGAAAAAATGTTTTTTAATTCCTTAACAATTAAATTTAGTTTGGGGGAGGACAATAATATTTAAATGATAAGAGAATAGCAGCTTAATGGTGAACAGAATGAGATAAAAAGATATTGAAGCACTGGCCTATGTGGCTCAGTTGGTTGAGCATAGTCCCATTGAGAGCTCAACAGTTCGATTCCTGGTCAGGGTACCTGCCAGGGTTGTGGGCTCAATCCCTAGTAGGAGAAGTGCAGAAGGCAGCCAATCAATGCCTCTCTCTCTCTCTCTCTCTCTCTCCCTCTCCTCTCTATCTCCCTCTCCCTCTCCCTCTCCCTCTCTCTCTAAAGTGAATAAAAACATATTTTTAAAAATTTAATAAATGAATAAAAATATATTAAAACCCAACCAGCATGGCTCAGTTGTTGAGTATTGACCTATGAACCAGGAGATCACGGTTCAATTCCCGGTCAGGGCACATGCCCAGATTGTGGGCTCAAACCCCAGTGGGTGTACAGCAGGAGGCAGCCGATTGATGATTCTCTCTCATCATTGATGTTTCTATCTCTTTCTCCCTCTCCTTTCCTCTCTGAAATCAATTTAAAAAAAATATTTTAAAAGAGATATTAAAGTTAAAACAGTGCAATTAAGTTCTTCAAGGTTTATGAATAAAGAGAAAATCTAATGTACCGTTTGGTTTTTTAAAACCATTTTAAGAAACATAGAAAAATGTATGGCCGAAACCGGTTTGGCTCAGTGGATAGAGCGTCGGCCTGCGGACTGAAAGGTCCCAGGTTAGATTCTGGTCAAGGGCATGTACCTGGGTTGCGGGCACATCCCCAGTAGGAGATGTGCAGGAGGCGGCTGATCGATGTTTCTCTCTCATCGATGTTTCTAACTCTCTATCTCTCTCCCTTCCTCTCTGTAAAAAATCAATAAAATATATTT
>NW_005358043.1:4365194-4378606 GCF_000412655.1 Myotis brandtii | reverse complement strand
TTTAGTAAATTATTACTGCTATTAATCCAAGTCCATTGTAATTGTTCCTTAAAGGTCTGAGCTAACCTGAGTCAAATCAGAAATTGTATCAAAACATTAACATAATTGAAAGGCAAATTTTGTCAGTAGGTAAAAATGAAATCAAGCCCTGACCGGTTTGGCTCAGTGGATAGAGCGTCGGCCTGCGGACTGAGGGGTCCCGGGTTCGATTCCGGTCAAGGGCATGTACCTTGGTTGTGGGCACATCCCCAGTAGGGGGGGTGCAGGAGGCAGCTGATCGATGTTTCTCTCTCATCGATGTTTCTAATTCTCTATCCCTCTCCCTTCCTCTCTGTAAAAAATCAATAAAATATATTTTTTTTTAAAAATGAAATCAATTTTGAGATAAAACTGGATAATAATCAGAAACTCAGAAAGAACTGGAAAAAAAATAAAAAATAAAAAATAAAAAATGAAATCAAGCAAGCAGTCTTCAAGGCTCAGAAATGAGTACTGATCTAGCATAAACCTAGTCCAAAAAGCAAATGACGGAGGGAATTAATGGTTGAGCTAGAACTAGCACCATCAAACCCTGCCATGCTGATTTCTAAAGATGATTTAGTGCCTTTTGAAAAAGAAAAATCAAGAATTGTGTTAAAAACTGCTCTCCCATGACCACCTTGTAAGAAAAAGAAAAATGCCTATTTGCTGAATGAAATACATCCAAGAACACCTGTCACTTCAATGATAAGAAAGGTAACGATAATAATAATTAAATTATGTGGATTTCAGAGAAAACCCATCTAAAACAAAATAACAACAACAACAACAGCAAAAACCAGAATGCAGTTAATCAGCCTTAATTGTGTTCTTACCCTCTAGAGTAGGTTTAAACACTGAGCTTTTTAGGAGCCCCATCAACTGTGCAGGTCCACAGGATGGCTCAAGTGCATTGTTACTATGATGAATAAACGGCACCCTTCTGACCCGAAAGAATTAATATGACTCCCCTTGCCCAAAATTTATTACTATAGAGATGGCTGAGATGTTATCTGGCCCTGGAAGGACAAAAGCCTATTTGTTCCCAAAGTTTTTTACTCATAAAGCCCAGAAAAGACCCTCTTCTTTCTACAGCCAACCCCCCACTCCTGCCTACCCTAAAAACCATATTTTGTAAACCAAATTTTCTAACTATAAGACTGGTTTTTCTCATGAGACAAAGGGGGGAAAAAAGACCTCTGTGATTAATGCTTTAGCTAAAAGCATAGAATGTAAAATGGGAAGATTATTTATGGTTCTTCTCTTTAGGAGCTAATAGAGTCAGATGTTAGCCTAAAAGGTTGGAAATCCTACAGTGGGATTTTTTTTCTCTCAACAGATAAAAGTGGCTTCTGGAAAGCAGCATAAATACTCTCTGCAGTAAGCCATAAGCACTAATAATTTTGCTATAAGTGCTCAGTCAAAGGGAGATGAACATGTTATATGTTATTAAAAAATGGACAGCATATTATCTTGAAAGCCACAGTGAAATACTAACCTAAGTGACAAGCATTGCTTTCAGTGCCTTGTTTTAAGGTGGACAGTGGTCGGAGGGATTTACCAGGCCACTCTTTCATAGAGTCAAATCACATTCAGTAGCTCAAAATGGAATACGGATTGAATTTTCAATTTCTAGTTATATTTTCCCCGTAGTTGTTAAATTTCTTTTTTCCTAAACTGATCATTCTTCTTCCAGTTAATTCTGTTCGAAAGACCTGCTTTGCTAATTACCCAAGATAGGCAAATGAGCATGAAACTGGATTTCACCATCTTTGACATTGTTACCATTTCATTTGGCAGAGAAGGTTTTTATTATTTCTTAATAAATAAGAGTATTTCCAGGAAAAGCCTTCTACATTTTTGTTCCCTTTTTAAAAATCAGTAACAGCAAAAGTTTCCTCTTCTTTAGTGGTATTCTTTTGTTTTTTTAAATGGAGTTAATGAATTGCTAGGAACAAATAAAGAAATAGCAATTTAGAAATGAAATGGCATCAGATGAAATGCTGAAACAAACATATTGCCTCTCTACAGTAAGAGATTTCCACAAAACAGATGTGTTGGTTGTCAGTAAGGCAACAATTGCTTACTGGTCTAATTTGAGAGGTGATTCCAACACTCATATAACCCCAATACCACTGTTACCGAATGATTCCATGGATGATACTGGTCAAAGAGACCAATGCATCCCGGCATCCTGGATGGACAGACAGCTCCGGAGGAACCCTCCTCCTTCATTTGGGTGGAAGTAGCCTAGATGTGGGCTAATGTTAGAGGAGTACTCCAGATCACACTTTCTAAATATGCTCAGAGTGTTGTGCAAACATTCTATTGACAAGAAAGTGGTTCATGAATCTGCAGTGTTCAGTTTCTTATCAGAAAAAAAAATCTAGGACAAACAAGGCATAGATAGATTGATAGATCCAGATCAATTTGGTTCCAACAGGAAACAGATATTGCACTCAAACTGGATAATTAAATATTGTTAAATGAGTAGACTATTTTCCAACAGGAAACAGATATTGCACTCAAACTGGATAAATAAATATTGTTAAATGAGTAGACTCTATATTTGTGTATTCATTTGCTAGGGCTGCTCTTACAAAGTACCACAGACTTGGGCAGCTTAAACAACAGAATTTTATTTTCATATAGTCCTGGGGGATGGAAGTTCGAAATCAAAGTGTCAGCAGGGTTGACTTCTGAGAACTGTGAAAGAGGAATGTGTTCCTGGCCTCTTCTTTGACTTGTGGATGGTCTCTTCTCCCTGTGCCTCTATGATCTGTCTGTGTCCAAATGGATAGAAACATTATCGATCAGCTGCCTCCTGCACACACCCATACTGGGGATCAAGCCCAAAACCCAGGCATGTGCCCCAACCAGAAATCAAATCGGTGACCTCTTAGTTCATGGGTCAATGCTCAGACACTGACCCACACTGGCCAGGCCAAAATATTTCCTTTTTAGAAGGACACCAGTCATATTAGATTAAAACCCACCCTAATGACCTCACTTTAATTTGATTCCCTCTGTAAACATCTTATCTCCAAATTAGGTCATATTTTGAGGTGTTGGGGATTAGGACTTCAACATATAAACTGGGGGAGGGGGTGTTTATAATTGAACCCATACCAGCTTATAGACAGTATTTGAGGAAACCGACAAGAAAATTAACAGTATCCAAGGACTAATCACAGCAGAAATTTCAACCCTAGACATAAAGAGGTTATTAGAACCCAGAGAGACAATAACCATGTGGAGACAGCTGTCATATAGGAACCAGGGCTTTCAGTAAAAGGATTCAACCAATAAGCAGCAATCTGTTAGAACCAGAGCTGGAAAGAGGGAAGAATAAGTGCCCTAACCTCACTCACCTCCCACCTTTCAATCTCCTCAATCTTCTCATGGGCCAAACCACCTGGAAGCCAGAGAACAAGGCAGTGGATCAGTTCATACTAGCCAGCCTCCTGGGGCATTCTGCAGGATGCAAACGGGGCGGGAATGAACCTGGAGGGATAAGAAGGAGATACTCAGTATACCATCTACTACAATTCATAAAACTGGGTAGTGGATACGCAAGAGTTTCTTATATTTTTCTCTATATATCTGAAATAATTCACAGCAAAATTTTTAAAAGAAACTTTTAGTATATTGTTATGTAGGGGAAAATACATGTAATAGTATAATCACTACATATATTCTGAAGGATATTCTCAAAAATATAACAATGTTTATCTTCTGATTGTGGCTTAGGGAGAGTTTTTATTTTCTTTTATTATTTTGCTATTAAGAAATGTTTTGCAGGGGTGGAGACTGCCAGGGAAATAATGCTGCCAGCAACTGGAAGGGACGTAATAGGAATGAGCAGCATCTCTTTGAGTCGGTGAAGGGAAACTCTGGGAAGAGACTTGGGATTCAGTGGGGTTTGCTTATGATGGAAGAGATTCCAGAGATCAGAGTACAGCAGTTGGAAGATGAATGGGAAAAGGGAAATGTAGAACAATATGGAACTTAAACCAGAGGAGAAGATGATACAAAGGGCTTGCATTTTGGGTGATAGCCAGACATTTAGGGGGTTATGTATGAGGCACTGAGGAATGAATTACCTTCAGTATTCTAAATGGAACTCTGAAAAAAAGTTATTTTTAAACCCCAGGTGTCAGGGCTTGACCACACTGTAATCAACAGTCTTTGCTTCAGGCTTTATCCAAAATGTGTGTGACAATATTTTACAGACTTTCAAAAAAAGAAAGAAAGAAAGAAAGAAAGAAAGAAAGAAAGAAAGAAAGAAAGAAAGAGAGAAAGAAAGAAAGGAAGGAAACCTTTTCCATGGAATGTCAGAACACCCAATCCTCCTGTGATGGGACATGAACATAGCTGAGATCAGTTCTTTGGGGTCAACATCGTAAGATTTTCTATATGATTTCTGCAATGTTGTAGTAGGATCTCTGTTTTTATGTTGCTGAACAGATGTAAAGTTTTAATTTCAATATAAAGGTTACAGCATAAATTCCATATGTCTTTGTAAGTTCTATGACATGATAAATAAAGTAAAAAACCAGCATCTACGCATATGCTATAAAAATCTCATATCAATTTTCATCAACAGACTAAGAGTTACATACCAAGCATGTGCAAACATGTAATAGTAGAGCTTTCCAACTCAAAAAAAAATACTAAGCTTTTTCTCAAACTAACAATGATTGTATTCCTCAGAGAGCTATGAATATGTAAAGTTTGAAGTTTTTATGTCCAACTGTTCTTAAAGTTATTTGAGGGCAGAAAAGGGTCACCAGGATTTTTAAAAATCATTTTATACAAAAACAGCTGAACTGGTTTATTCTAATATCCCCCAGCTATGAGATGGGAAGAAGCCTGCCTTGCTTAAACCTGAACAGCATGACAAAACTTCAGAGAGAGAGCAAGAACATTTTTACATTGGAATGCATTCTCAGATTGACTCTTATCTATTAAAGCTGTTTTCACTCTAAAGAATGTGGCTTCTCATGAGAAATAAGACTGATTAAGAAAATAATGTTTTCTGAAATTTGGGTTATAGCAGGTAAAAGAGAAAACAGAAACTCAAAACATCATGACTGAATTATTATATTTACTCTTCCTAGATGTATATTCAGAAACTAGGAATAAAATATAAGAAAGAAGCTGAGCCCTAACTGGTTTGGCTCAGTGGATAGAGCGTCGGCCTGTGGACTGAAGGGTCCCAGGTTCGATTCCAGTGAAGGGCATGTACCTTGGTTGCGGGCACATCCCCAGTAGTGGGTGTGCAGGAGGCAGCTGATCGATGTTTCTCTCATCGATGTTTCTAGCTCTCTATCCCTCTCCCTTTCTCTCTGTAAAAAAAATCAATAAAATATATTTTTTTTAAAAAAGAAGAAGAAGAAGCTGAAAGCCTATTTCTAAAACCCAATTATAGCTCAAACTATTCTCACACATTTTAAAATTAATTTTTCAAGGAGACTTGACTTTGGCTGGTGAACACACAACATAATATACAGATGACGTATTATAGAATTGTAACTTATATAATCTTATTAACCAATGTCACCCAATAAATTCAATAAAAATTTTAAAATAAACAAATAATTAATTTCTCACCAAAACATTTATCTTAGCTTTCAGCAATGTTCTCCTTCTAAAGAGTCCAAGACTTTATAAAGGTTTGACTGTGCATTATCACTGCATTCTCATAAACAACATGGTATATTTGTTCATTCTAAGTAATAAACTTCTTATACACTACGCAGATTTCCACTGGCAATAGGGAAAAATCTATACTGTTATACTGATATAAATAAATGTTCAATATATTATTGATTGTTTGGGGGGGGGGGAGAATTGGTATGATGTCCTTGAATTATTTAAGGAGAACACTTAAAAATGGTTAAGATGAGCTTGACTGGCCCTAGCCGATTTGGCTCAGCGGATAGAGCACCAGCCTGTGGACCAAAGTGTCCCAGGTTCAATTCCGGTCAAGGGCACATACCTTGGTTGCAAGCTCCTCCCCGGCCTGGGCCCTGGTCAGGGCTCTTGCAGGAGGCAACCAATTGATGTGTTTCTCTCACATTGATGTTTCTCTCTCTGTCTTTCCCTCTCTTTTCCACTCTCCCTAAAAATCAATGAAAAAATATCCTTGGGAAAAAATCAATAAAATATATATTAAAAAATAAAATAAAATAAAAGTCTTGGAAAGTGATACTGGTGGTGGTTGCACAATATTGTGAATGTACTTAAAGCCACTGAATTGTACACTGAAAATGATGAAAATGGCAATTTTTGTTATGCATATTTTACCACAATAAAAAAATTCCCCCCAAAAAACATGTAGTACAACCTAAATATATATAATTTTTATTGGTTAATCAACTTTAATAAAGCTAGAAAAAGAGCTCAAGGGGAAAATACCAGAAAAATATAAGATAAGGAATTACATACATTGAGGAAGTTCTGGTACTGCCTTGAATAAATAATGCAGTTGCATCAAGCTTTTTTATTATGGTATGGAAGATCTATATCTCACGCTCAGCAATGCAGCAAGCCTGAGACAGACAGCCAGTGTAAGAAAAGAAGTCAGGCCACCGACAAAATTTCATGTGGAATAAAGCGTGATTATAGTCACTTAAAGAGTAAAAGTCATATTTTCTAATTTTTTACTCTAAGAGTTGAGACTTACCTATCATCCTAGGATTATAAAAATTTAGGAAAGGAAGCACCATTTTTATAAATAAAGAATACTGATCCCAGGTGAAAGTAAAGGATTTACCCCAAATCACATATGCTTCTCTGGACTGTGGGTCTCATTGAGTCAACAAATTTGCATTCAGTGCCTAATAGTGCCAGACATTGTGAGTTATTGGGACTATAAAGATGACTAGGACACTTGGACCCTGCCCTCCTAAGAATGCACATTAAGGAGGGGAGTAGACCTAATCGATGACCATAGTGTAATGTGATGAGTGCAATAATACAAGCGTGCACTCACTTCCCTGGCAGTACAGAGAGTGATCATCTCTGTCTCAAGGATTCTTTATGATACAGAGTAGAAAAGAATTCATAAAAGAGGTTACTCTTTAACCAGATCTCCATTCAGTAAGTAAATCAGGGAGGAAAGGCGGCGTCAAACAGTAAGAATTTCGGGGTAGCTGCTGCACTCAAGGATCAGGGCAGTTGGAAGTGAGTAGGAGAGAAAAATGGAAAAAACGTGCAGTTGGGAGGGAAGGCAGGATTCCAGATGTCTAATGACCTCATGCTAAATCACTTAGATTTTATTGTGGAAGCCACAAAGGCAAGACATTCAAACTGGGGGTAGATAACTCTCACAGTTAGAAAGATAACTCTCACAGTGCACTGGAGGATGGATTACAAAGGAAGAAACTGGAGCATGGAAGGCCCATCACAAAGCTATGGCCGTGGTCAAGTCGCTACTTTTTTTTCTTTTTCCAACTAAGGCCTTGAGTTTTGTGATTTTTCACCCTCCGGTACAAAACAGAGATATCAAATCATGACAACTACTGTTGTTGTTCAATGTTGATCAGTCCTTGGCTTCTCTTGATGCTTATACCTCCACTCCGTCCTCACAGAAAACAGAGCCTTCCTTTCCCTTTCCCTCAAATATACCAAAATTTTCTCTTGTCTCCACCCTGGACTTTCCTAGATATCACCTAGCTGTGTCCTACTCAGGGTTCACTGGTACACAGGGACTGCTGCTTTCGGGAGCACAAAAGTTGAATCAGATCTGACCACTCACTCTATTCTCCCAACAGTTGCATTTCAGCTTCTTTTCTTAGAGCGCATGCAATAGTATACAAATGGGAACAAAGAGTACACAGGTTTGCATCTGAATGTATAGATCTGGAAGGCATCTGTAAAGCATGAAGCCATGGAAAGAACCAAATTGCCCAGGAAAACATACAAAGCAAGAAGAAAAGAAACTTAAAGGGTGGACAGAGGGTTGAAACAGAGGGCAAAGGAAACAAATGAACAGCATGCTAAGGTATTTGGTAACCTTCTGGTATAACCCACAAGGGCAGCCACAGGTGTGAAAGGTCCTTCAATCATCCAGGGTCAAGCTATTCTTCAAGAGTAAAATTAGCCTGTGGAAAGTGCAAATTGGTACAACCTGTCTAGAGGGTAATTTGATAATGGCTATTAAAATATTTGACCTAGCAATTCTACTCTTAGAGATTTATCCTATAAACATATTAGCACATTTGTGAAATTGTTTAAGTGAAAACATGTTTATGATAGCCCTGGCCAGGTAGTTCAGTTGCTTGGAGTGTTGTCCCAATGTGCCACAGTTGCAGGGTCGGAGCATGTACAGGAGTCAATCAGTAAATAAATGCATGAATGGGTGGAACAACAAATTGATGTTTCTCTCTCTCTCTCTCTCTCTCTCAAATCAATCAATAAATAATTTTAATATGTTTATTATAGTTTTATTTATAATCAAAATATTAGAAAATCTAAGGATCCTTTAAAAAGAATTAAATACTATGCAGACAAAAAATTTTTTTAAACCTATATGTGGTGATATGAAAAGATATACCCAAGATATATCATTAGGTTAAAAAAAAAAAAAAGCCCTAGCCAGTTTGGCTCAGTGAATAGAGCATCGGTCCACAGACTGAAGGGTCCCAGATTCAATTCTACTCAAGGGCACATACCTCAGTTGCAGGCCAGGGCCCGTGAGGGAGGCAACCAATCTATGTATCTCTTTCACATCGATGTTTCTCTCTGTGTGTCTCTCCTCCTCCCTTCCATTCTCTCTAAAAATCAATGGAAAAATATCCTCAGGTGAGGATTAACAAAAAATTAAATTAAATTAAAAATAAAAAAGATGTGCAGAAAATTATATAAAGTATGTTACCATTTGTGTGAAAAAAATAATGTATAAAAATGCTTGAAATATCTCTTGAAGGGTACTCAATAAATTGACAATGGGGTCTGAATAGCTAGGCAACTAGAAGAGAAGAGTGCTTATGTTTCACTGTACACCTTTTATAAATTTTCTGAAATTTTATATCATGTGTATGTAATACCTGTTCAAAAAATAGTTAAATTTAAAAATAAGCAATTACAGGGTGGCAGACTAAGTGGAAGCTACACTGGCATTCTCCCAGGACCAAACAGAAGTACACTAAATAAATATTAAGAAATGAATTAATAACTTGAATAAATGATTGAATAGCATAACTTGGCAATGAAGTCTCCCTTGATCATCCTATATAATAAAAAGATAATATGCAAATTAACCCTAAACAAGATGGATGCCTACAATCAGGCCGACAGGGGGGTTAGTGAGGGACAGCCAAATGACTGAACAAGCAGGCTGCGTGGGGCAACCAGGCTGGCAGGGGGGTTAGTGGGAGACGACCAAACAACTGAACAGCAGGCTGCGTGGGGCAACCAGGCCAGCGGGAGGGCCATGAGGGGCGCCCAGGCTGGCAGGGGGGGCAGTTGGGGGCAATTAGGCTGGCAGGGGGCAGTGAGGGACGATCAGGCCAGCCCGCAGAGGCAGTGAGCGGCGATCATGCTATCAGGGGGGGCAGTTAGGGGCAACCAGGCAGGCAGGCAGATGAGCAATTAGGAGCCAGCAGTCCAGGATTGTGAGAGGGATGTCCGACTGTCTAAACTGGCAGTCGGACATCCTCCAAGGGGTCCTGGATTCCCAGATTGGAGAGGGTGCAGGCTGGACTGAGGGGACCCCCCCCCCATGCACAAATTTTGTGCACCGGGCCTCTAGTCCTATATAAAATAATTCCCCATATCTCCCTTATTATCTTTTATTTTTCACCACAGGACTCAGTCACCTGTTATACCATATATATATTTGTTTATGGTCTTTCTGTTACTACTAGATTATAAGTTCCACTAGGGGCCCAGTGCATGAATTTGTGCATCTTGAAAGGAACTGTGGGCCATGAAGCTGCAATAGGCACAGGGGCAGGTCTTGGCCCATCCTCCGCACCCCTGCCCGGCCCCTCCCACCGCAGCCCTTGGTCCCCTGTCTGCTGGCAACCACCACTCACACCTGCTGATGGTGCTGAGTGATCAGGACCGGCGCCAGGCACCAGCAGCGGGTGTGAGCAGCAGCTCTGGTGCCAGCTGCAGGTATGAGCAGGGCTGGCACTGGCAGTGGGTGTGAGCGAGGCAGGTGCCAGCAGCAGGTGTGAGTGCCAGGTGGGACCGCGGCACGAGGAAGCAAAGAATTTTCAGTAACCACCAGAGGCTCTCCCCGATGACAGCGACAAGCACCCCGCCTTGGTCTGGCGCCCCCACTCACCTGCTCCACCGTCCCGCTGAGGCCAACACCCGCCATGTTCCTCACACGCCCCCTGGTGGTCAGCACACATCATAGCAAACGGTTGTTCAGTTGTTCGATTGTTCCAGTTGTTCCACCGTTCAGTCTATTTGTATATTAGCCTTTATTATATAAGATGAGAGCAGAGATGTTGTCTGTGTTTTGTTTTGCATTGTTTTCTCACTGCTAAATTCCCAGTGCACATAGTAAACATTCAATAAATATTTGTTGTATAAATATTTAAGCAACTTTTTAAATAAATCTATCTACCAAAGGGTAGTATAATAATGCCACCCCAAAATATTCCATTTTGGTATAAGCATTATTTTGAGCTGAAAGCAACTGAGAAGAAGAAGATACAAGAAAAAAATTTTTTTACGTACTTATCAATAATCACTTTATTTTTTTTAATCTTTATTGTTGAAAGTATTACATATGTCCCCTTTTCCCCCCATTGACCCATTCTAGCCTGCCCTCACCCTTCACCCCAGGCCTTCAACAAATAGTTTTTACCTTCATCCTGAAGCAAGACATAAATTTAAAAAGGTCTACCTCCTCTCCTCTCTACCAAGAAGAACAAAGGTTAATCCCGAAGATAATGTTAGATCCTTATCTGTGGAGAAAATGTGGCCTATGGAAATAGGGTTCTTGCACAGGATTGCAAGGAAAGCATTCAGGCGATCCATGTATGGATGTGGGGACTTCGTGGTAAGATTCATTGTAGAAGCAAAATCAAAGGACTACACGTGGGTTACCAATGTCCCAGCTCTGTGAGTCTGGCTATGGAAAAATTCAGCCTTTTCTTCATCAGGCCTAGAAGTAAGGCCAGTATCCAGATACTTTGTGCCATTGGTCAGTCCATGTCTGTCCACATCTAGCTAGTGTAGCTGTTCCCAGCTGCGCGCTGGCTGGCACAGTGCCAGGCCCAGGCTTTGGAGCCTGTGTGGCCTGCCGGGACCCAGGTGGCTGCTAAACCCACATGCCTGTTACAGAACATGGGAACAAATGGGGCAAGCATTGGTTACCAAGAGAGAGGCTTATATTATCTCAGGCTTGGGAAAGACAGGCCCTCTCTCACACTAACCAATCAACTTCCTAATCTTTCTGAGCTTGCATTGGACCCTCCCCCTACCAATCCATCTCCTAGCTCTTCCAGGGTTGTGTCGCTTATCCAATCTGATCCTTTTCCCAGGCAAGACAGAGAGGCCTTTATGGCCGTCATCTTAGCTTCTACTGCACATGCCTCATAGTAGAAGCACCTTCCCCTGCATCACCTTGACTTTTACTGCTCATGTGCTTACCTCCCCAAGTAATGATCCTTTGTGCCTGCTTTGGGGGATTAGGTCCTGAGGGTGGAGAATGCCCTGGAGGTTGTGTGAAGCTGTAACTTCCTAGTGAAGCAAGCAGGCTCAGTACCCGATTCAGCTCCCTAGTTTATTATCTACTAGAGGCCCATTGCACGAAGAGATTCGTGCAATAGGCCTTCCTTCCCCTGGCTGCCGGCACCGGTTTTCCTCCGGCACCCGGGACACAGGCCTTCACTCCGGCCGCAGTGGAGAAGCCAAGCCTCTTCAGTCTTCAGTCACCTTCAGTCTTCGCTCAGCGCCTGCATATGCAAATTAACCGCCATCTTTGTTGGGTTAATTTGCATACTCGTCCTGATTGACTGGTGGGTGTGGCAGAGTGACACCAATTTGCATGTTTCTCTTTTATTAGTGTAGATAATAATAAAAGCATAATATGCTAATTAGACCAGACATCCTTCCTAACGACCTTCCAGACAAAGCCAGGAATGCGAGGGAAGGAAGCCAGTGTCCCAGGTGCCAGAGGAAAGCTGGTGCCAGCAGCCAGGGGAAGGAAGGCCTACTCTTGCACGAATTTTGTGCATCAGGCCTCTAGTATTTAATAATGTCTATTCCCTTTGCTTCCTTCCTTCATTAATATCTAGCTATCTAAGCTAACAAAAACTTCAATTTAATGCTGCATAACAAATTGTAACTCTTGTTTACTGCTTTTCGTGGTAACCCCCCATCACTGCTATCCCCCACTTTTTTCTTTCTTTTGTCTTTTGTCTTTAGCAGAAGATGATATTTAAGCTGAAGTTCTAAGGTCTCTGAGAGTTACTCACTTTTCCTGGATATGTGCTATATGTACATGACATATCCATGTTAATAAACTTCTGTTTGTTCTTCTCTTATTAACCTGTCTTTTACAGGAGTCTCAGCCAAGAACTCAGAGTGTAGAGGAAATATTATTTTTCCTCCTGTATACTATCTATCTATCTATCTATCTACCTATCTACCTATTAATCTGTCTCCCTAACCACTCAAAGACCTTAAAGCAATCTTAAACCAGTGGCAATGAGCATGCTTAGTACCCTGATTTTGTGTTCTAAATACCATCTCTCACTAAATAGAAGCAAGACTTCTTGGAGAAATAGCCAATTCCAAGTCTGAGGCAGAGGGTAGATGGTAAGGCTGGAATAAGTGCTACCATATGCTGTGTCCTGATAAAGTAGAATTCAAGATTTTTCCAGCTGAAACCAGTTTGGCTCAGTAGAAAGAGCGTCGGCTTGCGGACTGAAAGGTCCCAGGTTCGATTCCGGTCAAGGGCATGTACCTGGGTTGCGGGCACATCCCCAGTGGGATATGTGCAGGAGGCAGCTGATCGATGTTTCTCTCTCATCGATGTTTCTAACTCTCTATCTTTCTCCCTTCCTCTCTGTAAAAAATCAATAAAATATATTTTAAAAAAAAAAGATTTTTCCTAGGAATACTCCGCTGCGGTAAAAAAGAAGGAGTTGTTACCATTTGCAACAGCATGGATGGAACTGGAGAGCATTATGCTAAGTGAAATAAGCCAGTCAGAGAGAAAAGTGACTCGAGAAACCAAGATGGCGGCATAGGTAAACACCGGAAATTGCTGCCTAGCATAACCACTTCAAAAATACAACTAAAAGACAAAACAGACATCATCCAGAACCACAGGAAGGCTGGCTGAGTGGAAATTCTACAACTAGAAGGAAAGAGAAAAGCACACTGAGACTCAGAGGAGGTGTGGAAGTAAAGTGCAGAGGTAC
>NW_005358043.1:4353759-4361527 GCF_000412655.1 Myotis brandtii | reverse complement strand
AAACTCAGAGGGAAAGTAGGGGAGGGGGGGGGGAAGGGGAAGAGATCAACCAAAGGACTTGTATGCGTACATATAAGCCCAACCAATGAACACAGACAACAGGGGGGTGAGGGCATGAGTGTGTGTGGGGGGGATTATGGGGGGAATGAGGTCACATATGTAATACCTTAATCAATAAAGAAATTAAAGATTGAAAAAAAAAAGATTTTTCCTAGGTGCAGTTTATTGTATGTCAATTATACCTCACTAAAATTGATGTTTGTCTTTTATTTATTAGGAGAAAAAAGGAGGAGAACTGTCTAAGTCAACAGTTCTTAAAGTGTGGTCTGAAAATATTGAGGGATCTGCAAGGTAAAAACTTACCATAATATTAACAAGATGTTGTTTGCCCTTTTCCATAATTACATTTGCACAGATGATATAAAAACAAAGGTGGGTAAAAATGCCAACCACTTTGCACAAATTAAGGAAATAGCACCAAACTGTGCTTGTAGTCATTATGTTTTTTTATTATCATGCCCTCACAGGAAAAAAAAAAAAAAAAGGATGAAATGATAGTGAAAAAAATAAAGCCATTTTTACTCAAAATCATTAATTGTATTAAATCTCAATATTAATTGTGTATCTTTTCTTATTTTATGTGACAAGTGGAAATAAAACATTTCTGTTACATACCAAAGTAGGATAGTTGCCCCAGGGGAAAGCACTTGTGCAATTGCTTGAGTTCTGAACTGAACTTGCAGTTTTTTCATGGAATATCATTTTTACTTGAAAAAACTGACATACATATTATGATTATTTTGATTTGGGTATTTGGCACATTTTCTCAAACATAAATTAAGTGATCCTGTCACTTTAAGGAAAACAACTGACAGTGTTGGTTGCCAGTAATGAAATTTGAGCTTTTAAGCAAAATTTAGAATTTTGAAAAACTTGAATCTGCCACTGTGAGTTTAACAGCTTCCCAATACTTTAGGGTTTTCTGATGAGATCAGTAATGATAATAACAAATGTTGATTCTTTTAATATTGTTTACTGAAAAGATCTGCATAATTCGGTAGGCTAGTATTTTCCATGTGAAGAATGCACAATGTGACAAAGTTATGTATGGGTGAAAGATCCATCAAAGTGCAAAGGAGATCAACAGATGATTTCAGATTCTACATTGCAACTAAATTTTAAGAAACTACCACTAGTCAAATTTTGGTGTGGTATCAAAGAATAATATTTATGATTATCTAAAAAGGCCACTAAAATACTCCTCCATTCTCTGACTACTTCCACCCAAACAAAATATTGCAATAAATTGAATGCAGATGCAAATATGAGAATCCAGCGTCTTCTATTAGGCCAGATAATAAAGACATTCATGAAAATGTAAAACAATGTCTTCTCACTAAATCCATTTTATTTTGGAAAATATAGCTATTCTTATGAAATATATTTTATTTGCATTAATATAAAGAGTTTATTATTGTTATTTTAAAACTAATTGATGAATATATTTTTTAAGTTTCTCTATTTTAATTTCTAAATAATAAATATAGGTAAGCAGAGCCTCCAAAATAAAAGTTCAATAATTTATTGTTGTTGTTAATTCTCAGCCGAGGATATTTTTCAATTGATTTTTCTTAGGGAGAGTGGAAGGAAGGAGGAGAGACAGAGAGAGAAACATAGATGTGAGAGGGTCACACCAATTGGTTGCCTCCCGCACTTGCCCAGACCAGGGCTGGGGATCAAGCCTGCAATCAAAGTACATGCCCTTGACTGGAATTGAACCCAGGACCCTTCAGTTTGAAGACCAACTGAGCCAAACTGGCCAGGGCAGTTCAATAATTCTTTTTTTATATATACATCTTTATTGATTTCAGAGAGGAAGGGAGAGGGAAAGAGAGATAGAAACATCAATGATGAGAGAGAATCATTGATTGGCTGCCTCCTGCACGTCCCCTAGGGGATCAGGCCCGCAACCCAGGCATGTGCCCTTGACTGGAATTGAACCTGGGACCCTTCAGTCCACAGGTGGACACTCTATCCATTGAGCCAAACCAGTTAGGGCTCAATAATTCTTAAGAGTGAAAAAGTGTCCTGAGACCAAAAAGTTCGAGAACAGCTGGTTTTATCTGAACAGAGAAAGTCACTTTAGAATGTATCTGCTTTTTGTTCAGGAAAAAATCCATGAGTGGCCTTTATTAGTTATGTAAATACATGATGAACAGGCACCTGCTGCTCTGAGAGGAAGGTAAGAGGATCCTTTGTGACCTGAAAAAAGGCTGTTCCTATAAGCATAACCAATGGACATAAGACACTGGAGGGTAGGGGAGGCCAGGGGATTGTCAAGGGCCGGGAAAAAAAGGGACACATATGTAATACCCTTTGTAATACTTTAAGCAATAAAAAATAAAAATAAAAATAAAAGGCTATTCCTCAAAGCCTGGTACACAGAGGTGGTCACTGTATGTTAATTTACATGGTAACCAAAAACATCCAGGGAGGAAAGTGATCAAACCCTGATCCTTTCCCTGTGAGATTTAATGTCTTTGTAACCACTCTGAAGGTTTGAGTATTGGTGGGAACAAAGAACATAAAAGGATTCAAAGGGGAACTCACCACAAGGGAGAATTCTGCATAGGTGATCCAGGTCCCGCACCAGAGCCTAGAAGGCCACAGAGGAGGAACAGCTCCTACAAAGTATGAAACTGAAGATGGCAAACCTCTCTGGATCCAACTACCGGATCCAGTAGTTTGGCCTTAGGAATAATGACTGAGCATGAATGTAAACTAGAAGAACTGTTCCTTGAAAGCCACATGTGGGCCTCCATAGAGATCAGGACTAGCAGGGGCATCATTCCTGTGATGGGGACCAGGCCTGGGCTGAACCACTTTTGTGCAGTGATATCACAGAGCAATGATTTAAGGAGCAGCAGCCCTAAACCAGAGCCCACTAATTCAATTTTCTCACTCTTTCTCTGATGATGTTTGGGACCAAAGTTTAACCCTTTGGACTGAATAAGCCCCTATTATTCTTGGATGATTGGCTGGGAGAGTACAGCTTCAAAAAATAAATATTCTGAACTTCATGCACATGTGAGGCCTCAATTGATTAATAGAAAGAAGTTTAAAAAACAGTGCTTGTATTAGCATAGCGAGCTGGCAAACCAGGTACAGTTCTGCTAGATACTGTGCTATGCTGCCATGAACAAGATACAATTTCTTGCTGCCAGGAAGAAACAAGAAAACAGGCACCTGTGTTATATAGAAAAAAGTTCTGTATTATGAATAAGTACAGAATACTATGGGAACAGGTAGAGGAGTACTCAACCAAGTCTCAAAGGGTAGGTAGGAGCATATTCCCAAACTGCATTAATCAGAACATTTATCGCTAGCTGGTAAAACAAATAATACCTCAGTGTCAATGATTTAACACAATACATATTTATTGTTTGTTTAGGCAGAGTTCTTGATGGTCTCCTTTAAATGTGTCTCAGGGACTCAGGCAACTTCCCTTTGTAGCCACACCAACTTATAGCTTCAAGGCTACCTAAGCATCAGCCAGCTGGAATATAGGACAGGAGTTGGGTAGAGTGGGAATAGAGAATGTGTTGTGAAAGGGAAAGACACATCAGATACTTAACAATTTGGGTCTAGAAGTAGCACACATAACTTTTATTTATATTCCACTAGAGGTCCAGTGCACGAATTCATGCATGGTTGGGGTCTTGCCGGCCCACCCCGATCAAGGCCAATCAGGGGGAGGAGATGCGGGTGGTTGGCGGGCCGGCCCCACCCCCTGGTCGAACTCCCAGTCAAACTCCCAGTCGAGGGTACAATTTGCATATTAGCCTTTTATTATATAGGATTAGCCAGGGCTAGCCACATGACCCCACTTAGATGCAAGAGTCATAAGTCATGTAAGTTTCCTGTGTGGCAGGAAAAAAATGAAATGATTTGGTGAACACACAGCATTGTCTCTGTCTCACAGAAGAAGCAATTTCTAAGTTAAAGGATGAGAGGGGGTAAAACAGAAAAGATGAGAGTGGAGAGGTGGAGAGGAGGGCACTGCACATTAAAACCCCAGGGCTAAAGAATCTTGCTTGATGTGCTGTGGCTGAAATGAAAAGTATCCGGGGAAGGTGTGATAAGCCATGAGGTTGAAAAGGTAAGCAGAGCCTTAGCATAAAGAGTCTGCAAATTTTGATCCCAAGTTGTTGTATTGGGTCTGAGGAAGAGAAGATGGATTTTAAAAAGAATTAGAGTAGTAACTGAGCATATTTGATGATTGTTTGAATGAGGAGTGAGGCGATGAGAGGTGAGAAAGAGGCAAGGATGGTGCCATTTACAGAAACAGACTTCGGAAGGGGGAGAGCTATTTTAAAGGGAAATATGATATGCTTGCAGAACAGCCAAGCGAAGCCAGAAGGTATTTGAAAATCTGGGCCTAAAGACAGATCTTAACTGGAGATGAAAGATGTGATAGTCATCAATATAGAGATAGTGCTTGAAACTATAACTGTGGACTATCCAGGGAGAGTGCGAAGAGCCAGAATAGAAGCAGTGATGTGCTATTAAGTGCTTCACAATTAGCTCTCCAGCAAAAGAAGCCCTGATGTGTAGCCTTTGCTGATGTCTATGGTGTAAATACTCCCACTGAGGTCAATTTCAAACTACCAACTTGTCATCACTGAACATGGAGTTGTGAAGACATGCACCCAATTGGTTCTTTTTTTTAAAATATATTTTATTGATTTTTTTACAGAGAGGAAGGGAGAGCAATAGAGAGTTAGAAACATCGATGAGAGAGAAACATCAATCAGCTGCTTCCTGCACACCCCCTACCGGGGATGTGCCCGCAACCAAGGTACATGCCCTTGACCGGAATCGAACCTGGGACCCTTCAGTCCGCAGGCCAACGCTCTATCCACCAAGCCAAACCGGCCAAGGCACCCAATTGGTTCTTGAGAGCTGCTGCAAGCCAGCTTCAGCACACCACAGAATAGGAAAGAGCCTTGCACACAACCCTAGCATGAATATTTAAGAGATAAACAGAACAAAAGAAATCTTGAGCCCTAACCGGTTTGGCTCAGTGGATAGAGGGTCGGCCTGTAGACTGAAGGGTCCCAGGTTCGATTCCGGTCAAGGGCATGTACCTTCGTTGCGGGCACATCCCCAGTAGGGGGTGTGCAGTAGACAGCTGATCAATGTTTCTCTCTCATCGATGTTTCTAACTCTCTATCCCTCTCCCTTCCTCTCTGTAAAAAATCAATAAAATATATTTTTTTAAAAAAGGAAATCTTGAAAGAAAAAAACATCCTAGGAACAACAGAAAAAAAAATGCAAGGAGAAACGGTTGACAATTCACATTTACCACCCCTCACCCCCAAAAATGAAATACAATGAAAACCAAACAGGGTCCGTTATATTTAACATCAAGGAGATCATTAGTACCCTTTATAAGATTAGTTTTAATGGAGACAGGTGATAGTGGGCCTAGAAGTTAATGTGAAATCAAGTATTATAAACCAATTTTTTGTTCCAATTTTTTTGCAGATAATTCTTGAACACCAAGAATAGTCAGGGTGGATCCTATTTTCCAAAAGAATATAGAGTTGGTCCAATCATTAAAAACCATAAGGGAACTCACCCTTACTTCCCTCCATCTCACTCCCCTCACACACATAAATGCCTAGATTCTGTAGTTCTATGCCTCTCACAATGGACCTCCAATAAAGTGGCACCATTTTCCCAGGAGGCATAGAAAAATGTATGGTGTGTGTACCAGGTTGTGCTATTGTCAACCTGGTTGACTGCAAGTGATGAAAAATCGCTATTGCGGACTGGAAAGGTGATTTGTGTTATACAGCAGGTCTTCAGATAACATTACTTCATTCAACATCATTTTGTTATAATGTTGATGAGATGCTGTGGGAATTTAACTGTTGTTCATATCAATTAGTCTTTGATAAAACCAGTCTCATATATCATTTCTCTTAAAGTCTCAGAACCTATTGACTATATTAAGTGAGAACTTAATGTATAGCAGTAAAACAATTGGGAACACTGTCACCTGTGGTAACTTGGAAGATAGAAACTGTATCTAAGGAACTTTTATATTTAGCTGTGGTGATTTCCAAGCAGAATGTTTAAAGCACCAGTTGGAAAAAATAAAAAATAATAAAGCACCAGTTGGTTAATACTAGCTGCATGTGATAAAGTACTGGCGGGGGGGGGGGCTATAATTTTCAAGCAGAATTTAGAAGAAATTGAAAATTCAGGACTTGCTTCTCTTGGAAAACAAAACTGTTTCGCATCTCCAGCTGATGTGTTGTCAGCAGTGAGAATGTTACCAGGTGTTATAATGGTTGGGTCATGTAGGACCTCCATTCAGCAACCTCAATACTTGAGTTCTGGCTAAGAAAGAATTCACAACCAAGACTCAAACTATAAGAGAAAATTTATTTAGAAAGTCACAGAGATGGAAGAAGGGAGCTATAGGAGAAATGGGCTCAGGAAAGAAGTGACCAAGGCAAAAGCTTAGAGCTTAGGTGAAAGAAAGAGGCAAAGAAAACAAGCCTGGGGAGAAGAAAAAAGGGAGGGGATGGGAGAGGTATGGGTACGCTCCCAGGATGGAGAACGCACTGGGTCCTCTGTCCTAAGGGCTTTTAAGGTTGGAAATTTTAGGGGAGATTCTCAATAGACAATGTGTCAGCTTTCCAGGTCTGTACTTTCAGGGTTGTGGTCTGTGCAGGGGTAGGGGGTCATTAGTCAATGCAGCTGGTCCTGATGTCAGCCATGGCATCGCTTGTCCGGTTTTGCTGCTTTTCTGGGTCTGGAGCTAAAATAAAACTGAGGCCTAGGTGTATTTAATGCAGGTCAGAACCTCATTATCTTGGGGGCTTAATGCTTAAGAGCCATTCTCCAGCCCCTATTTTTGCTCCCCTTCTAAGGCGGTCTAACCCACATGACTTGCAGCATGCCAGGGGAAGAAAGGTCAGGGGATGGTCTGAACCACATGACCAGCGATATGCTAGGGGAGGAATGGTTACCCTGGGGGCAAGGTCCTTGTTTTCCCAGTTTTTCTTGTTGCTACACACAGGGGGCTTTCTTCCCTTGTGGCCTTCTGTACCTGGCCTGTCGAATTTGCTCTGCTCGTGTCTGCCTAACTGCCTCCCTCAGATCCAGGCAGCAAAAGATTCTCAGAGTAAAATATAGCCTCAGAGTAAAGATCAAATCAAAGGTTTTGACTGTCAGACTCTTTGCTGAAACTTCAAAAACGTTAAAGGTGGTGCCTAGTAGACACTCTCAGTCAAAAGTGCTTCTAATAATCTTAAGGACATGGTCCCAAAGAGACCTAATCCCAAAATGGCTATGAAAAATTCTAAAGGATGGGCCTGTCTCAAATTGTGGATATGATTTCACCTAATGGAGTGGACTATAAATCTGATACATAGAAAGCCCACAGTTTTTTAAGGGACTTGTATCAACTCAGACTAAAAGAGATTGAGATTGTCCAAATTGCAAGTAGTCCTTTGGCTCCCAAGTAGGAAACAGGCTGAGGAAACTACTCAGCTACAAACACAGGCTGTTTTTGTTTTTTGTGTTGTTGTTTTTTTAATTTTGTTTTATTGCTTAAAATATTACAAAGAGTATTACATATGTCTCCTTTTTTTTTCTCCCCTTGACCTTCCCCTGGCCTCCCCTACCCCCCAGTGTCTTGTGTCCATTGTTATGCTTATATGCATGCATATAAGTCCTTCGGTTGATCTCTTAA
>NW_005358043.1:4347878-4352818 GCF_000412655.1 Myotis brandtii | reverse complement strand
TTGCCCATTTTTTGATTGGATTGTTTATCTTCCTTTTGTTAAGTTGTATGAGTTCCCTATAAATGTTGGAGATTAAACCCTTATCAGTGATAACATTGGCAAATATGTTCTCCCATGCAGTGGGCCTTCTTGTTGTTTTGTACACAGGCTATTTTTTATGGAAAATAGGATATCTCAGAAAGTAGAGCCAAGATCCCTGAAGATGGAGCAGGAGCCTCAAAGAGCAATGAACTAGAAAGCCACTTCACAGAGCAGAGCAAGGCCCTAATCAAGGAAGACTCCTGTCCCCAGTGTAAATGCTATGGCTACATGTGTCCAGTTGTATTTCAGAATTGCTATGAACCAATGATTGTTCTGTACATGCTTGGATAAACATAATGTGGTATATACATACAATGGAATATTATTCAACTTTAAAAAGAAAGAAACTTCTGATACATGCTTCAACGTGAATGAAAATTGAAGACATTATGCTGAGTGAATTAAGCTAGTCACAAAAGGACAAATACTGCATAATTCCACTCATATGAGGTGATTAGAGTAGTCAAATGCATAGGGACAGAAAGCAGAGTGGTGGCAGTCAGGAGCTGTAGGAAGGAGAGGACTAGGAAGTAGTTATTTGATTTGTATAGAGTTTTAGTTTTGCAGGATGAAAAATTTCTGGAGCTAGATGGTAGTGAAGATTGTACAACAATGTGAATGTACTTAATACCACTGAACTGTACACTTAAAATAGCTAAAATGGTAAATTTTATGTTATGTATGTCTCTCTTTTTTTTGTTAATCCTCACTGGAGGATATTTTTCCATTGATTTTTAGAGAGAGTGAAAGGGAGGGGGAGAGACACACAGAGAGAAACATCAATGTGAGAGACACATCAATTAGTTACCTCCCGCAAGGTACGTGCCCTTGACCAGAATTGAACTCAGGACCTTTCAGTCTGAGGGCCGATGCTCTTTCCATTGAGCCAAACCAGCTAAGGCTATCTTTTTTTTTTTTTTTTTTAATCCTCACATGAGGATATGTTTCTATTGATTTTTTTAGAGAGGGGTCGAGAGAGAGAAAGAAAGAAACATTGATGTGAGAAACATCGATCAGTTGCCTCCTTCATGTGCCTGGACTGGGGATCAAATCCGCAACCTAGGTATATGTCCTGACTGGGAATCAAATCCAAAACCCACCTGGCTGAGGGGTTTAGCATGGACCTATGAATCAGGAGGTCACGGTTGGATCCCAGGATGCAGAATCAATCCCCAGTGGGGCACATGCAGGAGGCAGCCAATCAATGATTCTCTCTCATCATTCGTGTTTCTATCTCTCTCTCCCTCTCCCTTCCTCTCTGAAATCAATAAAAATATGTTGTTGTTTTTAAAAAAAAAAAAACCCACAACCCTTTGATTTATGGAATGACACTCCAACCAGGGCTATAATGTATCTATGACAATTTTATAAAGAAAAAAGGAATAGCCACACCCAAGGAGCCTTAGCTACATTCAGGTCTAGTGCAGATTAAAAGATAGTGACCTTCAAGTCTGACATGTGTATAAACATGTTGCACATATGGAAGGAATGTGAATAATTTGTATCCAGAGCACAGATTTCAATAAACTGTGAAAAAAATGAGCACAAATTTTTTTCATTGTTGGATGTATGTTCCTTTGTTACATGACTTTGCAGCCCCCTGCCAATCAAGAGTTGGAGTCCAGCCCTAACCAGTTTGGCTCAGTGGATAGAGCGTCAGCCTGCGGACTGAAGGGTCCCAGGTTCGATTCCGGTCAAGGGCATATACCTTGGTTGTGGGCATATCCCCAGTCAGGGGTGTGCAGGAGGCAGCTGATCAATGTTTCTCTCTCATCGATGTTTCTAACTCTCTATCCCTCTCCCTTCCTCTCTGTAAAAAATCAATAAAATATATTTTTTAAAAAAAAGAGTTGGAGTCCAGCCCCAGCAAGGTGTCTTGGTTGGTTGGAACATTGTCCCATACAGCAAAAAGGTTGCAAGTTTGATTTCTGGTCAGGGCACATACCTAGGTTACAGATTCAAGCCCCGGTAGGGGCATGTACAGGAGGCAACAGATTCATGTTTCTCTCTCTCTTTTCCTCCTCTCCCCCTCTCTCTCTAAAAAAATCAATAAACATATTCTTGGGTGAAGATTTTTTTAAAAAAAGCTTGTATGAGGCCTAGGCATCTGGATTTAATGGAAAGACATTCATTCACGTCATTCATTCAATAATTTGATAAGTATTTTTTATGTGACCAGCACTGTCTACCCTTTGAATCTGAGTTTGACCATATGACCTACTTTTGCCAACAGGACATTAGCACAGGTGATGTAGAAGAGGCTTAAAAAATGCTTATGTATTGGGGCTTGCCTTCTCTTGCTGCTGGGAATCCTGCAACCACCTTATAAAGAAGCCCAGGGTAGCCTCCTAGAAGATGAGAGACCCAGCCATCCCAATTATCTCAGCTGAGGCTCCAGACAGAAAGGCGGTCCTAGACCATTCAACCTCAGTCAGTCTGGCTCAGAGTGAAAGACCCACCTCCAACCCAGTGAATCAGAAGAAACAATACTTTTATTTTGTTTTAAGCCACTATGTTTTGGATGGTTTGTTACTCAGCAAAAGCTAACTGATACAGAATGGTTTTAGATTGTCAAAATGACTGGGGAATTCTATTGACATTTAGTTGGTTGGACCAGGTTTTTTAGTGTCCAGCAATGCACACATGCAGTGCTGCACAATGAAGAATTATGCCATCCAGTTGCCAATAGTGTCCCGGCTGAAGAACACTGGGATCATGCCTGAGTTTGCCACATCGATTGGAAAGAGAAGAGTCAAAGAAAAGTAATATTTATTGAGTGCCTTTTCTACACCAGACATTTTACATGCATTAGCTCATTGATTCTACACAACAACCTTCTATGATTAGTCCCACAGATAAGAAAACTGAGACTCAGAGAGGTAACTTGATTGTTTCCGGTCACAAAGCTAAACAGTAGCAGTACCAAGACTTGAACCCATGTCTGTCAAATGTCATCTCAGAGAGGACTTCCCTGACCACCTACTCTAAGGTGCCCTCCACACCCACCACCATTACTCTTTACTAGGTTACTCTTTTTTTATTTTTTATTTTATTTTTTTAAATATATTTTATTGATTTTTTACAGAGAGGAAGGTAGAGGGATAGAGAGCCAGAAACATCGATGAGAGAGAAACATCGATCAGCTGCCCCCTACACACTCCCCACTGGGCATGTGCCCGCAACCAAGGCACATGCCCTTGACTGGAATCGAACCCGGGACCCTTGAGTCCGCAGGCCGACGCTCCGTCCACTGAGCCAAACCAGTTAGGGTGGTTACTCTTTTTTTATATATAGCACTTATCTCTATTTGAAATCAAGGTGTTTGTTTACTTTCAGCCCCTATCAGAAAGTAAGACCCAGAGATTTGTGGGATTTATTCATCACTATGATTCTACTGCCTAGAACAGTGCTGGGCACATGAAAAAACATTTAGCAAATTATTATTGAATGAATGAAGTGAATGAATGTCTTTCCATTAAATCCAGATGCCTAGGCTTCATACAGGCTGATTTCTCCCAGCTTCTGTTTTTATTGGTCTCAGATTCCTTCTCTCCACTGACTCTGATTAATGTCACCCAGCCTGAGAACTCTGACATGACTAAAGGAACTTCAGAAATCGGCTAATACAATCCCCTCATTTTCCAAGTAAGAAAAATGAAGTTCATTGTCATCTCCCCAGGGATATCCTTTCTTAAGGCATTTGTTGGTCTCAACACTTTAGCTTTCCTGAGCCTGTTTATTCATCTTTAAAATGTGGATAATAGCCACACTGCCTATTTCACTGAGTTGCTGTATGAATGATATAAAATCATATGACTTTCTTAAATCCTACCAGCTTTAGGGGTGAAAATTAAATATAACAACCACAGATAGTAACCTTGGGCCTGTGATGGCTTTATATAAGCTGACTCAGACTCAAAAAAAAAGCGGGGGGGGGGGCTTTTTAATTTGATCACAATTTAGACACTTGCTATATCAACAAATCCCTCTCAACTTTATATGATTATTTTAATTACAAATAACAAGACAAGCGTAGTTATCTATTGCTGTGAAACCAACCACCTCAAAGTTTAGTGGCTGAAAACAACAGTGGTTTATTGTTTTTCATGATTCTGTTGGCTGGGTGGTTCTTCTGCTGATTTTGCCTGGGCTCATTCATGTAGCAACATTCAACCCATGGGTACCTTGGGGGCTGAGCTCAGCAGGAGTAGCTGGGGCAGCTGGGCCCCTCTCTCCTCTTGATCTTTCATCCCAGGCTTCTTCAGACATGGCATTCCAAGGGGACAAAGCTTCTTGAGGCTTAAATTCCCGAACTTGTACAACATCACTTCCACCATAGCCAACTAGTCACAGTCACAAGTCCAGCCATGTTCCAAGGGGTGGAGAATAGACTCCGCTTCTGGGTGGGAGCAAGGAAGTCACATTTCCAAATGGGAGAAACTTATGGCCATTAAAAAATTGTTGTGATTCCTCACTGTATTATTTTCACAGCTCAAACCAATGTAAGTTAATGACATAATTCTGGTTTTTAAAGCATAAAGGGAAGCAGTCATCAAACAAAGCTACTCAAATAGCTTTGTTATAAGATTTTTTTCAAATAGCCTTTTTACAAGATTGTTATAAAATTCAACAAATGTGTATCCTTTGCCCTACATATACACACCAGAAACAGTTCTCCCTCAACAGTGGCCATTCAATTTCTAGTTCTTTTTAATGTAGAAACTTTCCTTCCACTTTCTAGTTAGCTACGGCAGTTACCTAAATTTCCTACTTATTTTGGCCGACTGCCACCTAGAATATTAAGTTCCGTGAGACAAGCTGTCAAAGGCAACACTCCTGGAACTGCCTATTGCATCCCC
>NW_005358043.1:4342543-4347857 GCF_000412655.1 Myotis brandtii | reverse complement strand
CCCACACACACACACACACTTGTTGAGAATAGCAGGGCTCCCATGGGCAAAGCAATCTCTCTGAATCTAGAAGGGGGAAGATCCCAGGAAGAGCCAGACTCTAACTTGCGGCTCCTGGTAAAGTCAACAGAACTACTTTTTAATAGCTGGTTGGGCATTAACTTTTAATGGGGCCTTCTTTGTTGCTCAGTGACTTTTGGAACCAGCAGATATTTTGTAAGAACTAAAAATAAATAAATAAATAAATAAATTTATTTGGAGGTATATTCCTCGATTATTTTCTTAATCAGCAAAAGAAATGCAAAGTGTTTCCTTCATCTACTTTTAACTATTTTTTTAAATTATGCTTTTATTGATTTTAGAGGGAGAGGGAAATAGAAACATCAGTGATGAGAGAGAATCATGGATTTTCCGTCTCCTGCACGCCGTTCACTGGGGATGAAGCCCACAACCCAGGCATGTGCCCTGACGGGGAATCAAACCGTGACCTCCTGTTTCATAGGTCAACACTCAACTGAGACACATCAGCTGGGCTACTTTTAACCATTTGTTAAGAACTTGGACAGACTCAGTTTAAGTCCCAAAGTACAAAAATTGTTGAAGCTAGCGTTTTTACATGTCTTCAAAATCTGCCATTGTAGACAAAAGATGTTTAAAATCCGGTGGCATAAGACGAGTCCAGAAGAAAATAATTAACTAAACTAAGTAAGCTCTCTGAGTTATCCATAAATACTTCTAAATTTGAATTACTATTCATGACAAAACATTACTTCTGAGATTTTTTGATCACTGTATTTGGTACTATTGTCTTAGCTAATAATATTTGTTCACAAGTAAATAAAACAAAATACACAGAAGGAGAAATAGGTGCCAAAAAGCTAGTTATCAAATTTTCTGCTCAAAAGGAAAAGTAACAGATTTCTAGGATAAATTAAGGAGAATTTAAATTTAATTTTTCTATTGAATCTAATATTCTAATTCTCATTAGTAATTTTTAAATTCTTATAATGTGCAATTAATTATTTAATGAAAGCTATCAAAATTTTTCATATAAGGAACATGCTAGGGTTCCAATCAATTTTATTTAATTTATAAATAATCATTGTTTATATATGTAAATCCATATGTGTATTATGATTTGACCTTATCTGAAACCCTCTTAAATTTGACAAATTATGAACTTTTGAATAACATACACATTTTCCCCATTCTTCTTAATATTGGATATGATAATACAGTTTATTTTCTTTTTTGTGGCTGTTGTTTAGATTTTCATTTATATAGTCAGACACTGCCCTGGCCATTGTTGGAGCATCAGCTCACACACCAAAAGGTCTCCAGTTTCATTCCCCATTAAGGGCACCTACCTGGGTTGCAGGTTCCATCCCCAGTGGGTGAGGGAGGCAACCAATCCATGTGTCTCTCTCACATCGATGTTTCCTCTCTCTCTCCCTCCCCTACCTTCCAATCTCTTTAAAAAAAAAAAAGGGGGGGGGGGGGTCAATGGAAAAAATATCTTTGGGAGTGGATATAATAATACAGTTGATTTTGTTTTTTGTGGCTGTTGTTTAGTTTTCATTTATGTAGTCAGACACTAACCTTTCAGCTTTTGAAAATATCACTTCTTCCCAGGGTTTTCCCCAGAGTGCTACAAATTTGCAATGAGAAGGAAGTATGGGCCAGTGAATAAGAAAAATTTCCAGGAATGAATCCTTGCTAAAGATTGCACACAATTGAATATTTTGCATTTTAAGTTATTTTTATGTTATCTCCAAAGGGTCAGGCATTAAGCTTTCACTCACCCTGATCACCTTAATTAGACTTGTTCCAGATTTATGAGGACTATAAAATTAGGAAACTTTCATTAAAGAAAAAAAATTTAAACCCCCTGGATGGTTTCCCAAAGCACATCCAGCATTACTTAAGACTTTATTATTTCAGCTAGTTGGATACATTTTATCCATTGCTCTAGGCAGGTCTGAAAGAGTTCTGTGACTGATGCCTAATGGAACCAATTTTCACTCTGGCAGAACAAATTCAGGTTCTAATACTAACTTGAATTCCAGTTTCCTTTGGATGCCAGGAATCAGATCCTTTAGGAAGAAAATGTATCAGAGCATCTGCCTATTAAGCGATATTCGATTTATTTTATCTAAATAGCTAGCAGGAACAATTGACTAAAGTCAAATCTAAAATAGAAAACAAATAGTGTTTTCTTTTAATTACTGAATTTGCCTTATTCCTTTTTTAGATTTCTTTCCCTCTTCTCCTTCTTAGCCTTAATTTTCTACAAACTTTACCTATCTCAACTGAGGACCACAGACCTTTTAAACAGGAACAAATGTTTCAGTGCACTCACCCGCCTGCACTAACAATCATATTACAGTCACAGTTCATTGACTGTCACTTACATTTTTATTACCCTGCATCTGATGAACACTGATGCACTTGGGTGTCCTCCTCTGCACTGGAAGAAAAAATAATAATTTAGATAGAACTCTAAAAGTTAGCATGTTTTGTCAATAGCTTCATTGTTCCTTGTGTCTTTTCATCACATCTCGCCTGCTATTGAAATCTTTCCTTATTTTCCAACATTATTAAAGTCAGTCATTATTAAAGTCATCTCAAAAAGAAATACTCTGCAACTTCTAAGATACTGTCAACTAAGAATATTTTCAATACTTCAAATTCTATTGTATTTTCAAGCTTCTAAAACAAGCCTAATGTTCTTGTGTATTGCCTACGATGGAATTTCATGTAGATAATCATATGATAGGAAAGATGATGCTGATGGAGTGATTTTGGGACTGCCCCTCGATAACTGTGCTCTTTTGAGAAAACCAGCAATGGTTTTCTCATTATCAGACCACAAAAGTATGTTCTGTCTTACATTTAAGAGAAGGAAAAATACTGGAAAAACAACTTACCAGTTATATTTGTATTCATCTAGTTTTATTGAATATATAATTTGGGCACACATTTTTATAACAATTACATATTATTCTACAAGACCACTTAAGGGATTATTGTATTGTTTTAGTTTTAGTTTTCACAAAAATCAAATTTAATTAAAGCTTCAGGAAAAGACCGAAAATAAAAATTATTCCACAGTTCCTAATTTTCCCCTCCTTCAGAAGGAATTAAGTAATTTGAACCAGATAGTTTAAATCGTTGGAGGTAAAGCTCAGTGAATAAGTCTCTCTATATAGAATGCATGCACTGTCTTAGTCACTTTCAATTAATGTAATGTACTTTTGCAAAAAAAAAAAGTCTGAAAATGGGAAGCCATCATTCTGGACATTTGGAATAATTATGGATTGTTTGTATTATTTTTTGGATATTAATATAAAGTACTGATTAAACCATTCAGTAACGGTATTTCCCACTTAATCATAAATAAATAAACTCAAAGCAAAGGTTTATTGGTTTACCAAAGATCCCTGTTGAAACGCACACATCGTAAAACAAAAGTAGATCCTCAACAGTGTTGTTCAATGGAAACTTAAACATGAGCATAGATTTATAGGTCATACATAACCGGCTGATTAGGGGGAAGTTGTCCATGATGTATATCCTGTGTGTGTGTTTTGTGTGGGAAAGAAAGAAAGCGAGAAAGAGGGAAGGGAGAGCCACAATCGTATGAGAGTTACCTCTCTTAGGATATTTATTAATGGGAAGTGGAGAAAAAGATAACTCAGGACTTTTCTCTCTGGTGACAATACAATACCAGAAAAAAAGCAACCATCATATATAATTTACTATAGAATTTCTCCTCTTAGAAATAGACTAGAGGGAATACAAACTCTGCTGCATGTGTATATATGTACAGTTACATATGCACATTTTTTTCTCTTCTGAAATTTTTAACTCAAATCTGCTCTCTATCCACATGAGTTGAACTTCAAACAGGGGCTGGGCGAGAAAGAACTCTAAAACTTTCCTTAACCCAGCAAATGCTTTAAAAGTAAACTAATGAGCAGTATCTCTCGATTACATAAACATGCTCCAAGAAGAACTGCCTCTCTGTATTTTGATTTTGAAAGGAAATGCTGGCTTTTAAAGAACAAGGAAGGAAAGCCTTCTCCATTCTTCCTTCTCTCTCTACCTCTCAACAATTGACCACTCCATTTTTTCCTGGTTTTTTTCTTTTCTTTTTTTAAAATATATTTTTATTAATTTCAGAGAGGAAGGGAGAGGGAGAGAAACATCAATGATGAGAGAGAATCATTGACTGGCTGCCTCCCGCACGCCCCCCACTGGGGCGCCCCTCAGCCTGGGCATATGCCCTGACTGGGAATCTAACCGTGACCTCCTGGTTCATAGGTCCATGCTCAACCAGCGAGCCACACGACTGGGCTAGTTTTTGGGGGTTTGAGGGAATATATATATATTCCCTCTTATTCTGATTTCCCTCTTCCTACTTCCACGACCGCAAGTTTGTCTAAAAATGATTTTCCACGAAGGACCCTTAACACATGAAGTGGGAAGGGGGCACCTGCTATCCTGAGACTTGGCCCGCTGACCCAGGTGGTCCCCACTCCCTCTTGGCGCCCTCTGCTCTCCATGCTTTTCTGGGGATCCCCCGAGACTCTGAGCACCCAGGCAGGTTGAAAGTTTCTCTGGCACCGCGCAGTGTGTCTACCAACTTCTGCTTTTCCCCGGGGAAAACTTCCAGAGACTCGAAGAGCGTCTGCAAGTGCTGCTTCTGGTCGGCTTGTCAGTCTCGGCGCCCCCGGATTGGCTGCCCACGCTTCCAGCGCGGGCTTCGGAGGAGCCTTAATCTGGGGCCAATTCAAGGCGCCCGAAGCCCCCAACACCCTAGCGCCCGCGTCTACCCATCAGATACAGCGAGACAGCGCGGATGGAGCGTGTGGCCTCGGGGTGACCCATGGAGAGGCGGGACGAGGGTGGAGACCGACGCCGTGAGCAGCACAGGGAAGGGAGCGGGGATAGGAACAGTCAGGCTGCCCCACGATCGGGGACGCCGCCGCCGCCTGCGCACCCCCGTCCAGGCCCCAAGCGAGCAAATGTGACCTCGGATCGGTTTCCCTCTAGAGAGCCGGCTTTTTGTTGAGAAGGAAAAACATCGGGAAAGAAAGTCAGCTCGCACGTTTGTTTTGGTTTTTCGTCTGTTTGCCTCCCAATTAAAAGTGGCCGCCTAGGCGACAGCTTTGCGGTTTTCACAGTGCAAAACGGATTAAAGGGAAAGTTCCAGCCCCTCTCGACTTTCGTTTGTGGTTTGCAACCCCCGGGCGGGTATGACCCAGCGGCACCTGCCGGGGTGAGCTTCCCCCGCGGTGGCTGGGTCCGCAAT
>NW_005358043.1:4341525-4342423 GCF_000412655.1 Myotis brandtii | reverse complement strand
GCGCTGGGGCTGGGCTCTCCTCCGCGGCTCCAGGTCCGGGGTGTGCGGGCGTCCTGGGGCAACCCTCCGCATCCCCCGCTCCGAGAAGCCGAGCTGGAGAGAGCAAAGGAAAAGAATCGACTGCAGATCGCACCGGTACGAGTTGCCTTCTTCGCGTCCTGTTCAGGCTCTTAGGTTTCCTCCAAGATTCTCGAGTTCACCGAGTACACAGATCCAAGAAACGATGAATTCACACTCATTTTTAGTTACAAAGAAAAAAGGAAACTTGCTCTTTCATCCTCTCCACGTCCCCTGCTTTCACCAAGTACACAAAGCATCCCGACGCGCCTGGCCTGAAGCGGGGACGCCCAAGAGGCGCCAGGAAGGGTTCCCTGCGGCTCACCGCTCCTCCCCGGCCTCTGGCAGCCGCGCCTGCCCACGAGTTTGCGGGGCGTGGGCGCTGGATGAGATTCTGGGATCAACCAATCTTATCCTGAACACTGGGGTCCGAAACACCCACGGACAGATCAGCCCTGGACGACCCTTTCCCGCTGGCCTTCTGCCTTTAATAAACGAAATACAAGTTTGCTTTCAGGTTAAAGACACGTCGTTCCGGCCTTTCCGCCTGACTTACACATCCTTTTATACCTCTAGACCAGCAAGGAACTATCCATTGCGATTGTCCAAATCAATAGTGGGGCATCCGCGGACGAAGTCTTGCAAGAAGTGGGATCAAGGATATAGCAGCAGGTCCAGCAGACTACGACCCTTCCGACGGTCAGGCCCGCTTCTAGAGGGGAACTTGCCGCGGCAGAACCTGGGCTGCCGAAGAGTTGAACGCGCGGGGTCGAACCTCCGGGTTCCACCTTAAGAGCCAGTGAGGCGCGGTGGCTGCGGAGGCGCCCGGCACCTGCAGGAG
>NW_005358043.1:4341183-4341490 GCF_000412655.1 Myotis brandtii | reverse complement strand
TCGCAGCTCCCCAGCCCCGTCCCCGGAGGGGGTGGGGACGCTGGGGGAGGAAGGGAGCGAGTGCCGCCCTTAGGTAAGGAGCCCGAGCCCTCCCGATTGTGAAGCAGCATCGGTGAGGTGTTGGCTGGAAAGAGCTTTCCCTACTTCGGCCGCGAAAGGAAAGACGGAGAGGCGCCCTCCCTGCCCCCATCGCCGGCCTCCCGCCACCTCCACTCCCGGACCCCGGCCTTGCTTCCAGACCCTTTGTTCTGGAGGTTGGGCGCTGCTGGGTGGGGGGTTCCCCGGGGAAGAGGTCCCCGTGCGCCGC
>NW_005358043.1:4340813-4341059 GCF_000412655.1 Myotis brandtii | reverse complement strand
CTCCAGACACCACAGCCCCTTCCTTCGCGTCCCGACGCTGCCTTTCAGACCCGGTCTCCGCCACCCCCCGCTCCCTTCCCAGTCCTCCGCCACCTCCGAGGTCTCTGGGTGGAGTGTGAAGAGAGGCAGAAGCGAGGGGCTGGAGAAACCACGTCTCCTTTGTGGCCCGGAGGATCCCCCGGGAGGCTTTTAGGCCCCGACCCCCGGGACTAGCCGCCGAGGAAGGGGTTCCTGGTGCCCCCGCCG
>NW_005358043.1:4329614-4340735 GCF_000412655.1 Myotis brandtii | reverse complement strand
CGGGGGCTCCCGCGATTGTATCTTGAGTCCAGTTACCGCTGCGCTCGGCTTCATTTCTCACTCGGGGGAAGCAGCGCGGCGTGAAGCGCGGGGACAGGGGTGCGGGGGAGGGAGAGCAGTTGCGGCGGGAAAGCGAGTGGAGAGGTGGGAGGACGCGGCCAGGGTCTGAGAGGTAGCCGGGCGGCCGCAGCCCAGGCTGAGTCCTCCGCGCCCTCAGCTCCGTGGAGGTGTCTCCACACTGTGCCATCCACGCACCCAGCACGCCCGCCACCAGGAAGGGCTCCGCGAGAGCCAGGCCACAGAGTAGGTGTCCTTCTCGCCCTGGAGCAGTGGAGGCGCCGTCAGCTCTGGGCTTCCAGGGGTCCCCTCCGGCCTCTCCGCGTGACCCTGGACCTCACTGGAGTGTCGTGAGACGCGCCAGCAGTTTTCTCGGCAGCGGGTTCCCCGGGACACACCCCGTCCCCACCCCCAAGAGCTGGCGGCCAGCTCGGGATGCCAGGCGGCCGGGCGGGCGCCCTGCCAAATTCCGCGTTCCTCTCCAGGAGACCGCGAGTTGCGTCCCAGACTCGGAAAAGCCAGTCGTTTGGGCTCCGGACTCACTCGCAAACCTCTCCCCTCCCCCTACCCCAGGCGCCTGGGACGTCTCTGCAGGTTGAATTCCTGCTCCGTATCACTTCATTTTAATTAATCTTTTAAAACACCGCTGTCACGTCGCTTGCAGAAAATTAATCAAACCTGAATCCTTGTTGCATAGCAAGAATTTCGATCCGAGTCTTTTAAAAAAGGACTTGACTTTGCAAAGTCACGTTTTTTACACTTCCCTCATTCCCCCGTTAGCAAGGGGAGTATTGCATAAGTCAAGACATGTTTGGTTGGCCCTTTCTATCTTCAAAGTGAAACTTTGCTTATTTCTGAGCTTTATTTTTGTCTTTAGCAAAATAATAATAATAGCAACGAGATAAATTACCTACCTCTGTTAATTAAAAATATAATTCCTTGGAATGATCTTTGTTCAAGAGCCCAGATAAACTAAGATAATCTTAATTTTAATGTGACACGACCCCTATTTTTCCTTGTGAATAATGAGAATAAAGCAGTCATTAATTAATACCACGATATCTCCATAGAAGATGGTATCTGGTCTCTCTCAGACACTGAAACATCAGTTGTATTAGTAATTGATACTGTATAATTGAACATGGAGATAGGTGTCTATTTTTAACCTCAAAGCTCAGAGTTTATTTGGTGATTACTGAGCTCCTAATAATTAATTTTGTTCCTTCTTGCTATAAAAATAATTCTTATGATTCCTGGTTCCCATACAACACAGAGACCTCTCATTAAAAATATACGGTTGTGAAGCTATATTGTGCACCAACCCTTTCTGTACTATTATTTGTAACATATTTGCCCTTTTTATATTTTCTTGTTTTATTCCCCCTTGCTGTAATTTACCTACTGAACATAGGAGAATATAACTATATATTTTACCAGCTTTGTCTTTCTGTATTCTGTGGGTTCAACTTACTATACAATACTTAAAATTTCCAGTCTTTTACGTTTCTGAGATTTGAGGATAAATTCCGTTGAAGAATCAAACATTTTTGTATAGTTAAGTTGCCTTAGGTTATACTCCCACCTACTTAGCCCACATTATCTCACACTTTTCTGTAGTTAAAAATAGACTTTGCACAAACACATTCCCTTTTTCCACCATGAGTTGAAGATTATCTCTCAACAATTTCCTGCGTTTTACATTTACACATGACCTCAACTTTTGACATTAAAAAAGACATCTCCCAAGAAATAGAGAAGTCTTCCAAATTATTATGGAAATTTAGACTCCATCTTTAAGGTATTTATTTCTTAGTATCAATTTGCTGATGACCCTCACTTTTTATCCAGTGGAGGGGATATAATATTTTTCTCATACATGCAAAAAAAACACCTCTCTATGTATTTCTCTAGTATGTCTTCCCAAGTAAGTATAAAATATTTTATACCACCTAAATATTAGTACCTATACCACCAAAACCTTACACTTTACTTGTCAGTACCCCTAAAGTGATGAGAAGTATATCAGTTTTCTTTTCCCTTCAGAACAATTAAAACTTTAGGTCAATATATGATGGAGTAATTCTCTCCTCTTGTATTTTATATTTTCCCACTATAATTTAGACTGAAATGGGATTAAAACAGGATCTAGAGTTCTAATCTTGGTTGATGTTTTGGTGTATTCATCTTAATGAGTCTTGTTCCCTGGGGTCATGAAGCTCCCAGATGTCAATCAAGCAAACTGATTCAGAAATGCCATTGTTCCGACTCCCACGTCACTCGCCTTCCTCTCGTTTTATTTAACAATACCAGAGTTCTCTGATCAGTCATTCGGAATATGAGGCATTATCTGGGGGAAATTCACAGTGTCTTGATCTTTCTTTGGGAGATACTGTTAAGGGGTTTCCGCAAAGCAGAAAGTGCTTGTTTATATTTCTGTCTTTGGGCCACAGTACGGATCGAAAGAACCAATGAATACCACTTGAAAGAAATCATACCGTAAATCCGTCAAAAATTAATCCATCCAGTTGAATGTTACATTTCTATTTTCCTGTTGGAAGCACCCTGACTTGTCACCCGAGGAGAAGTATGACCGGGTCTGGGTCCATTTGAGATGCCCCCCACTTTCAACCCCGTCGGTTTTACCCCATTTAATAATACTAATGTGTTTAGTCTACACTAGTTAACCAATAATTTATTTGGGGGCAAGGAAGAGCCAACCTTTGCCCCGGGAGCACTACCCAGCCCACTCAGTCACGTCGGGAGCCTCTGCAAATCGCATTTCCCATCCTCGGCCCTGGGCCTCCGTCTCAGCTCCCGACCAATTCCCAAAGCCAAAGGCGTTGACTGTATCACTCGCCCCCAGCAGCCCAAATTAATGATCAACTTTACTGATGCAGGCTCTGAGCCTTGCTCCTGGGTTTCCTGATGGCGCCCAGTGCGGAGCCCGGCTCCTGCGAGGACTCCCACTGAGGGCGGCAGGCAGGCGGGGAGGTTTCGTGGGAAAAGCTGCCATTTGTGTCTTTCACCTAGAGGGCTGTGAGAAAGGAGATACAAACCTACCCTCCCACTAGGGGTTTTCACATCTGGATTCACCCCAAATCGCGACAGCCTCGCGGGCCGGGTCAGCTGGACGCACACATCCTCGCGTTCGCAGCGCGGATCTCCAAACGCACCAGCCTCGCGCCCGCTGGGTCTGGGCGCACACTTAGAGCCGAGGTGACAAGGGAAGGCAGCGGAGGTGGAGCCCATCTCTGGTGGGACTCGATCAATCACTTTAAAGCAAAGGGTTCAAAAGTTCCAACCTCCCTTTGGAGGGGAGAGAACATGCTCCTTTCTCTAGCCCGCGGATTCCCCGCAGCCGTGCAGCAACCGCCCTTGGTAGGAGGAGCCCCTTCCCGGAGACAACCTCTGCCGCCGTTGACAGAGCTGGCAGGTGGTAGTTGGGTCCCCGGAGGACCCGCTGTCCCTGGGCACACACAGGCACCCCGCCGCGACAAGCCGAGGTGCACGTTTTTCCCTTTCTCAGCAAGCGGACAGGCCTGTCTGCCCAGGGCCGGCGGCTCGGGGCCTCGCAGAAACCCGAGCTCTCTTCGACCTGCTCCTCACGAAGGGGCGGGGTAGACTGCCAGCAAGCTGCCCTGGAGGCAGGCCTAGCGAATTCCTCAGAAAACCCCTTTCTAAAGCACCAAAACCTCCCCAAAAATGAGGCTCCGCTCCTCCCCCTGCCTTGCGGCCTTCCATCCTGTTCCAAGTCACCTGGCCTAGCCTTTGCCAGGCCCTAACCACCTCTATTCTCCCCCCCACACCCCACACCCCCACCCCCACCTTTAAGCTCCATCTCCTGCCTGACCTTCCCGAGGCCGTGGCTAGCGTAGCCAGGGTGCTGCAGAGGAAATGAAATTGTTCTGGAGATTACAGTGGAGCTTTGGGCTCGGAGAAGTCCCCCACCCCTCTTCTTCTCATGCTCCCATGTTAAGTGTAAACGTGTATTTCCCATCACAAGAATAGACAAATTTTCTCGCTTATTTGCAGTTTTGCAAAGTTCTACACACAGATCAGTGAACCTTAAGCACCCTGTTTCGGGCCCACATTGTGGAGGTTTGTCAGGATTCCTGGGCAGTGAGCGTAATGACAGGTGAATCCAGCAGCCCCAGGGGAAGTCAGACCTAACCTCCAAGACTTACAATAGGGCAGGGGCCTGAAGCCTCCCAAGCAGCTTCCAGCAACAGGTACCCCCCTACAGCAGGCTTTCGGGATCCCAAAGCTTAGGCCCTGGACACAGCATCTGTTTCTCAGTGACCTGAGACAGAGTCCCCACCGGAACCTCCCCTCCCCCACCAGGGGATTCCTTTTCTCCAAATCACCCCTCAGTCACACAAGCACAGGAATCTTTGCACTATGAGTCACCTGCCCAGAGCAGCCAGGCCTCCTTTCAGCTTCAGCAGGCCTTCACAGCGTACGTTTACCCTGCTTTCAACGTGCTTGTTCTTCCTGACATGATTTACAAAAAGAGGAAGAAGATGGAAGAGGAGGAGTAGAAAGTCAGGGAGATACAGAATAAAAGAAGGCTAAAGGGGGACCACAGCAATTATCCCAATTGTCCTGAACTCAGCCTTTCCCAAACTCAAGAAGACATAACTGGTTTCAATAACTCTAGCTTCCCAAGGTAACTTTTTTTTTAGTGATATTTTGCTCCTGGACCTGAATGGCACCAACCTGAGGAGAAGAAGGAGCCATGTAGCTTTAGGAAGGTAAACAGCTCCATAGGGCAGACTGGCCTCCCTGTAGCAAGTCATCATTCCACAGAGCCTGGGAGTTTCAAGCTGCAGGAGCCCAAGTGCTCTGTTGCATAGCCAATCTCAGCCTTTGCCCAGCCCTGGTCAGTTCAACTTAGATTCAAAGGAAATGGAGATGCTTAGGGTTTCTTCTCCTGCCTTGACCATTCCCTAGTAAGGAGATATTAGTGCAGAAATATAGCTAGTCCCTATGACCATGCAAGTGGAAGCTAGTCATCATAACTGGTAGCTAGGATAGAAGAAGACTGGAAGACTGATGGCAGAGAGGGGAGGGGGGGCAAAAACAATGTTTGCTTTTGCCCAACTCTGGGATTCCAACTTACTTAGTACTCAGACCTTCCAGCCCATCCTCACTCACTCAGCTGCCAGGGTAAAATAGAATCAGCCTTTGGGTTATCAGAAGGACTGGTGGGAGACACCCTTTCCAACCCCAGGCTAGTGTGTAAGGAAGACTATATACTGGGGATGGGAAGATCTGGCAGAGGGAAAAAGAGGCCTGAGCAGCAATCGCAACCCCCATTCACTCGGAGGAACTCATCCTCATTAAAGAAATCCTTTGTATGACGCTGCATGTCTTTCCCAGATTTGTGGCAACCACACTCAAGGAGGAGGCAGGAGGCTGCTGCCGCATGCAGGCATCCAGCAGTGAGTCCCCAGCAGCAGACCTGGTGTCCCCAGTGTGAAGAGCCCAGGCCTTGCCCAATAGGCTGTGACTGAAAACAATCCCCTTACTCCAAGCAGCCTCCACAGTGACTGCCCCAAATCCCTAAGCAGATTCCTGGACTGAGAGAAACACAGTTCATCGCATGGATATCTAAGAGTTGGGCTTGGTAGAAAAAAAAGAACAGAAAACCCCACCCAATTCTGAAATCATGAACAAAATAATGTGTGGTAGTGGGTGTGTGTACCTGTATATATGGAAGTTTCTTATTCTTGGCCCCAGAATGACATTTCAAAAATACTTCTGCCATACTAGCACCAAAAGCTGTTTTTGCTATCTTGCTATTGTGAATCAACCTTCTTTAAACCATATTGTACATTTTCCCCCTGGATTTTAATGAAAGAAGAACTGTACCAAAGCAGCTACTTTGTCCCAGAGCTAAAACAAAGACGAATACACAGGAAAGGAGCAGCCTTTCCAAAATGTACTCTTCTCCGATTTGGAAGGAAAGCTCCTAGAGTGACCAGCCCCTAACTGTGGTTGATATTTAATCCTTCTTAGTACAAAGGCCTATCTTTTCACTAATCAGAAGCACCACTGAGATATGACTAACCTTTAGAGTTATATCCCAAACTGGGAGTCGGGCTTCGACTTGGATTGTCTAGGCCTCTTCTAACCTGAACAAAAAGGATCTGAAGAAAATCACATTTTTTCCCCTTGCAACAAAGCATTCCTAATCACTTCAGCTTGTTGGTGAATTTTTATTCCCGTGTCCACTTGGGGTATTGAAATCGATCGCTGCAATATTTAATATATTACACTCCTAGGGTCATTGCTCTCCTAAAACTGAATTCTCTCCCTATGCCCTCAACTCACCCTGGTTTCTCCCCTCCCACTCCCATCTGTCCAGGCCCTCTGTTTTTCTGTCCACATAACGCCTTTAATTCTCATCCCAGTTTATTTTGTTTTCTGCTATGGAAAATACTGAAAACTCTAGGCAGCATGGCACTTAAAAGGGAAAATGAGGAGCTCAGTAGATTGGAGAAAATTAACCTGCCACAAACAACCTCATTAAAGAGCTGCCTACCAAGAGTTAAGAATTAATAGCAAAATGGAAGGGGGAAAAAACCCTTGAGTGAAGAGACCTTAAAACTGCTTTCTCTGAAAGGTGCATAATTTACAAGCCCAACCTAACCTTCAGTTTTATTTCCCTTTCCTAGTGACCTGTCCCATAACCTTGTAATCCACTGCAGGGGCATTTTCTCTTTGGTCCCTTTCTTCTTTTTCACACATAGGTTTGCAAGTCCAAATACTTTCTGATATTTTTGGTTTAAAAATGCACTTAAATTGTTTGGGGCCTTTTAATTTTGAAAGACACTTTAAGAGACTCCTGGAATACCCGTTGGGAATTCTTCAATGATTTGAAGAGCGCCCTTAAAAGAATTGTGTTTGGATAGGAGAGGGAATGGGGGAATCATGCAGAAAGAAGCTGAAAAACCAGAGTGAGGACATTTTGTAGATTTAGTGTTCTCATGGTGCTCTGGTTTATTTTGCACATGAAGTTAAAATTTAAGTAAAACCCATGTATATGGGCTGTAAGTTGCTTTTCTAATGTTTTATTGGGCATTGTATTCTATATTGGCATTTTATATGCATAATCTCATTTCAATGCAGAGCCGCATACTAAATCCTGGGGCAAGCAGATGAGAATTCGGTGTGGATATTACACTCAATTTCATTGGCTTCAATGAGACTTTGCACATCGCTATTTCCATTGTAATGGCTTATCTTTGGCTAGAATTTTACACATTGACATGCTATTCCTTTGGTCAGAATCCTGAATGAAGAAACCATGTCAATGGAACAGCCATAATCATCCCATTCACATTATAGCAAGTAACTGGGATCAATGATCCTAACAGTATTTATAAAAAATTTCCTGCTTTTCTCTTAATAATTATTTTTTCATTTTTTTTCTTGAAAGAGATCACATATGAAATTAACCTACAAGTACATTCTAAAGCATAGGTTCAAAACAGGAAGAGATAGGAAATTCACCAATCAGGATGTTTCCAATTCATCTAGAAATCCTTGTGTCAGAATATTATATTTAAGCCTACATGTTATGTAGGATCATATCCTATTCAGATAAACCAGCTAGAGATTGGTATAAAGGACAAGATTTCAGAAGCTCTTGCAACCTCCCAAAGTTTACCAAAAAAGCTATATTTGAGTTTTATAAAATAAATTCTATTTTCCTCCTATTTAATAATAATGTTAAATTACAAGCCACAGACTGAAATGTATAGGATAATACGAAATGCTGATGTTTTAGGTGAAGTAAATGTTTTGCATTCGTTTTTCTAAAGAAGATGGCAGGGGTATATAACAAATTTCCTAGTTTAGTTTTAAAATTTACATACATAAAGATGTAAAAATATTTGTTTGAAAAAACACAAAGATTAGATATTTTATTTTATTAAAATTATATAAGCAGCAAACAACTGAACAATTCAAATGTTAACTAAGCTCTTGTACTTAAAAATTTTCATTATTTAAGAGCAACAAAAAAGTACCACCTCTCTTTTAAAATTCAGATAAAAAATACTCTGGTAGTAATGATATATATACCCTTTTAATTCTCAACCATATATGTTTAAGATTGTTTTTTTAAAAAGTCTTTATTATTAACAGAAAAAAATCAACACTGGCTTTCTGAAGACCAATTTGCCACATGATATGTAACACTTGGAACAAAATTGAAAGCATCTCTGTATATTTGCATCTGGCAATGTACTCCATGTTAGAGCCATAGCCATGTGTTTATAGAGTTGAGCTCTCCTGGTCTTGAGATACATGCTGTTTTTTATAGCCTAACCGGAATAGCTCAGCACATGCAGGACAAGAGGCTGGGAAGCCCTGGCCCCTCACCCCAGCAAGGAAGCTCAGGGTCACCGCAGGCTCCCATGAGGCCTCTATCAGCACTGTTTTCAGTGCAGATTTTTACCGTTTCCAACTCTGGAAAAAGTATTGCTAATTATTGGTATTTCCCCATGAAACCTTCACCTGGGTGCAAGGGTTAGGAAGGAGGAGAAGAGCAAAAGCTGAGAGGGAGGGAGAAAAGAAAAAAGAAGATTTAAAAAAGAGGGGGAGGAAGGTAAATAAATCTGGTCATGGTAATTCCTACTCTACCATGCAGGTTTTACTTTGAATGGATATTATCACTAGGCATCTGAAAGCTTAACCATCCACTGCTCTGCATATATGAATGTAATGTAAAGGAAGAAAACTAATCTCTCACATTTGCACCACTGACAATCAGGGTATTCATTTGAGAGGGAGGGAAAAAGAGACAGCAAGAGAGACATGAGGGGGAATGAATGTAAAATGTGCCTTTATTTCTGAGATCCAAGAATCTAGGTCCTTTCCAGTCATTTCAGAGACTGAAACCCTTGCCAACTAGCCAAGTTGTAGCCTTGACATCTCTTACATATTTGTGTGATTTCTAACTTTTACAGAAGGGAGGGTGTCAGCCTAAGCTTAGTGTCCTCTCTCTTTCATACTGTTTTTCCTCTCTACTGCTCATCACTTACCACCACAAGGATTGTGTTGTTCCTGATGCTAACTTAAACTGCTCTTAAAGAGGGCAAGCACCAACGGTGGAAACTATATTCCAACCTTTCTGTGCCCTACCTGTGCTTGTCCAATTGCCCAGTCTCCAGGAAAACTGAGTTTGTTTGCTTGTTTTGATGGCTTGGGGAAGAGGGCAGGCAACCACTCAGACTGTTTCCCTTCTGTTTCCCTCCTTTCCTACTGAGCATCCCGGCTGGGGAAGGGCCTTTGCAGACTTGTGAGCAGTTCTTCTTTGCTAGAATGGCGATATTTTAGGGTCCAAGTTTATTGATTGCTAAGGCTCTTCCATCCAAAAGGGTCAAACACAAACATACTGATGACACTGATTATGTGAATAACTGGGTGTTACGGGGAGAGCCTCTCGGCTGCCTGCCACTCTCGGTCCACTTCTTTCTGTCTTGCTCCAGTCCTCCCAAAAAGGAGGTTCCAGGCAGCAGGAGCTCAGGAGTCAGGGATACTCTAGTATCCCAGATAGTTGGCCTGTTTCTCCTGTGGATGTTCTTTTCAAACTACACAGACACACCTATCTGTGGGCAGCAGGTTGTCTTAAGGTCCTTTCAAAATTCCCCGTCCTCCATGTCTCTAGCCTTAATGTCCCTTGCAAGGGGACAACCACTGCCCTCCCCCTAGTGAGGCGCCACTCTGCCCTGCAGCCATGGCTGCTGCCACAGAATAGAGAGCTGGCTGTGCTGCAACCTACACAGCTGGGCTCTGGGGGAAGAAGTGGTGAGAATCAAGTAATGGCCCAGGAAAAGGCTGCTCCCTGACCAGTAAAACTTGTATTCAACGGAGCAAACGTTTTCAGAGCACCATGGCTCTAAGAAGAGAAAGGAATGGCAGGCAGCAATGCAAGTGAGAGAGGAGACCTGCCCGGAAGCCATTGACAGGGTTTAACTCCACATGTTTTGGGGGAGTGTTTTTGTAAACCGGGAGTGATTTTTAGGGAAAGCCAAATACACATGATGAAAACATCCTGTTTTGAGAAGCAGGAACGGTGGAACCACAGTTACTGCCTCCGAGTGCTGTTAATCAGTCAGGAAAGGGCTTCAGGAGCCCAAGGCTTGAATTTGGTGAATTCCTACAATGTGGAGCATTTCAACTTAGTATTGATCCCCAAACTCAATTTTGAAAGCAGCCTCCATGGCAGAAGTGTGGGTTGGGTTATCCCAGTATTTGCGCGCATCGATGCATCGATTGGGCTAAAATAAAATGCATCATACTCTCCGCAAAGAAGGAAGAGGCAGGGACAGTCACAAGAGGAATAGCAGAAAGTGCATGGTTAATATGGGTTATACACGAATCTGCCAAACAAGTGCTTTAAACCCAGAGGGATTTCACGCGATAGGTAATTTGGTGAGAGAGCGAGAGTGTGCAAGCAGAGGGCCATCTTAGAAGGGAAGGCAGATAGCTGAATATAGGTTTTTCTGACTGGAATTAACATTTCCTTGAGATTTGCATTTGCTAATGTTCAAACCTTTAAGCACAGTCCACCTACCCCAGGTTTTTCCCCCCAGTGTAGGCTCACGAGGAAATTCCCTCTCTGTAGCTGCACCACCAGAGCGCAGAGGCTGCTGCTGCTTTTCCCCGAACCCACTCGGTGTTCAGTCCTGGGAAGGCCGCGGGCCGAGCCCGGGGAGGCGCTCTGCGCCCGCCCTCGCCAGGCCTGCAGGGACAGGGGTGGGGGAGGTTCTCGCCTCCAAGTGAATCTAATGACCCCAGCGCCTGCCTGGGTTTGCCGGGACCCTTCCCGGGTCCCAACGGTCTGGAAAGAGACCTGAGGGAGATGGGAAAAGGAGATAGGAATGTCTTATCTTAGACTAAAGAAGAAATCGTTACACACACACCTTATTTCTCCTGTCTTCTGAGTTCATTTCAGGAGGGAGGGAGGGGGGGAGAGAGAGAGAGAGAGAGAGAGAGAGAGAGATCGCACGTGAGAGAAAAGGAAGGGGAAAGAGAAGGCTAAACAAAAGAGGA
>NW_005358043.1:4328468-4329368 GCF_000412655.1 Myotis brandtii | reverse complement strand
GTCGGGGTCGCCCTGGCCCTCCCGGTCCTCCTCCTCTCACTAGGCCAGCCTATCTTGGGGGCCCACGAGTTCCAAACACGCCACGTCCTTACGGAAAGCCTGGAAGCCCCGGCCCTTTGCTCCCAGGAGGACACCGCGTCTGCACAGGTCGCGGCGGCGCTCCAGCGCGGGCCTCTGGGCCGGGCGGCCATTTACTGCCCTGTGATTGCGCCCAGGACCAGGTTAGCTCATAAAGCCTTTCACACTCAACAATGGCGATGTTCTCAACAATTAACAAGAAACAACATAATAAAGCCATTTACAAAGACCTGGCTATTTACTATAAATTAGGCACTCTTTAAGAGACCAGTGCGTAATTTCACACACTTTACAGCTGGGGCTGCATTTCAAACCCCCGGGAAAACCAGCTCGCCGCGTTTCCCTGGGGCCTAGCCGCCGCGCACCCCAGGGTCCCCTCTCCCAACAGGAGCAGCTTTGTTTGCTCTGCTGCACTCCAACCCCTCCAACCCTTTTCCAGGTCACTGTCTCCCGTCTCCCGTTTCCAGGTCATCACTCCGCTCTCGGAGGCACTGCGAGAGTCCCAGGGACGGGAGCCGGGCGCCAGCCCAGGCAGGCCTCGGCCCCGCGCACTGCCCACTAGGGTTCGCCCGGCCCCTGGTCTGGGGCCACTTCTCGGGAGGCGTCCGCAGCCAGGCCGGCTGGCCCCGTGTGCAGCCCCATCCCTTTGCCACTTGCATTCCACACCCGCATTTTGGACGCCTTGGCCAGCCCTCCGCCCGGTGCAACAAAGCTGGGCACGTTTGCCTGGGGGAGAGAATGCGGCCTGGGCGCGAAGGTGCCTGTGCGGGGGCGGAGATGGCCCCAGAACGCACAAAAGGAGCGCAGAGGGAGGGGGGCGGC
>NW_005358043.1:4321719-4327841 GCF_000412655.1 Myotis brandtii | reverse complement strand
CGGGCTGCAGGGGAGGGAGAGGCCGCCGGCTCGCGGGGACGCCACCAGCAGTGAGCAGCGAGGAGTTGGTGCGAGAGAGCGGGCCCGGCAGCTGGAAAGGACTGAACGCCTTGTTTTTGAAACTGTCAATTCCCTCAACCCCTATTGTGAGGGCTTCATGCAAAACATCTCAGGCCTTTTAAAGTAGGAGCTTGTGAGGCCGCCACAGTTTGAAAAGGAGCGAGAAAGGAGCAGGGGCCTAGGGCTTGGGCTAAGAATGATAGCGGAGCCCCCCTCCCTTTTTCTTTCTTTCTTTCTTCTTCTTCTTTTTTTTTTTTTAATAGCAAAAGAGGGTCTGCCAAACAGGTAAAATGCTGCCCTCCCCCCACCTCCTAGCACGGCCCTACGTCCCCACCCCCAGGCTAGTTTGCAAAACGCCCTTTGGCCTAGGGAGCAAACCAAAATCAAAGCTCGCATTAAAAATAGTTCTTCCAGGAATGGGAAAATCCCAGGGAAGACCAGGGCGAGCGGGTGGACTCCCTAAGGTGAATGCCCTGTTCCTCCATGCCCATTTCCTGAGGTTAGTTGATGGGGAGCCTTTAATTTTTACCCCTAGTCTGGCTCTAGAAACTCCCTTTTTCACATCCTTTTCAGCAGGAAGTTATTTGTAAGGTGAAGCAAAACTCACCACATTTTTTTGTCTTTTGTAGATGCTAATGCTTTATTTTTTAATGTGTTTTTTTAAACATGAGGATTCTCATTTTCTTTGAAAGAAAAAAAAATGCTTTTGAGGAATTAGTCTACATCTCTCCTGCATGCAAACAAAACTATCATTCTCATATCAGCAGAAACTTCCAATTCTTGGGACTGGAACTTTGAGGAATTTCTACAGTCACTCAGACACAGATAAGATAAAAATCCACACACCAGCCCATCTAGTTTGTGTTATTGCTGTTTAGTGGTGGCTCCTTGTTGTTGATTTTAAAATAAACAACCATTATTGAGATTACTCCACTGTAATCAAGTAAGCCAGTAGGAAAGAACACCCACTTTAAAAAGTAAATCATTGAATAAGAGCAAGCTGCCTTTTCAGAAAAGGCAGATAACCTGGCTGTTGAAGACAGACTACACACATCTCTTTAAAAAATAATTAAATCTTCATCTCACAATCTTATTAGGAAACTACTTTTCTAGGAGACCCAAAATAAGCTTCTTTCCTCAAAAAGTCAGAGAAAGAGCCCTTTCCTGCATTTTCCTCATGTCTTTCAGTGTTGAGCTTTAGACACAGGAATCAACACTCAGTACTCCTGGGACCATATAGTGCCTTTTAAAAAAATATTCTATCACCTGAAAACATTTAAATGTAAAAATGCAATCTGTCAATGGAGGTAAGTTTTGTTTTTCTCTCAATAAGGCTTAAATTTTTGAACAAATGGCACATTTATAGTATCTTAGGAAATCTAGATATTGTCATTAGTCATAAGACAACCAAAATGAAATAAATTGTCCTAAGAATAATTCCCACAGCAGAATGGGCAAACAGCTAAGGGGCTACCAGAAATTGAAAGAATACCTTGTATTTGCAAGTGGCTGAATATCATTTGGTACACTTTCCCAACAGAAGCCCCAACTCAAAGTTTTGCTGTGGTTGGCTGGCTTGTAGGAGTACTGTGGGATGAAATTTGTGTTGACTACTTAATTTCTTTCCTTTTGATGGTATCACTCTGGAATGCCTGGGCCTCCATGCTGCTCATTCTCCAGCTCCCATAAACCGAAAATACTGATTCTCTGAGGGCTGGAGACCAAGTGTCAAAGCTGGAGGCTGATATTTTATGTCAGAAATTCTATAGGGTATATTTGTTTTAAAGCATGCTTACTCCATCTCGTGGTCCCCCACACCCAAGATCTGTAGGCTTCAAATATATTCTCAATTTATAATTTTATAACAGTGATTCCATAACCAATAAGAAAAGTCCTAGTCTAAATATAATGGTCATCATATTTTGAACTTTTTTGACTTAGCAGTAATTAAAGACTGGAAATGACAGACTTCCAGTGTGTGCATGTCACACTTTTTACAGATTGATTTTGTAAGACAACTCACTGCACCCAATGTCTGTATTGCCTTCCAAAGAGGAAAGAACGCAGACTGAGAAGCCAATTGTTCAGCTTTCTGGTGCTTTAACTGTAACTTGTACTGGTCTTTGGAATTATGCACAAACATGAAGTCAAGGATAACATCCCCCAATTTTTGCTTTTACCATATCTATCATGCCAATAAAAAAGGATCCAGTGCACTTACATCTGGCAACATTCAAGAAGGAAAGGAAGGGAGGCAGTTCAAAGCATCTGTTTACTCCATCCAAATGTATTTGGATGCAGGTATGCTCAGCCTCTGTCTTTTACAATAAGAGTCAAACCACAGAGCATATACAGCAATTAGGGCTGAGATCATCCAGATCTATCTGAAACATTTATAGACAAAAGAAAAGTTTCAAAGGGAGTAGGAATTAAAAGGTTAAGGGGGGGGGGGGAGACTGAATTTCCATGAGAAATAGTGACTTAAATTCACACAGTAAACATTTCATTGATGTTTTGTTTTGTTTTGTGATTTATGATCTATAGATGCAGCTCCTTAAGTTTCAGATGGCAAAGATCTGAGATACATAATTTGTGAGGCTAAGGGAGGTGGACCAAAATTTATTAGATGTAACTTTCATTAAAATAGCAGTTGATCTCTGCTTCACTTTCTTAAACCTGAAACTTTTTGCACTTGCTTTGTACCAAGTTTATAAAGTTTTGTCCTCATTTAGGAAGAAATCTACCAGTGTTTTGCACAGAAACTCACTGGCATCATCAAATGGTATTACAACAAAACACTACACCCAATAAATGCATTTCTTTCAGGCAAAAACATTACAAGTGAAAATGTCAACAAAACCATTCATTTCTGTTAACCATTCTTCAATCTGGAATAAGTAGAAATGTATGGAACCAGGAATTTTAAACAGTGCTTTTAATTGAAAATAAAGCTAAAGCATGCTTTTCAACAGTGCAAATTTCCATAATTTTGATTTACTGCTTCCATCATCACAACATAGTACACCAGCATGGCCCTTACCAAGGGCTAGACCCTAGCCATTTGCATGTTGAACTACTTTGATTTTAAGTGCAAACATAGATAGTCACCTCTGATTGTCACTTGCAGTAGAAACTCTCCTGCTCTATACACAGGATGGTCTGAAAACAGAAGTTTAGAGAGATGCAGAAAAAGTAAAATGTAATAAAATCCAAGTGCCTGAGTTCTAGTACCAAAAAGCCCTGAAATAACTGTTATTTTTGATTTGGGCTTTCTTATAACTCTGATTCATTTTACTTTTCTTGGGAGTTTTTAATGCTTTGACACCATGAGGAGTCAGACCATAAAATATCCTGCTCTAAAGAGAAATATTTTAATTGTTTTGCAAGTTTGAATTTTAATTGTTTTGCAAGCTTGAGGAGTCATGTTCAGACTACAAGGTAAGCAGGACGAAGGTACTAGTCACTTTATGTAAAACCTTTGGGTGAGAACACAAAAAGGACTCTTCCAATTGCAAGGAGTGGCTGTAAAAGTAAAATCACACCCTTTACAAAAGAAATGCAATCTCATATTTATTTTACTCGGTATATATGAGGCAGCTTTTACCAGCATTCAATCAGGACTCCCCATCTTTCCACTCAAAAAAGGAAAAATTAAGTGCAACTACTTTTGGAGAGGGAATGAGGGGAGAAAAGGAAAAAGATACCCCACAAAGGAGCTCCAGAAGAGAACATTTTGGGCTCACAGAAACTTCTTGCTACCTCACTGTGTAACTATGTAACCTAACAAACTTTCACTGAATGAAGTTACACTTTCAGGTCTGAAATCTAGTGCATAAACTTAATGGCTCATTGTAATATTTATTATTCAACCTTTTGACATTTATTTGTAGCAGTTGAATTGAGGTACCGGGTGCATTATTAGCATTAAAACAGTAAAGTGTTCCAGCTCTACCGTAATAACTGAGTTTTACTTGAGTCTTTAGCCTGAAGTAGTCTGTGGAATGTAAACCAAGCATTCTCCCACCCCACCCCCACCCTACTACAAAAAAAAAAAAAAACACACACACACAAACCCACAATGGGAAAAAAAAAAGTAATCCGATTTCTGTCTTCAAAATGTGATAAACCAGGACTCCAAAAGGGGTGTAACATATTAATGGACTTGTACAAACCATCCTGTGCAGTTTACAACAAAAGGAAGGTAATATGGTTCAAGAAAATATCTTCCAAAACACTTTTATGAATTAAATTTCCTGAATTTGTGACTAGGTGGAAGAGGTATTGCAGAACCGCCCAGCTGCCATTTCCAGATAGGATGGGCCTTGTGAGGAGGTTGGGAATCCTTAGTGGTGTTTAAGGAATATGCAGGCCACAAATCCCCATCCTTCCCAATAGTGAGTGATGGTGGACAAGGAAAATTTGCCATGAAATTAAATGGCCTTTTCACTGCTGACGCTACATTGCTGGCTACCTTTTTGCGTCTGTTTATAACTGTAAAATCATCCAGTGTTCCTTCATGTGTCTCAGTTTTACCTGTAGGACGAGGACTTCTAGCTGATTTCAAATTTGGTTTGACTGTAGGTGTCTGAAGTATAGGTCGCTTTCCCAGGACTAGTGTCCGGTAATTTTTTCTCACCCTGGCACCAAATTTATATTCCCCATCCTCAGGTTTTGGAGAACCTAAAGTGCATGAAAGGCCCTGTCTCAGAGCCAGTGGCTTTAAGGAAGGAGTTTCTTCTTCAGGGCATGCAAACCCTTCCTTGGCTGTGGTTAGCAAGGCATCCTCCTCTTTACTCCCAGTCACACTGTAAAACTCACCCTTTGTATCATTGCACTCGCACTTTAGCTTATTTGTAATAAGGTCAGGTTCATATTCTTCATTAGCACTATTGTCTTCAACTTTGATTTTAATATTGTGCAGAAGTGGCAGTGTCTTGTCGCCTGTGTCAGTGCAGGGATTCTCTGCTTTCGTTGCTGCTGCTGCATCCGCTCCAGGATCAGTCTGCAAAGAGGGCAAATCCGTAGCAAATTCAACACAAGGGGGGATTTTGGAATCTTTTTCTGACTTTGCTGCTGCTAGTGAAGAATCATTGTTGAAGAACCTAGCAGCTATTGTGTTGTTATCTGCACAGTGTGTAGTAGGAGTTGCTTGCAGGCATTTCCTAGTTTCTCGGAGTATTCTTTGTTGTGGAAATACATTGTTTGTCTTTGGGCTAGGTGAAGAGTCCCCCTCTGCCAGGCAGTTAATTGTCAGGTCAGTTCTCTTTACAGTACTGGAAATTTCAGAGTGTGGGAATGTAATCGCAGATACCCTATCGTTCCTTATCTCTGTGAAACAACTCCCCAGGCTGGCTGAGCAGTACACCGGAGACGGTTTGGGGGCCCAGCTCTGCAGAGGCCATTCCTCCGCTGACTCCGCTTTGACACTACTCTTGAGGTCGGGAAGTCGGCCGGCATCCTCGAAAGCAGCGGGGTGGGTTGCAGCGGCGGCGGAGGCCAGATGGTACAAGAAGTTGGCCTGCGCCTGCACGCTGGGCGGCTTGCAGAAGCTGGTGCGCCTGAAACGGATGCTCTGCACTGACACTTGGCTGGAGCCAGAGCTGGAGTCCGATTCCGAGGATGAATCCTCCTCCTCCGAGCTGACTTCACTGGAATCCGAGGCCCCAGTGACCCCCTCCTCTTCCTCCTCCTCTTCCTCCTCCTCCTCTCCCTCCTCCTCTTCCTCCGAGGACACAGAGTTGCTGGAGCTGGACAAACTGGAGCCAAAATCGGAGTCGTTGGCTGCGTGGTCCGAGTAGGAGCTAGACTCCGAGTCGCTGCTGCAACTCTCGGGAAAGCTGTCCAGATGGGGCTGCGGCCGGTGGTGATGAGGCGGGTGGTGACTCTGCAGCGGCTGCTGGGCCCGGTGGTGGTGGTGGTGGTGGTGATGGTGGTGGTGATGGTGGTGGTGGTGGTGGTGGGGAGGTGGGCAGAAGCTGTTAATCAGATGAAACCTTTCCAGGCAAGTGGCCCCGGCGGCCGCCGCCGTGGCCGCTTTGGCTTTGTAGGACCTGGGCAGCAGC
>NW_005358043.1:4312699-4321220 GCF_000412655.1 Myotis brandtii | reverse complement strand
GCCTTTGTGGCCAGGGCCCGGCCGGCCCTCCTGCGCTTGGTCTTGAGGACCCGCTCGGTTTTGCAGGAGGTGTAGAGCGCTTCCACGTCTTCCCGGGAGATGAGCGTGCATTTGGCGGCGTGGAAGGCGATGCTGTTGATGGCCTTGAGTTTCCGCAGCTCCTCCAGACCGCAGTGGTGCTTTTTCACTTTGAGATGATCCATGCGCTTGTGCACGGTCGTCCTCGGGATGTTTTTCAGCAGATCCGTGAAGACTTGGGAGAGGGCAAACATTTGCTTTCCTTTAATGATGAGGTAGCCGAGCCTCACGCCATCCACCTCTTCAAAACCTGACTTCAGGTCTCCCATCTCGGGCACTAAATGATCCCCACCATTTGCAGCAAATATATACGTGACGCATACATACACATGTATGTATGTTAATCCTCCACCAGATGCTGCGTGTGTCTCAAGGCATCCTGCTAATAAAATAACAAAGACTGTTATTCCCGGCGAAGGGAGTGCCAAACTCTAGGCGAAATTATGGGGGGGGGGGACACACACACACACACAAAAAAAACGATTAAAAAAAAAACAACAAACGTGAAATTACACTAACTTGATTCTTGCCTTTTTGTTTTTTTGGTTTTCGTTTTTTTAAAAGAGGGGAAAAACCATCCGGCTTCTGATCTGCCAGTGTGTTAGTGTAAGTCCCAGATGCAGATCAGTACCTGGGCCCCTCTATTTCTTCCTTCTCCATTGGAGCACTTTGATAATGGAATGTGAAGGGAGAAAGAGAAAAGAAATGCAGCTGCTATTCCCGTCGCTGCTTTAGCTACAAATAAAATGACAGAGTGAAGTGAGCTCGTCCGGAGACACCTTCATCAATTAATTCCCCTAAAGCCAACGCTGATTGGACACTCCTGACAGGTGATGCAATAAAAATTGATATTCCACCCCTTCCCCCCAAAATCTCCCACTAATTAGCATACCCTTATACTGCCACCTCCCCTCCCAAAGTAAATAATACAGTTGGTATATAAATCTTTCCATTAAACTATCGGAGCTCAGAAACAGCCTGACTCACAGACTTCATCTGAACCAGTGTGTGTACGCTTAAAAAAAACAAACCTGTATATTCGCCTTTAAAGGAATATTGCCTATTTTTTGCTTTATTTGCATTTTACCGCTACAGCTATTATTTCAAAGAAAAGCATTTAAAAAACATTATCAAGCTTAAATAGATACACCCCACCCCCCTTTTCCTTTGGAAAATGGAGCGTAAGTGAAAATGTGCAGAATAGCCTGGTATTTCCCTTATGGGAATGGGGAAGGAGACCGGCTACGAGCTCCAAAGTTAAACCCACGCGGTGAATCGCCCCAGTATGGACTTACGTTTTGAATTTCGCTCGATTTTCTTTTTTTTTTTTTCCTCCTGCAATACTTTTTTACAACCAGAAACAAAGTTATTTGACCAAGGAAGCAGTTCAGGGCTCCAGCTCCAAAACACTGTAACAATTCATCTGGATTTGGGTTCTCTGCTGGGGGATGGTGTAGGGAGGAGGTAGTTTCACGTCAGACCCATAACAAAGCATAGATAAGCTAGAAATGTGTACACTTTTCACAATTCACCAGGCTGGACTGGGGACGGGATCCAGAGTCCCCAGCACAGCCTTTGCCTAGGTCCTGTTCACCGCAGGTCAGAATTGTAGGGAGCAGCTTGTTTCTGCAGCAAAGAAAAGAAAACGTAAAACGCCCAAAGTACATCCAGAGGTTTTACGTAATGACGGTGAAAAGAGAATGCTGATGTACAATGCAGACCATTTCAGTAATCTATGATGCTTTTACTTGGTAGTTTAAATGAATCTTCCACAACTCTCATTTTCCCCCCACGAAAGCCAAGCATCTGCTTTTAAAAAAATCACTTTGGATGAATATCAATATTGTTTAACCTCTTCTTATTCAAATTAAGGCATATTTTGGTGTCATTTTCAAGGATATCCAAAATATTGCCAAATGAGAGCAAGGGTCTTCCCAGTTGTGTTACCACAATCCCAAGGCGGTTTGTTGGCTGCTTTGCAAAATTCGGCAAAATCTTCTTAACCCTTAGGTGTTTGCAACTACAGCATAAATGTAACCCATGCATTTGTTTCCTTGTTCCTCCAAAAATAGACATCCGCGAGGTCAAAAGAATAAATGGATATTTCTGAGCTTGCAAGAAAAAAATTGTACAATAATTTCTTCCTTCACGTTCAAAAGTTCCAGCTTTCACTCCTCTGGTCTGGCTAGCAAAAGCAGATATAGCTCTAAAATAGAAAAAAGATAAAAACTGAGGAATCTTATACAAAAAGGTAGTTTGCATGAAATCTCGGCCATAGTGCCCCACCCCCACCCTTAGATCTCTTGTAATTTCCCAGGAATTTTGAAGAGAATTGGGAATTTCAAGAAGTGCATCCGGAAATTAAGGAAGTCTATTTAAGAGAGTCTGTAACTCAGAGGTTGGGATTTGAAAAGTCAGCCCTGGACTACTGTTGCACTCAGCACAGATGTAATCGCCGCTCTTCAACTTAATCAATGTGTGTACAAACCGCGATGTCTAGTTCTTGCCTTTGAAATCTAAGGCTAGCATTTCCATCCAAGAAATCAGAGCTACAGCAAATTACATTTTTGTCCCTTGAATGAGAGAAGGATCATTGAATGGATCTCGTGATATTTCAGGCTTTAAACGTAACCCACAGGCGGCAATGAACAATGCCTCGTCACAGCTAATACCATCCACCGAGTTGGCTTTCTTTTGCATCTGGATCCATCACACCGCGTTTTTCTCTTTCACTTTCACAGGAGGGAAAATGCACAAGGTTTAAGCAGAAAGCAAAGTTTCCAGGAAAAGCAGATGCTGATGTTTGTTTTTTAAGGTAGAATAACCACAGTCTTTCAATTGCTAGCAACAATGTTTTAAAATTCCTCCTGATGCACTTATATACTGCCAGCCTCTTCCTCCCACCCAACTCCCGTCCAATTCCCCTCCCCCAGCCTTAAGATTTCGATCAGTCAAACAGCCAAGAAATAGTAAACTCAGAAAAAGCCTTTGAGAAGATATTACAATAGGTTGCCTACAGCGTTGCCCCCATCCACGCCTTTTTTTCTTTTCTTTCTTTTTTTTTCGGGGGGGGGGGGGGGGGGGCAGGTAGTTCTAGTTGTTCTTGATTCCTATTTAGATTTGCGCGCCTGCGCGCGCACTAGGCCGCGCGCGCGTGCGCGCACACGGACACACATACACACTTCTATTCCTCCTGCATATGGCAACATGATTTAGTAACCGTTTCAAAATTACCTTCTTTCCTTCTCCTTTTCTCTCTTTCAATCTTTAAAATACTGACAATATAGGTGGTTTTAAAAACTAGTAGAGTATTAAGTATTTTTTTAAACTAAGGGTATAATCAGGTGGGTCAAAAAGAGAAATATAAAGGCTGGGGGATTTGGGAATTTGTCTAGACCTTCAATTTATAGGAATATCTTCGTATGCGCACCCAGACACCTTTACACTTATACATTTTTAATACTCCGATTACACATCTTTCTTCTTGTCTAATACATTCTTTTGTTCCTTTAACTTCCCCCATCGTTGTGTGTGTGTGTGTGTGTGTGTGTGTGTGTGTGTGTGTATGTGTGAAGGCGTGAGCACGCCCATTCACACACATACATACACAGAGAATGTGACAGACAGCTTTCTTGTGGCCATCAGCCCACGTTGCATATCCGGGGTCTTCTCCAGGCACATTGGGGGTCGATCCCCATAAAAAGATCTAGGAGAGGCCCCTGAGCGCTCACACATGAAAGGCAGGGGACTTTAAGATGGATTTGCATGCACACAGGGGAGTTCGATCAATAGCTACCAACATTTATGGCTTAGATTATTAATGTGAAAGCTGGCCAAAAGAATGGGGATGAAAAATTAAAGGTGTCTGGTATCAATTATGCTTAAAGTTATGCAATAATTTACTTACTTTGCCTGGATGTGCAGATCCAGATGTATAAAGTACTATTCTTCAAAAGCCAGGGGATTTCTTTGATAAATTTGTTGACCATGTCAGCCGCCTCTACAATCAAAGATGAACCCAATTCAGATGATGGACTGTATTCAAATTCTTTTTTAAGAAAAGATATATCAACTTCTATGTTTCTCAAACTCATATACATATGTTGGTGGATATGCCCAAATTAACATTATGTGCATATCCATCTCTGAGGGGCCAGGAAATTACTTATTGAGAATTTAGGTATATATAATGAAAGGCTTTGAGTTTGTAAGTTAAATGTGATTATTTACTCTGTGAGGAATGCATAATCTATATACTATAATAAAAAGTATTTTAGCTTTGAAAACAAAGCTGCTTGCTAAAGAACCCTCTGTGACAAATACAGATAGAAATACATTCTATATGTTCACTTACATCTACATTTATTGTAAAAAAAAAATCAGCACTTTCAGGTTTTAAAGGGATGGGCTATGAAGATATGAACATATTTGTCTTTACTTATCCTGTGTGAATGTGCCAAATTTACCTTTAGATTATCTATTTTGATTTATTTTTACCATATTTCATGTTTAAATACCATTGCAATTCAGTCTGACCTCTTTCTTCTGGGGCAAAGTAATGCACACGACATTTACAGTCTTTAAAATGGTTAGCTGGGAAATGCAATAGCAATTTGCAGAAATAGTTTACTAATGGGGAAAGTTCTTTTGAAAATCTGAAGGAAAACCTAAGAGTACTTTTGTATTTCTACACTACAACTGTCTTATAATCAAAGTACTGAAGAGCATTAAAATAATCCTTTTCCTTCCAAGCTTTCATCCATACATACGTAATTTAAATGAGGATCACCGCACCCCCCCATCACCATCCCCACTGCCTAACTCTTCACCATATACATTTGTTTTAAAGATTGCTGGGCACATTTTGTTCAAAGTGAATTCAGACAGAAAAGACCAAGGAACATCACAAAGGCCTCAACAATGTACGTATACTAGTTAGGAGAATAAAAGAAGCTTTTTGTGCTGTTAGCCAAAAGTAACTATAATACTTATAACAAAGACTAAAATAATAATAATTCAAAGCTTCATATGGTTAAATTAATTGAGGATATAAGACAATAAAAGCTTGTGTGATAGTCAACAGTTCTTACCTAAATTTATCTAATCTCACATGTTCTTTGCTGTTTGGGAGGAGAACTTGAGAATAGAGGAGGAGGAAATGGCTAAATTAAAAAACAACTTAAATTATAACTTAGTATATTTTCCTTATTTTTTTTCTTTTTGTCTCATCCAAACAAATCATGGCAAATCTCCAAAAGGGCCCATCCTTCTGTTCTTAGGCATTTAAAAATCCTGTTTTTAACAGAAGTTTGGGACACAGTATATGCCATGTTGTCTACTGACCCATAATCAAAATGCAATGACCTCCTACCCTTTTTTTGCCCCCTGACTCATCTTGAATTCTATGCAGCCTTTATAAATTTGCAAATCCTTGGAGGTAAAGGGTTTTTTGTGAGCCTTTGTTCACAAAAAAGCCCTAAGAGTGTGCTTTCTGAATTAGACAAAGGTGAAGCAACAAACCTTAATGGACAAAATTTTATACAGGTGAGCAACTCTTCAGATAGCAGATATTGCAAGCTAAAAAGCAGTTATAAACATAGGAGACTAGAAAGTTACAGATTGCATCAAATGAGAGTGTGGTACAAATCACTTTCATGATGTAAAAATGGTTAGGCCAAATTTTCCTGTTTTCCTCATCTCAAGGGCCATGGGGGACTCAGTGACCAAGAAAGGAATGAGGGGTAGTGGAGAGAGAGGGGAGGGAGGGAAAAAAAAGAAAGGAGGGAGACCTGATCTGAAGCTACAGGCACATTTCCTTATCTTTCCTGCTATCAGCTAGTTTAAAGGACACCATAATTATGATGGTGATAAAACAATGCCTGCTCATGTGTGCTGAATAAATAAAGAATGTTTACAGCTCAAGAATCTTTTAATTCCAATTAAATGCTATAAAAGAAAAGCCAGTTTTCCTACTACAACAGCCTTTCCCCCCAATTATCTTGTTTTGTTACAATATTTTCCTATGAGACACCAGGGTCTCTCACAATTGATCCTGAATATTGAAAAAAAAAAAAAAATCTGAGAAAGTGGAGTTCAACTTTGATATATTATATAATACACAAATATCAAGAGCCACAATTTATTTGTGTTGCCCCATTTGTTTTTGTTTTTTTTTTTCCCCACAAGGTCCAAATGTGTAGAGACTGAAGTGATGACACCAAGTGTTGAGGCCTACCTATGGGCTGCTGAAGCCATACCGAAATTTTGAGCACCCATGAGAGGAAAAGGGAAAGATAAGACATGTGGGGCCTGGTGGGGCCTGATGGCCTCTGTAAAGGGAATCCTCTGGTTCTGTTCCCCTGGCTTCAGCCCAAATCCTTCTAGGAGCACTGGAGCCAATCACTGTCTTCCACTGCTGCAGCTACTGGGCGCACACAAAAAAGCGGGAGATCAAAAAATCCCAAGTTCACATTTATGGATACACAAGGATCATTTCATATTCATGACTTCAACAAATCACATCATAATCAGATTTAAACAAGGTTTGGACAGGAATGCCCACCAGGCTGGGCACTACACACTGACAAACATCACATACTTACCAGGAAGGTCACTTTTTTTTTTTTATTTTGAAATCATAGGGTGAAAATTAAATCTTTTAACTTTGAAAAGCTTAGTTTTCGCTTTTGAGGCAAATTTTTACAGTCAAAAAAAGCCTTTCTTTCAGTCATTCCTCAACATTATATTTCAAACTTCTATTTGCTTCCTTTCTCAGTTCTAGTAGTGTTTTGTTTGTGTTTTGAAAACATACATGGCATAACAAACATTATGGAAAACACACTGTTCAGTTAAATGCCCATTTAAACCTGCCTTTTTACCACATCTAAGTAGTGCATTGCTAAGAATAAACTTAAAAAAAAAAACTTTCCTCGAAGAAAGATCTAATATTTCTTGGTAAATTCTATTTGGTGATTGTGGTATAAAAATAAAGTGGTAAAAAATGTCAAGGTATTTGTAAGTTGGTTGGGTAGTCGCAGGCCCCTTTCCTATTGAAAGTTTGGAGCTCCAATACCCTCAGTTCTGCAGGCAGAATTAGGATGGACTTAGAGGGTCCTAAACGTGACCGATTCACTAAGGCGGGGGGCTACAGCTTGCAGCAACGTGCTCGGCAACTTAATCCTACGCTAAAAGAGGGCAGAGAGCGAAAAAGCATGAAATACAAACTCTCCCGACATCCGTAGTTACTTTCAAGGTGGATTGTGTATTTTCCAGGCTGATGGGAACGTCTGTTTTTTGGAGCAAAAAGAAGAGAAGGTAAGTGTTTGTCTTTGTATTCACCAGTTCCTAGAGAAACAATGAAAGAACAAAGGGAACCACTTCTCCATCTGAATATTTTCTGTCTCTCCCTCCGTTTCAAGCCAAAAATCTTTCCAGGGGATTCGCTTTCCTCTACCTTAAGTAGCTATTGCTAGGCTTGTCGAACTGAGAATGAGAAAAAAGTTGAGGGGCATTGTAAATACAGACTAAATAATGGTAATAAAGACATGCTGTGGCGACTCTCCACCACGCCGGTGGCAACAACTTACGACAGAAGTTGCTGGAGGCAGGAAGGCAAAGCCAGAGGAAGAGCCTCTGCTTCCCAGTTTTCGAACTCAAGCACTGAGATCACCTTTCTTGCTGTCTGAGGGGCTTTCTGCGCACAAAATGTGCAGGTACTGTCGAGGGGGAGAGACCAGGGTACTCTGTAGGTGGAAAAAAAATGTTCCATGTTGCCATCCGGAAAAGGATTTTTAAAAAGGAAAGGGGATTCAGGTCTTCACGCTACTTTTTGCTGATAGAGGACATGGCAGCGGTGGCCGGACGAGGAGAGAGATGCGTGTTGCAATGTGTTTGCTTTTGGGGTATGGTGGTTACGGGCAAGGCTGCTTTGTGGGTCTGTGTGGCTGGATGAGTCAGTGACCGAGTGCCGGCGGCATCGTATAAATGGATCAACGTGTGTGTGTGTGTGTGTGTGTGTGTGGGGGGGGGGCCCTAAACCGTCCAGCACGTGAAACACATTTTTTACTGCCCCCCAAGCGACGAGGCAAGCCCCCCTCCCCCAAACGCGTATATTACCTGCCCAGTTACAGTGTGACACATGTTTATGTTTATAGTCCTGGTTTGTAGTAGTGTCAAGAGCCGCAGCGAGAGGAGGAGAGAGGAGAGGGAGGAGTAAATGCAACCACCCCCACTTGTTGTTAAAGCAAATTTACTGCGTTATTGCAAGCCGGTCCGGGGGGCTGGGGCGTGCGTGGGGAGGAAGGGGAGAGCTGGGCTGTGTGTTGGCGGTGGCAGGGGGGTGGGGTTAGGAGAGCCGCGAGGAGCTCCCCTCTCCTCCGGCCCCGGAGAAGCAGCTCGGTCAATATGGGGGCGCGCAGGCCGGGCGAAAACAAAAAGGTTCCTC
>NW_005358043.1:4311228-4311700 GCF_000412655.1 Myotis brandtii | reverse complement strand
GCGAGTCGCGTTGCTTTCCTTCCCTAGAAGCTCCCTCGTCCACCTTCTACTTTCCCCTCGTCCCAGGAGGCGCACGATGCAACCTGATTCGCTGCCTGCTGCTGGACACAGTCTCTGCTCCCCGGTCAAAATGCATCTGATGGAGAGTTTAACATAACAGCATTTAAATAAAAAGAGAGGGGAGAGGAGAGTTCTTTTGCAGTTCAGAAGGCATCGGGGCATTAAAAAAAATACGAGATATATTTAAAGTTAGAGGTTTTATTCGATTTGCTCTATTTACTCTAGATGTGGGGTTTCCTGAGGAATATTTTCCGGTGGGAAATGGCAAATTAAAATTAAAAGTTGAAGTAAGGCATCTCCACCACTTCCGAAAATAAAAGGGAAATTGAAAAAATATACGAACGGGATAGCGGGAAGGCGGCTGCAGGGAGGCTGGAAGGCGGAAGGCAGCGCCTGGGCTTGGGAGCCGAGG
>NW_005358043.1:4303843-4311091 GCF_000412655.1 Myotis brandtii | reverse complement strand
GCCTGCGACTCCCACGTGGAAGAGGGAAAACAGCCTCCTGTGCCCATAAAGTGCTAACTATCTGGAGACGAACGCGGGCTTCTCCTTTTCTGGGTGCGGAGAGTTAGAGCAGACGCCACCATGTTTTAAGTGTTTTTAAATGTATGGATTCGGGGTGCAGAGGAGTTCGGAAAAGCACGTTTCGCAGTCTCTGTATTTGTTACGATTCAGCTCTTTGTTGTGTGTATGAAGCCTAATTTTAAGAGGGCTGAGGTACCCCTAACAAAAACAGGCTTGATTGCTTCACGTGAAATGCATTTTCAAGAAGTCACAGTGACAGTCAAAAGGGAAAAACGTGTCATTTGCTTTTAAACCCTGGTTTGGAGCAAATAATTGCAACCCACGTACGAAACTCTCTCTTTTCCTTTGTGAGCCTTGTGGAAAAAGTATCCCTAGCCAAACGTCACAGTGTTTTTAAAATGAAGATTTCCAACAAGTGCTCGCGGGTCTTGAAGACAAGACCAAAGTCATTGTGCGTGAAAACTCATGAAGAAATAATTTCAGTCCTTGGGTCCAAACCTTACTAGGGCAAGGGAGTAATTTACACTTAGACTTATAATAGACTTTGCGGAAATTCCATGTAAAATACCCATTACTAGTCTGTGTATGCAGCACTGTTTCCCAAGGTGGATTTTTAAAAACCAATTAGAATTGATCTCTAATGGAATATTATATTTACACGTCATCATGAAAACATAATTTGACAAGAGTTTTGAATTACAAGGAAGAAGTTAACAGATGATGTTCATAAACAGCGTCTGTTTGCAGAGAACCCTAAGAATTAAAGGTAGTGATGGTTGAGATTTTGCATTTGAAATACTATAGAAGTGGTTTGCATTTTAACACTTTCATTTTGCGGATCTTCTTCCTAAACTTGCATTTCCTCATGGAAATCATTCAATTATTTTGAGGTATAGGTAGAAATTCTTATGTAAGAAATCATTTGAGGTCTATGGAAAGGTTTGATCAGAAAAAAAATTGGTGTGGAAAATTAAGTATTCTCAATCTGTTCATTTCTTACACACTCGTCCTCCCATAGTCCCCCCTCCCTAACTTATTGGATGCAATTTACATTTTTTATTTTTAAGACTTTGAGTATTTAGAATAGCTTTATAAGTTTATTTGCTATGTAGTTGATTGTAGAAGGTGCATCTTTTTACACCTTTTAGTGTTGCAGGCATTTTTTGTTTGTTTCATTTAAAGTTAAGATGTTACAAGTCATGATATACTAGTGAGAAAAACAACAAATGGGTGGGAAAAAGGATATGAATAGGGTTGGGGATGGAAAGGAACTTACGTAGTATTCCTGGTCAGTGTTTGAAATAACCCTTCCTAATTTTATGTCACTGTATTTTCCACTTCTGCTTGCACCAATGATCTTTGCTTTCTTAATTGGGGTAAAGCGGCACTATATAAAAATTACATACATTCTAGGTCTTACGGGCCATAGTAAAGTAAGACTGACAAAAAGTGATTGGGGGCTTGTGTCTTTAATTCGACTGGAATGTTAAGCTTCATAAGATTTATCCTGGGTCCAATAGGTCCTTGACACTGTTACTGTACAATTTCAAGAGGTAAATATACACATTATAGTTTTTAAAAATATAAGATATACCAGGAAAACCATTTATTAATTGAAGGAATAAAAAATGAATTTGTCAACCTCATTCTTTCTGGGACACAATGCAGTTAATTAACATATTCTTGGGCTTGAATCTGGATTTGGTAAGCAGTGGCCCCTTTCAGAGGGGAAAACATTTAAATCTTAAAAAGTGATGCTTTTTTGGGCCAAATAATATTTAGCAATTCAGTTTAATAGTTCCTTCTTCCTCTTCTTCTTTTTTTTGGTGCAAGATATGTTTATTTACTTTCAAGGTTTTCTTTCATTTCAAAACCTGATTTTCCTCTTTTCCATGTCCAGAATCTTTTCACTTAGATAACTTATTGTATCTTATAAACAGACACCTACATTTGGCACTTTAATCATAACAGGAATGCAAATCTTTAGTGTAAAAAAATGGGAACACAGACTTTACACTCCTATTCTTACATTATAAAGTCAAAATGTAAACCTTTAAGTATTGTTGCATCGTGGAAAAAACAATAGTCCAACTCTGAAATGTTATTGAGGTTTATGTAATGTCTAGATGATCTATAACGGCATCTTTTAGATATTATTTTTCTAGTGGTAATTACATGGCATTTTACCCAAAAATTCGAACAAAGCCAATATATAACAATTTCATAGAAACAGAGTAGCTTTAAAGCCAAAAACACAAGATTAAACAAACCAAATCCTTTAAAGTAAAATTAGACAATGAGTCTTAAAGTTTTAAAATTTAGATTACACACAATTTAAATTTCAGAATTACATAACTAAACTTTTCAACAATTAAGGGTATCTAACAATATTAATCATGATTGATTCATTTACATGAAAATGTGGGTAACATTTGAGGGCTACTTAAATATAGACACTTCTAAACAACTTGGTAAATAAAAACTTTTCACCTATATTAATTTTAACTACTGAAAATATTTAAGGAAACCTATTTATCTGAAAATTTCTGTTAATCATTACTTACATTTTACTTCAGTTGTACAGATAAGATAAAGTCTTGCCTTACTCAGAAAAATTAAGCTCAGTCAAAATAAACTATTAAATACCAATATTGTACATAAATGAATATTTATTATGGGCTTACTGCGCATAACACACTTGCTAGGTGGTATGTGAGTAAAAATATCACCTAGTAACTACTAGTAAGATTAACACATCATCATTGAATGGAATTTTCCAAAATCCATTAACAAAATATCAATGGAAAACAATGGAAATGAGTATCTTTTAATGAAATTTTTAATAGTACTCCATAATATAGGTGTCATGTGTGGCTTTGTATCTATAAGGACACAGTATTCACTTATGGTGAGACAAATACCGAAAGTAGTTAAAGAAATACCTCAATATTTTAATCATACTAGCATAAATATATGGCTGATAATAAACTTTTCACATAAAAGGTAAGAGACCTTGGGTACCCAATAAGCAAAACAAAATTTTATTGAGATTTCTTTATGTAAAAGAGGACATATCTGAAAGTTTGTACAGATAATAAGAAATTGCGTTTTTGTGTTTTTCATCCAATTTATTTAGAAACAAGATTATAGTTTCTGATGAGGTTTAGTAGGTGAACTCTAATAATTGCTTTTCATTTATTTTTTTTAAAAAACCTTAATATAAGAGCCAATATGGAATTTTAAACACTTTGTGGAAGTCAAGAATCTGAGTTAAGGGGAACGAACATAGTCTTAACATAGAAATATACCTCAATTTCTATACCTCATTATAGAAATATACCTCAATGGTGTATTTACCATTATATACACTAAGTATAATATGCACAAACAGAATGCAAATAAAGCTTTAATTAAAAAAATGAATATAAGCAATACTAACCTATGAGCCAAATTTAGGTTAAATATTTCTTTCATAGTATCTATTTATATAAATAAGGAAAAGCAAGTAAAAAATTTGGTTCCCAGGTTCAAGAATAAAGAAAATTATAAGAAGATATATACCATAGAGGAAAAAAAAAAATACAGTTTCTCATTATAGTAGTGTTAGAGGTTACATCATAAAATACTTTGAGTTTTTATGTGGTTTACCTCAGATAAATAGAGAAGTAAATGAGCCAGTACTGAGTTAGCTGCTGCTATGTGAAGAATAATACTGGAGACAACAGGTTTTTGTTTTATTCTACAGGTACTATATACACTTTTTTCCAAAATATATTTTGAGAATGTAGAATCAGATTTAAAGGGTAACATTATTTTAAGATTAAAATTGTCCTTTTCTATGAAGTTATTCTATAAATCCTATGGACTATGGTTTTAATATTTGTATTTTTAAATTTTTTAAAAATTGATTTCAGAGAGGAAGGGAGAGAGAGAGAAACATCAATGATGAGAGAAAATTATTGGCTGCCTCCTTCATACCTCTACTGGGGATCGAGCCCACAACCCAAGCAAGTGCTCTTAACCAGAATCGAACCTGGGACCTTTTAGTCTGCAGGCCAACGCTCTATCCACTGAGCCAAACTGACTAGGGCTATTACCTTGTATTTTTAAAAACTTCCTTGAACTTCAAGAATTGTGGCAATTTAACGATAAACTTTTAAATCCATTCTGAGGCATGAGAATTAGCATACTTAGTCAATTGTCATATATATGTATGTGTATGTATATCACACAAAGAATAAATATAACTTACTGCTCTATTTCTGCATACAAAACAATCCCTGGCTCACAGTAAATATTCAATAAATGTTTACTGAATAAAAAAGCAAAACAGATATCTGAACTATTTTGTAATATTTGTTATTTTCTTTTTACTACTATTTGATAGAAATACATTAAAGCCCTGGCCAGTGTGGTACAGTGGATAGAGTTTTGGCTTGTGCACCTAAGGGTTTCAGGTTTGATTCCTGGTTAAGGGCATGTACCTGATTTACAGATTCTACCCCTGGCCCCGAGGATGCAAGTGTGCAGGAGGCAATCAATGCATGTGTGTCTCCCACATCCATGTTTATTTCTTTCTCTCTCTCTGCCCCCCTTCTTTCCACTCCTTCTAAAAAAATGGAAAAAATATCCTCAGGTGAGGATTAACAACAACTAAAGAAATATATTAAATACTACATTTCTGATATATAACATAAGAAAAAGTTTTATATCTGGTACATGAGTTACACTTAGAATAACCCATTTATATCCATTATGATTTTTCTTATTATTTATAAGTCAACATTTAATATATTAAATATAATTTTTAAGTAATTTGGCTTATTTTATCAACATTTATATGTTCATCTTTGATAAAATTTCTGCATCAGATGTTATTTATATACAGGCCTGTTCTTTCTTAAAAATATAATTTTATTGATTTCAGAGAGGAAAGGAGAGGGAGAGAGAGCTAGAAACATCAATGATGGGAGAGAATCATTGATCGGCAGCCTCCTGCACACCCCACACTGGGGACCCAGGCATGTGCTCTGACTGGGAATCAAACCCATGACCTCCTGGTTCATAGGTGGATGCTCAACCACTGAACCACGCCGGTTGGGCTATATAGGCCTGTTCTTATGAAACACTGTATTTTCTCTATTTTTCTAAATTTCAAAGTCTCTTACACATGATTTTGTTTTGATTTGGAAATAGCAAGTGTTTACCTACATTTCTTGTATTGTGTTACAGAGTAGGGTAAAGTACACATCCTTCTTTACTTATAAATTGATGCTATCACAAGAACTAAGCTCTAATGCACTGAAAACAAAATGTATTTTTAAATAATTTAGTGCATTAAGGTTTGACTGCAGTATTTGAGAAGGGAAGTTTCACATTGATTTTAACTCAGAGTACTCTTTCCACCGAGCCAAACCGGTTTTGGCTTTTTTTTTTTTTTAATATATTTTTATTGATATTTTACAGAGAGGAAGGGAGAGGGATAGAGAGTTAGAAACATCGATGAGAGAGAAACATCGACCAGCTGCCTCCTGCACACCTCCTACTGGGGATGTGCCTGCAACCAAGGTATATCAGAGTACTCTTTATTAGGAGTATGAACCTGAGTAGAAATTAGATGTATAACTGGTATCCCTTGTAAAAGGGTAAAGATAAAATACACAGATAAGATACACAAAATAATAGTTTTACTTTTTTTCCAAAACATCAATGTGAGAGAGACTCATCGATTGGTTGCCTGCACCCCAACTGGGGCCGGGTATTGAGCCTACAACCAAGGTACATGCCCTTGACCGGAATCAAACCCAGGACCCTTCAGTCCCTGCTCTATCCACTGAGCCAAACCGGCTAGCGAGGGCAACAATAGCTTCCTTTGAAGGCAGTTTTAGTTTTATAAATATCAATGACATTTTAAGAACATAATTATTATATGATCAGAAATTTAATTGTTGCCATGGCCCCTGAAAGAATTTGCATTTTATAAGTTTGTAATCTTGTAGTCACATTTTCTAACTGCACTATTAAAGCAAAAATTACATTCTCATTTTTTGTATCTCTTTAGTGTACATATTTTCCTTATCTTACACTTTTGGTAGATTTACATTACTGTAGGTTTCTCACTTAGTTTTAGAATGTTTGAATAAATTTGATAATATATGCTTATATGGTATTAGATTAATTAATCTTAAATAGATTTCTAGCAATTAATTTGAAATCATGCTACCATTTATTTTTCTTCATGAGAACATTTGGAATGCTTTTAAAGCTTAAACCATTATCTTTTGGTAGCTGTCCAGAACTTGGTTTCCTTCATCCTTTAGCATTGTATAACTGCATTTTCTAGATCTTTATATTGCTAATTCCTGATAAACAACCATTTTGTATCTACCAGGTATTAACCAAAGCCATGAATTTGCATTGTAACTGGGCTTGCCATTTAAACAAAGTATCTACATTCCTATTTCATACTAAACTTTTACAATCAAACACTTTTGCCTAAAAACTAATATTGGGCTTACAAGGATACATAGGGGATAGGGCAGCAGTGGAAGATTTTACAGCTTGAAACTGCTCAGTATCTAGCTAATTGATCTCTTCAGACAGGCCTAATCCACTTTCTAATTGTATGAGGAGCGAGCCCCATCTTTCTACCACTTAAATGACCTTAAAGAAAAAGAGTGATGTTAAATTTTCAATAGTTAAATTTGGAGTACAGAGCCAGATCAGAGAAATCCTCAATCAAAATTGGACTCCAGTGGTGTTATCACTTGGTGACTGACTAGGAGAACTTGTATTCCCGCATCTTTTATGATCATATGACTAACTTCATTTTCCAGATCATCACATGATATTGCTAATTTCTGATCAACAAGCGTTTGTACTCCTACACAGCAAGCTGAGGGTAGCCTTGGTGTTCTCTCTCCAGCTATAACCCTAACCAGGCTTTTGACCTTCCGTCTGTAATGCACTTCCCCATTTGTCACTGGGGCCAACGTGGTATGTAAATGGGCGGCAGATTTGGTGGCACTTCCACTGGCTGAACTCTGGGTCGAGTCCAGGATGGGAATTTAGTGGGTGGAGAGGCTGCGGCAGGACAGTGAAGTCAGCACGGCCAGCGACAGGAAGCCGGGCTTCGCGGCAGCCTTCCCGGAAGCCGGCCGGCTGGCCCCAGCCCCGTCCGTCCGGGGC
>NW_005358043.1:4280189-4301993 GCF_000412655.1 Myotis brandtii | reverse complement strand
AGCTCGCTGCGGGAGGAGGGCGGAGGTCGCGCCGCAGTGGTGCTGCCGCAGGAGTGCCTGGCTGCACCGGCTTGGGCTGCTGGATGTGTTCCGTGGCCAATCAGGCCACTTCCTCAGCATCAGTGACTGAAGAGAAAAAGAGGAGGTGGTGCCACCAGTGATTTGGGGAGCATCGTAGTTTATTTCTGGGTGTTTCCACTCAGTGAGGTTGGTTGATACTCAAAAAAAGCCTAGGACACTAGCAAGACAGTTTTCTGGACATTGACCTTGAATGTGGTAAGGAAGTGAGGCAACCTAGATAATTTTTTGGTGGCTCTTACACTCCTCATTATTCACCAACGCGCCCCATTCCCATTTCTGAATCTGGCATTGAGTGATGAATAAGTGGGGCTAAAGTGCATTCTTTAGAATGGAATCTTAGAACTGGGAAGGGAGACTTAGGAGGTAGTGAATTAACCTGAGAATGCAGTTATTCCCATTTTCCTTTAAAGAACAAGGTTGCACAGCTTCCTTTCTTAAGGAGTAGAAAATGTGTTGAAACTAGATACTAATTTTGTGATCTTAGAAAACTGGTATATAGTATTTGCATTCCAGTATTTATTGGCATTGGTGGAGGTATTTCTTATGAATTGGATGATAAATTATCAGGTTTGATAAGTAATCTCATCTCAATATAGAAAATGTTCATTTAAGTCTTAAATTTTTTTTTAAAGTTAATTTTCTTCTCTCCAGTACTTCTGAATTGAAATATGTTTTTGGACACTCATGTAGTGTTTCTTGGCTGATAGAACATTTTGGAGATTTAAAAATTTGTGCTGATTTTATATTCTTTAAGTGCTTTCCAATATTTAAGATATTTTCAAGTTTCCTTTGAGTGCACTCATTCGAGAATGTCAATTAGATGTTAGTGTTTTTAGGAAAATTTCAATTTTGAGTTAATTACATATTATAAAAACAATTTTTAAAAAACAACTAGACTTAGATATGTGATATATATTCATACTTATTGGAACATTCACATATATTTAGGAATGTTCACTTTTTATAAGTAACAGCTTTATTGAGATGTGATTTACATGCCTTACAATTCACCCACGTAAAGTGTACAATTCACTTTTTTTGTGTGTATTCACTAAGTTTTTTATCCATTACCACAATTTTAGAACATTTTCACCACCCTAACAAGAAGCCTTGTACTCTCATTTCTACTCAACTCCCCAGGCAACCACTGTCTCTATAGATTTGCCTATTTGGGAAGCATTTCACTTTTTTTTTCCAAATGTGTTTTTATTGATTTTTAGAGAGAGGATAGGTGAGAGATAGAGAGATAAAAACATTGATGAGAGAGAAACATCATCCATGGGCTGCCTCCTGCACGTCCCCTACTGGGAATTGAGCCCAGAAAGTGAAACCCAGTCATGTGTCCTGATCTGAATCAAACTGATGACCTCTTGGTTCATGGATCGAGACACTGAACTACTGAGCCACACCGGCCGGGCTCATTTCACTTTTACATTTAATTTTCTTTTCTGCAGTATCTGTTGCTCATTTTGAAAGATGATTTGGAAATATTTTCATTAGACTTATCTAAAATGATTGCTTCTTAAACTGCAGGATATAGGAATGAATTAATTTCTGAGTTAGTCTATAAAAATCTAATCATGTGTTAAATTTTGCCTAATATTCCTATCATAAAAGAATAATTAAAATTGTAATGTTTATACTTAAATGAAATAACATAATTGGCATTTTAACATTTTTATTATGTCATATGATTTCAACTAAGATAATATATGTGTTAAATATAGATATAAAATGTTTTAATTTTCTACAAAGCAGGAGGTTTACATTAATAGTTTGAGAGGTAATTAGTTTAATAGGGCTTTGAAAGGGTATTTGATTTTCCATAATTCTTTATTCTTAACATAATTTAAAACATTTTATTTCCCGACAGCTTGCTATGGCATTGTTCAAGTACCCACTGGACCATGGTTTTGCAGGAAATGTGAATCGCAGGAGAGAGCAGCCAGAGTGGTAAGGACTGTTTATCAAAAACATTAAAATACTTTACTGAGTAGCTTAGGATGTTATGTACATGTTTCAGTTTGAAGGGTTGTCAGTCTGTTGTTCAAATATTGATTTTGGGCCAAACATTGACTTACAGTTTTAAACCAATTTTATAAAACCTGAAAAAGAAATTGAACAACATAAGCATATGTTGATGGATACTTTGAGCAGATAATATATAAAGTTGTATTTTAGTTTATTAGCCCTAACTACTGGTTTGAAGGTTAAATTGGCTAATCATAGTTAGAATATAATGACAGTAGGACATAAGTTATACTGATAATTCTGTCAAGTTCTTTTTAGTGAATAAAAAACACATGAAGAATTTAGCGATTCATACTTTTTGCTATGTCTGCACATGTATAGTTTAACTTTGCTCAATATTTTCAGACATTCAATCCCTTTGGCAAAACAACATAAAAGATCTTTCTTTTTTACTTAGCTGGCGGCTACCTTCTTTCTAAACACTTTAAAAAAAAGTTTTTATTGATTTCAGAGAGAGGAAGAGAGAGGGAGAGAGAGATAGAAACATCAATGATGAGAGGCAATCATTGATTGGCTGCCTCTTGTACACTCTCGACTGGGGATCCAACCTGAAACCCTGGGCATGTGCCCTGACTGGGAATTCAACTATGACCATCTGGTTCATGAGTTGACGCTCAACCACCGAGCCACGCCAGCAGGTCCTGAACACTTTTGTAAACCACCTGTAACAGTGAGGGAGTAATGTTTGTTTATTTATTTATTTTAAATATATTTTTTATTGCTTCCAGAGAGGAAGGAAGAGGGAGAGATAGAAACATCCATGATGAGAGAGAATCATTGATTGGCTGCCTTCTGCACGCCCCCTACTGGGGATGAAGCCTGCAACCCATGCATGTGCCCTGACTGGGAATTGAACCTGTCGTCCTGGTTCTTAGGTCAATGTTCAACTGAGCCATGCTGCCTGGGTGGTATGTTTATTCTTTATGGCCAAAAGCATTTTTCTAGTTGAACTTTTGGATCTATCAGGGAGAAATAGATTTAATATTCATTAATCATATAAAAGCATTATCATTTGAAATGTTATAGTTCCTTTTGGTATTGACTAGAGAATTTGACAGAAGGTAGGGAAGAAACATTTCAACTTCTCTACATGTATAGTAAAAACAGAATCTTTTATTTTTATAGCCTGAGTAAATGGCTGAATAGCCTATGTAGGTTTGTGAAATTCAGAGCAGTATTCTGTTGATATGTTTTGTTTGAGTGTGAAAATGCACTGTAGCAGAATTATAGCTATTGATCAAATGTTACCATAATGGGAATTAACAAATGGAGGATGAAATCAATAAAAAATGTTAAGACTTGATGTGGTAGCATACATAGGTGTACTCATGTCTTTTTTGCCTCTTTGTGTAGCATGTTATGATTTGGGGTTCTTGAGTCACCAAGCAAAGGAAGTTATGCTTTATTAGTAAACACTGACAATTAAGGTGAGGCTCTTCCAGCGGTGTTATAATAGATTCAGGGCCAGAGAAAGATTAGAAAATAGGAAAGGTGGGTATCAATAGAGGGAGGATAAAAGTATTGTGAATGGGATTGATAAAATGCCAACATTATTTGTCTTAAATGCCCCCTGTTGCCTGTTTTTATTCCTTTAGCCTCTAAGGCAGCGGTTCTCAACCTGTGGGTCGGGACCCCTTTGGGGGTCGAACGACCCTTTCACGGGTCGCCTAAGACCATCGGAAAACACATATATAATTACATACTGTTTTTGTGATTAATCACTATGCTTTAATTATGTTCAATTTGTAACAATGAAATTGGGGGTCACCACAACATGAGGAACTGTATTAAAGGGTCGCGGCATTAGGAAGGTTGAGAACCACTGCTCTAAGGGCATGGTCAAGATATTAGGGTGAATAAAGTAGTTATCTAAAAAGTATATTGGAGGATGCATTTTTTTAATCCTTAAATTTTGTTATTTATTGATTTTAGAGGGGGAGGGGAGAGAGAGAGAGAGAGAGAGAGAGAGAGAGAGAGAGAGAGAGAGAGAAAGAGAGAAAAAGAGAGAGATCTGTTCCACCTGGGTTCAACCCCACCACTTTGGTGTATCTGGATGATGCTCTAACCAACTGAGCTACCTGACCAGGGCTGGAGGATGCATTTTATTTCAGCTTTATTTGATGAGATGATGTGGGGGCAATTAAAGGTTTTAAAGAAGAGACACAACCTCCTTTAAATTTCTGTAGTGTACAGTTGTAAAAGTTAGGTCCTTTGTAAGAAACAAAAACTTATTCCAAGCTAAAATAAGCGAAGAAAGAGCATTTTATTTTAAGGATAAAGGAGCTAAGAACTAGAACATGGAAATGTATGCATGACTTAGAAAGGGAATTGAATTAGTCTTAATCTTATTTCTGGTTTTCTCTGTGTCTGCTTTATTCTTTCTGCAGATTTTCTCTGCTGCTTTCTACAGCAATCAATAGTTAACTTTTTCTGACTGTTTACTGTCAGATACTTTGCTGAATGTTCTATACCAATTCTCTCCTTTAATCAACCTATCAAATCTATGAGGTTATTCATTCTCATTTTATGGATAAGGACAACATAGTTTTAAGAGCAATACATAATCTAGTTGGAGTCTGGGCTGTGATTAATTTTTCAACTATCATGTTATATGTGAAAGATGGGCATACTTCAGCTCCTAATACTTTCTACCTCCTGTATCAAGAGACTACATCTCAGTCTGAATGTCATGTTCCTTTGGGGAAAAAAATGAAAACAAAACTTTTGGCTTGGCTTGGATGAGGTACCTAGATCATCAGTTGGCCATGGCTAGACAATATGGTTGAGTGGTTCAGACACAGGGAGATCTCTGTTGTTTTGGGATAGCTCACTTCTCAGAGAAAGTGGAATTATGAGCTGGTGGTACCTTGACAGATATTGAAGAGTAAAAATCCAGAACAGTGAAACAGTATTTTTAGACAAGTAGTTTGGTAGTATATAGAATGGATTTGAAAGGGAATTTAGAAACAGAAAGACTTAGAATGCTATTAATATAAAACTGTGAGAGTAGAAAGGGAGGGAGTAAAAAGAAAGGGAGCATTTTGAAGGATGAAATGATAGAAATGGATATTGAGTAAAGGAGAGGGAATAATCAAAGACCTTGAAATGTCAAGGTTGATTATTCGGGAATGGTGATACCATTAATAGCAATACAGTGATAGTAATAGAGGAGGGAGAACAAAATTGAAGAGTAAGGAGAATTTTAGTTTTGGGCATGTTGGTTTTGATGCTGCTAGGATTTTTCATTGGAAATTTATGATTAAAATAATGGAGTCAGGTTAAAGTTGGAGCTACATAGAAGGAAGACAGGGAACCAAATGATATTTTTTTGCTGGAGAAAAGGAAAAGTGAAGACAGGACTATGGTGAATACTCACATGTGGAAGACTAAGAAAACATGATACCAAGGATGAATAATGAACTTCAGGAAGGGAGAATTACAGGTATAGTAGCAACACAGACAAACAATTGGTTTTTCAGGAAAGAATAGTTGATAGTGACATTGCTGCCAAGGGTGCTGGACTAAAAAAAGTTCTTGAGACAGCAGTGATAGTTCCCTGGTTTGGGCAGAATGCTCGTTATAGGGCATTGAAGAGACTAGAGATTGTAGGATTAGATTGAATTTTATTTTTCAGAAAGAAATTTTTTTTGGTTAATCCTCAGCTGAGGATATTTTTTCATTGATTTTTAGAGAGAGGGAGTGGGAGGGAGAGGGAGAGACAGAAAGAAACATGGATGTGAGAGAGACACATCGATTGCCTCCTGTACACACCCTGACCAGGGCCAGGGAACCTGCAACCGAGGTATGTGCCCTTGACCGGAATCGAACCCAGGACCTTTCAGTCTGCAGGCCGATGCTCTATCCACTGAGCCAAACCAGCTAGGGCTAGATTGAATTTTAAAAAAATTAGGAAAGAGGAAAATAAAAGTAGGATTGGGGGAAAGTTTGGTTGATTTTTAAGGGAAGCTCTTTGTAGATAGGCATTCATAATTTAGTGAAAGCACTTGAATTGCTTTATTCACCGCAAGTATGAATGTTTTGTTGAGAAATTTTTTTAGACTTATACTACTTACTGATCATTATCATAGTAGTGAGAGGTTAAAATACTGATGACTATTTTTGTATTTAATGTGTATTTGTCGTTCTTAATTACCAGGCTGAAGAGAGATATTAGAAATTTTATCTACTTATATCGTTTCAATGAGATACAGTGAGGATATTTTATATTTTAAATATTCTACTTCAAAAACAAGTTGAGAGTGAATCATGAAAAAAAAAATGGCCAAAAGCCAGTTAAGAATTTGCATTAATTAGATATTGCTATTCTAGTGCTAAATGAAAGACTATTTCTTTCCTACAGTAATTTTTTCCTCTGCCTCTTTATTATAGTTCTTCCTTGTTTCTTACATTGTTAGGGAGAAATTGCCAGATGGAATCAAAAGTCAAGGTTTTAGGGATTGACCTAGGGTTATATTATTTTACCAGAGGCCCGGTGCATGAATTCGTGCATGGATGGGATCCTGCCAGCCTGCCCCATCAGGCCAGACAGGGCCAGGGGGAGGGGCTGCAGGTGGTTGGCCGGCCGGCCCCGCCCCTTGATCGAACTCCTGGTTGAACTCCTGGTGGAGGGGACAATTTGCATATTAGCCTTTTATTATATAGGATTTTAAAATTTTTGCTTAATGAAGCTATATAATGCAAGCAAATCACTATAAATCTATAAAACCATATAAATTATATACTTAACTATATTAATTATATTTAATTCCAGTAAAATTATATTGATATACATTTAATTATCACAAATAATTCTGAGCAATATAGGACATAAAATAAATACATATGTATTCCCCACCCAGAATGAACAGATGTTACTTATTCATATTTGCTTCAAACCTTCCCTTCTACTTAAAAGGAATAATAAAAGATTAAGTTGAAGTACTTTCGGTACTCTCCTCAGTCTGAGTCCACCATTATCCTTTAGTGTCTGTTAGGCCCTTCTATATATATTTTTTCTTCCCAGTTTTACTGAGATATAATTGGCATATAACATTAATTTAACGTGTACAGCATATTAAATATGTTGTATCAAAATGACTACTGTAATAAGTTAACATTCATAAATCATCTCACATTTGCAAATATTTTTTCCTTTTGATGAGAACTTTTAAGATTTGCTACTCTGTTAGTAAACTTTCAGATATACAACACAGTATAGTTTTAAAAAAAAATTCGTTTTTATTGATTTTTAGAGAGAGGAAGGGAGAAGGATAGAAACATCGATGTGAGAGAAACATTGATCGCTGCTTCCTGCATGCCCCCCACTTGGGATTGAGCCCGAAACCCGCAACCCTGAGCATGTGCCCTGACCAGGAATTGAATCCGGGATCTCTTGGTGCATGGGTTGACACTCAACCACTGAGCCACACTGGCTGGGCAACTGCTTTTTTTTTTTTTTTTAAATATATTTTATTGATTTTTTTACAGCGAGGAAGGGAGAGGGATAGAGAGTTAGAAACATCGATGAGAGAGAAGCATCGATCAGCCGCCTCCTGCACACTCCCCACTGGGGATGTGCCCGCAACCAAGGTACATGCCCTTGACTGGAATCGAACCTGGGACCCTTGAGTCCACAGGCTGATGCTCTATCCACTGAGCCAAACCGGTTAGGGCAACTGCTTGTTTTTTTAATAGTATCTTGCTATTATTACTTTAAGGGCTATATGCTTTCCTTTATTTATTTGAACATTTAAAACCTTTTTAAAATTAATTTTAGAGAGAGAGGAAGGATAGGGTGGGGGAGAGAGAGAGAAAGAGAGAGGGAGAGAGAGAGAGAGGAAGAGAAACATTGATTTGTGACCTGACCAGGAATTCAGCCCTCAACCTTGGCATATGGGGATGATGCTCTAACCAAATGAGCTACCTGGTCAGGGCCAGAAAACCTACTTATTTTAAAACTCCTCAGAGATTTTGGAAGTTTTTCTTTTGCTTTGTTAGTTCAGGTGGTAGATTTCTTCATATACTATGTAATTTTTTACTGTGAGCTAATCTTTAGGATTTTTTTGTCTTAGGATTCCTCTTTCTCTAACCTGAATTTGTAAAGCTGTTACTGTGGGAGTGTTTGTATTTGCTCTGTAACTGTTAAGAATTGCCTTTTGCTGTTAGTAAAGACCAGATTATAGTGACTTCTACAAAATACGAATTTACAAATTCTTTTTTTGAAAAGGAGTTCAGAAAGGCATTTTAAACCTTTTATGACAACTCCGTGAAGTCACTAGGGATCAGATGTTTTTGTCTTCCTAATGTACCAACCAACCTTAGCACATGGTTTTTGTTTTCAGGATTGTCTCACAATTATAGCATGGCAGCTGGAACTATAGTTATTGTAACTGCAGAATGAAGTTCGTGGCAGAGAGAAGGGGGAGGGTAAGGTTAAAAGTGGTTCTTCTTCCAGCCAAGTTATCCTCTTAAAAAAGTTTTCCTGGAAACTCCACTCAACAATATATACTTAATTTTGCTGGCTCTTAATTGTTAGAGAGACTTTAAAATATGGGCCCATTGGTGAACTCAATAAAATCAGAGAACTCACTCTCTTAGCCTAGGCTTGAGTTTCCTGTTTTTCTAGGGTGACTCCTCTACTTAAGTTTAGAACAGGCATCTCACTATAGTGCAGCTTCTCTAGTCTTAGCGATCCAGGCCATGTTTTTCTAGTACAGCTTCCCCTTTAGTGGTGGGAGTAGGCCCTTAACCTAGTTCCTGTCCTTATGCAGAGAGGCCAGTTAGAGCTTCTGCACATTTAGGGTTTATGCTGGTGCCATAGTCAACCCCAACTTCTAGGGCAGTGGTTCTCAACCTTCCTAATGCCGCGACCCTTTAATACAGTTCCTCATGTTGTGGTGACCCCCAATTTCATTGTTACAAATTGAACATAATTAAAGCATAGTGATTAATCACAGAAACAATATGTAATTATATATGTGTTTTCCAATGGTCTTAGGCGACCCCTGTGAAAGGGTCGTTCGACCCCCAAAGGGGTCGCGACCCACAGGTTGAGAACCGCTGTTCTATCATCATTGACTACTTCAGTTTCAACTAATGTTCATTCTTTAAGTTCTTTTTTATTTCTGTCACCTGGAGATTTACCATTATCTACAAATTTAAAAATTGTTTTCAAATTTATTTTTCTTTGACTTTTGAGTGCAAGAAGCCAGGGTGGGGTGTCACTAGTTGTACTTTAAATAAAAAAATTATATGTAACTTTATTTCTGTACAAGTTTTTTAGCCCTTATACTTTAAATAGAAATGCCTTCAAAGTTAAACATTTGCTAACATTCTTTCTTAATGCTGAGTCATATCTAATATTTGCTTTTAAAATATTCAGTATACTATCCTAAATTCCTATAGCTTTGAAAGAGGTTTTATTTATTTATTTATTTATTTATGTTTTGCAATGTTTAGACTGTTTCATTGAAGTACAAAATTGTTGGAATTAAGCTAAGTAGAAATACATAGTAAATATTTACAAAAACATCGATAACACCACTGAAGTCACACACATGTAAAATGCAGAAAGATCTTAAAAAGTTTGCAAGTTGAAAATTATGGAGATTTCCCAGAATGAATATAACAACTCACTGATGAGTATGGCATCAATAAATATGTACGATCTTTGAGTGAATGTTGACCCCACTCTTTTGCAATCCAGTGTTTTCTAGAAATTTTTTTCTTTGGGAAATTAAGACTCAGAGGCAGCAAGAAGAGAAAAGTCAAAAGTTGAGATAGTCATATAACTTATGGTCTGATTTCCTTCATCCTATTGTTTTTGTTGAGGTTAAACAGCCAGGGTGTTTTTTGAAAAAGGAGATTTTAAAAAGTTAAGAGATTAGTGCTTACCACCATAGATAAAATAGCAAGTAGCCAGTTTTTGTTGTCTCTCTTCTTGATTCCTTTCTTTCACTGTGAGAAAAGGCTAGCATAACTTAAGTTGACCTGAAGTGTTTAATACATGTTTGTATCCTTTTCCCCCCCAAAATATACTATTATTGATTTCAGAGAGGAAGGGAGAGGGAGAGAGAGACAGAAACATCAGTGATGAGAGGGAATCATCGATAGGCTGCCTCCCTCACGCCCCACACTGGGGATCGAGCCCACAACCCGGGCATGTGCCCTGACCAGGGGTTGAACTATGACCTCCTGGTTGATGCTCAACCACTGAGCCATGCCAGCCTGGCTGTATCCTTTTGTAACATTCCTACATAAGTAGTAAGAGAAATGAAAACATGGTATCTTTGTAAGATACATTGCCCAGCATATGGTACCTATTTATTCCTTTTTTTGTTGTTTAGACTTAATTTTATGTTTATCAAAGTGTTATGCACTTAGTCAAAGTCAGGTAGTACCAAAAGCTTCTCTTTACACACAAAATAGTACCTCACTGCTTGACTCTTGAATACTCATCTCATTCTTCAGGGGCAACACCTTTTGGTATTTCTATATTTATTTTTTAATATATTTTTATTGATTTCAGAGAGGAAGGGAGAGAGAGAGCTAGAAACATCAATGATGAGAGAGAACCATTGATTGGCTGCCTCCTGCACGCCCCATACTGGGGATCGAGCCCACAACCCAGACACGTGCCCTTGACCGGAATTGAACCCAGGATCCTTCAGTCTGCAGGCCAACGCTCTATCCACTGACCCAGTCTAACTAGGGCTACTTCTATATTTCTAAAATGAATGTCTAAGCATCAATATTTGACATACCATTTTTAGATGTTGTCTTTTACTGCATCACACATTTTGGTTAAATCAATAATACTAAATAATAATTACATTATTCCAACTATTTAAATGTTTTGTTAATTTTTAAGCAAAGTATACTTTCTTCATATAATTTTCCATTTGGTTAATGAGTCAGGTAGTCTATAAATTCAAATTTTCTTTTCTTTACCTACTCCTTTCCTTTTCCTCGACCTCTCTTCACCGTCTCCTCTCCCTCCTTTTTCTCTTCCTGTCTTCTTCCTCTCTTCTCCCCTTCCTCTCTCCTCTCTTTTGTTCTTCTCCCTTCTCTGCCAACATCTTTTCTCTCCTTCCTCTTCTCCCTCCTTCCCCTCCTCTACCTTTCCCTCCTCTACCTTTCCCTCTTCCTCCTTTCCTTTTAAACTGGGAGACCTTCCTCTAAGCACCGTCTCCCCTGCTCCCATCCGGGCTGGTTTCTCTTTAGGCCTGGAACTTTCTTCACTATCATCTTGGGAGTTTCTTTGCTTTTTGCTTATTTTGAATTCCCTGTTTTCTAACTCTTCACTCTCCCATTTCTTCTTTAATGTTTTATTTTTTTGTTTTGGCTGGTAAATCTTCTAGCAGCTTCATAGGAAAAGGTGTATGAGAAAGAAATTTTTAAATTCTTGCATGTAGTTTTACCATCTTGCTTGATTGATAGTGTGGCTGAGTAGAATATTTGGTAATCATTTTCCTTCAGAATTTTGAAGATATTTCTCCACTGGTTTTTAGGTTTCAGTATTTTTGTTAAGTCCCACGAGGTTCTGATTTCTAATCTTTTATATGTGATTGTTCTCTCTGGATTTAATATTTTTTCCTTATCTACCTTATTTCTGATACTTACATGTTTTTATTGATTTTATTTTATTTTTTTAAAATATATTTTATTGATTTTTTACAGAGAGGAAGGGAGAGGGATAGAGAGTCAGAAACATCGATGAGAGAGAAGCATCGATCAGCTGCCTCCTGCACACCCCCCACTGGGGATGTGCCTGCAACTGAGGTACATGCCCTTGACCGGAATTGAACCTGGGACCCTTCAGTCCCCAGGCCAACGCTCTATCCAGTGAGCCAAACCGGTCAGGGCTCCTGGGGCTCTTTTCATTAGTTTCTTTCTTTCTTTTTTTTTTTTTTTTCATTAGTTTCTTTACACTATTTGTTTTGGCCTGTCTTGTTAAAGACTTTGCTTAAAAATCTGGTCACTCTTAGCCATCAAATTCATAATGAGTGGATTGGAAGCTCTGTATGGGCAGGGATTGTTGGCTGGTTAGCTTCATTAAAGGTGATTTAGCTGGGTTCTTCTATTAGGAGACCACCAACTGGGTTAGTTTATTTGGAGGAAAATCATCCATTTAGGATTGACCAACTTAGTTACCAATATTTTTTGAGTCAGGTGGTTGCTGGACTTTCACTATTTAGAATTAGATTCTCAGTTACTTCCTTTTTCAGTATGATATCCCTTTCCTTAGCTGTGCCTGGTGTCTCCAACTCTAGATTTCCTCCTTTACTCTTTTTGCAGTTTTCTAGTGTCGGGGAGAGACAGGTAATGTGTAGTGTAGGAGATTGGGAGGGAGGTGTGTGATATTTTTTCAGTTTATACCCATTTCTTTCTGTTTTTAGCCTTACCTGAACCCATCCCTCCCAGGTACATACACCACCACTGCGCTTGTACAACTCCCCGTCCCCGGATGCCTGGTGCCTAAAATTCTTCCAGTTTCTGGTGCTATGTGGTCCAAGATACATTGCCTTTGGGCTTGTCTTATTGCAGCAACCTTTTCTGATCTGTTAAGTCATATTATACTTGTCTCTTTCATAGCTTGCAAAACTTTATAGTTGTTGTCTTCCCTTTTGTTCTTTTTGTCTGTGTGGCTTTATGCCCTTTTTATATGATTTAGTGGGATATTAGGAAGGAGAGAAGGTAGTTTTTAAGTAGAATTAAATACCTGTAGCTTGTGATATTATCTTTTCCCATTTCTCCCAGGGTCTTGTTTTATTTTTTGGTCTGTCATTTTTACTTTTTCCCCAGTCAGCTCACAAACATTTTTGAATCTTTCTATGGATTCTACTTTCCCTTCACGTTTTTCACCTTTCTGTCTTTCCTCTTTTCACTAGCAAACTTCCTAGAAGAATAACACCATTTGTTATCTTTGCTTCTCCAACTTCTTTTTATAGTCTAACCTTAGTTGTGCTTAATGATTGAGATATAATTTAGTTTTCATTTTATTTTATTTTTAAAATAGATTTTTATAGATTTCAGAGAGGAAGGGAGATGGGGGGGGGGGAGAGAGAGAGGGGGAGAGAGAGAGAGAGAGACAGACAGACATCAGTGATGAGAGAGAATCATTGATGGCTGCCTCCTGCAGGTCCCACACTGGAGATCGAGCCTGAAACCCCGGCATGTGCCCTGACCAAGAATCAAACTGTGATCTGGTTCATAGGTTGTTGTTCAACCATTGAGCCATGCTGGCCAGGCTTAGTTTTCATTTTAAACAATAGCATATGAAGTCTGCAATTGCTAAACGCTTTCATCATGGACACTGTTTTATCTTTCAGTGAGCATTATATAAAGATCGATGTACAAGAAATTCTTTTAATAATTTAGCATAAAGAAAATTGTCTCCCGTGAGGATCTGGTATATTTCCTCCTTTTTGATAGCTCTGTGACACACATTCTGTTTTTCTTTTTGTTTTGGCTACCAGGCAGCTTAGAACCAAATCAGGTCTTTAGCTACATCAGTTATATTTATCTGATTATTAGTATAGTTGTTCCCTCCTCATCTTCCTCCTGTGGGGTGTAGAACTTCACCTCTTATCTCTGTTTCTCTGCGTGTTGATTTCATTCTCTCATACTACAGACTCTCTACTTCATGAGGCGGGAACAATGACTGCTGGCAGCTCTTGGCTCTCATCTTCCTAGCCCCTTCAACCAGAAGAAGGGGCTCTCTTGAAGAATCCTGGGAAGGACTCTGATTGGCCTGTCTTGGATCATGTACTCAACATCCCTGTGGCTGGAGTGGGGAGGGTACTATGAATGACAACCCTCACTAGATCTACATAGTTGGAGTCAGGGGTAAGAGAGTTTCCCTAAATCAGGGGCTGTCCTCATATTGGCTTTCAAAGTTCATTTTTCTATTTTTTATTATTATAATATAGGTCCCTTATATGTAGGCTGCCTCAAATCCTTTTCTAAAAAAAACTAATGTAATGAATTTTCATAAAATAATCACAAACGCCTTCCTGTTCATTCACCCTTCAAACCATTATATTTGTCTCTTAAGTCCACCATTCTATTGATTTTGTTAACTTTAAATGGCTATGTCTAAAATTTTCTTTTCAGTTTTTATTCTACTTGATCTACTTTCAGTATTTAAAACTGGTCAGTTGACCTTTCTTGCAAGACACACTCCTCATGATTTCTGGGAAGCTGCTTTCTTCTCTGATATCTTTAAATATTACTTTTTTGGATTCCCATTTGGTATTCTTTGCTTCTTTAAAGCTGAACTTAATGATTGCTTTTCTGGCCTGTTTATTTGATTACTTCACTTGAGGTAAACTTAGGCATGCTTATGGATACCTGTAGGCATCAGTATCACCTGAACAACTTTTTTCTAGTCTGTAGATCCATATTTGCAGTTGCCTCCTGGTTATCTATTTAGGTATCATAGGCGTCTTAAATTTAACTTCTCTACTTCTCTTTTTTTTTTTTTTTGGGTCTAGATTATTGCAGCAGTTTAAATTATTTAATTTTTGATAAGATGATATGATACAGTTCAAAAATATAAAAATACACAGTGGAAGTTCTTCCTCCTAAACCTCTCTTATTTCCCCAGTTTTGTTTCCAAATTTCCCATTGTAATTTGATTTTTATTTATTTTACTGGCTTCTCTATGTATGTACATGCTTATACATATATAGACTTTTGTTTTTCTTTTTTACAAAAAGATAGCATATTACACATACTTATAGTGAACTCCCTTATCTTTTCTGTTTTAAAATTTTCTTCTACAAAGCAAATATGATTATTGTTTCTAAATTTCCTAGACTGTCTCTTAACTTAGTTCAGGGAAGATTTTTTTTCTGGTCCATGGTATTTTCACTAAAAGTATGTTATGTCCACTTACACATTTAATTTCTGCATAGTATATAGCTGGGTAAACACTTCCCACCCTCACCCCCAACACTAAAAATTCTAGTTCTGTAGTTACTCATTAGGGTTAGAAATTTATGGTGGTATTACTCTAGAGCCAATAGAAACTAAAGCTGCTCTAATGTGACGTAAATTTTTCTATTCCCAGTACCTCGTCCCTACTGCTCCTGTTTTCACTTTTCCTGCTCTATCTTCTATATAACTCTGAGTAGACTAAGAACCCCAAAAGATTTTTTACATGCTGTTCTCCAGAGATGATACTCTTAAGTGCTATGCTATAATGTTCAAGCAAGTAACCAGAAGTGTTAAGACATATGTGTATGTGACTATCTTTGTCTTGATATTTTAGATTAGGGGAAAAATGAAAATAGCATCAATGTGGTGGAAATAGGAAATATATCAGCTCTAAGGATATTATAGTAAAATCTCAATGTAGCCCGACTGGCGTGGCTCAGTGGTTGAGCAGTGACCTATGAACCAGGAGGTCAAGGTTCGATTCCCAGTCAGGGCACATACCTGGTTGGTGAGCTCTATCTCCAGTTGGGGTTGTAGAGGAGGCAGCCAATCAATGATTCCCTCTCATCATTGATGTTTCTATCCCTCTCCCTCTCCCTTCCTCTCTGAAATCAATAAAAATATTTAAAAAAATCTCACTATAATGGACTAATTTGGGCGAGGGGGATGTCCGTTAAAAGCCGAAAGTCCATTATATAATAAGATAGGTTTTTCTGAATATGTATGCTAAAAAATTGACAAATTAGTTTACCTGTTTTTACTTATGTAGACATGTTTGTATGATAAAAAGTTAAGTATGTATGAAAGTTTAATTTCATTACTATAGTAATTTTAAATTTATACCGAATATGGCTAGTAAATGCATGCAATCACCTGTCACCGAGAGTAAACAAATACACATGGGTGGGGCATGGCTGGAACTGCTGCAGAAAGTCACTCCACCAGTTACCACTAGAAATGCTGTATGGTCATGTGCTAATCATTCCCTGAACATTATTTACAAGTGATTTTTGTAATTTTTATGTTGATGAAATTACTAGTGTTTTTCCAACATAAGGCTTATTTACTAAAATATGTTTAAAAAATAACCTGTTAATTTTAATTATAAGCAAATCTTGGTTAAAAGCATTTTAAAATTAATAGGGCGTTAATTTTCACTTATGACCTACAGAACAAGAATATTTGTAAATCTAAAGTCTATTGAGGTCTGCAAAATTGAGGGTTTACTGTATTCCTTCATGGTTGGATCTTTTTGGAGGTTTATTAGTTTCTGCCATTGTATGTGTATGTTTCAAACCCCTGGTTCTTATTTTATTCTGTTTGTCTTTATAATATTTTTTCTCTTTTTAAATTTTATTTATTTATTAAATATTTTTATTGATTTTTAGAGGAGAGAGAGGGGGAGAGGGAGAGAGACAGAAACATCAATGATGAGAGAGAATCATAGGTCGGTTGTCTCCTACACACCCCCTACTGGGGATCGAGCCTGCAACCTGGGCATGTGACCTCTCGGTTCATAGTTGATGCTCAACCCCTGAGCCAAGCAAGCTGGGCATTTTTTCTTTTTAAAAAAAATAATTCTTTGTTGTTGAAAATATTACATAAGTCCCCTCTTTTGGTGGAAAATGGGCTATTCTCTATATCTTTAAAGCAGCAGTTCTCAACCTGTGGGTCGCCACCCCTTTGGTGGTCGAATGACCCTTTCACAGGGGTCGCCTAAGACCATCCTGCATATCAGATATTTACATTACAATTCATAACAGTAGCAACAAAAATAATTTTATGGTTGGGTCACAACATGAGGAACTATTTAAAGGGCCAGAAGATTGAGAACCACTGCTTTAAAGGATGGAAATATTTTGATGAGTTGTATCTCAGTTCAGGAAAGTTTCATTTTACTTAGATTTTCTAGAAGTTTTTTACATCTTATTGGGTAACACATGATTAATATTTATGGATGTTTAACTGCTTTTGCTAACTGATTTTTTGGGAGAAGCTCTGAGCTTTCTCTTCCAAACACATTCCATCCTTTGGTCTTCTTTGATTTATGGATCATATATATGTCAAAGCATGTTTCTTTTGTTATTTGAGCAAGTAGCCATATATTATAAGCTATGGAAGGATTAATATTTTACTCTTTTCCAAAGACTCCTAATTTCTTTGGGCCAACCTTGTGCATTTAATTTAATTTACTTTACTTGTGTGTGTGTGTGTGTGTGTGTATGTGTAGGATTTTCTTGTCTTTAATTGTAAGATACATGATTCCAAGAAAAGAGGGTACACCCACTATGTGGACAGTTAAAATAATAAAATGAGCCGTAGCCGGTTTGGCTCAGTGGATAGAGCATCGGCCTGCAGACTGAAAGGTCCCAGGTTCGATTCCGGTCAAGGGCATGTACCTTGGTTGCAGGCACATCCCCAGTAGGAGGTGTGCAGGAGGCAGCTGATCGATGTTTCTCTCTCATCGATGTTTCTAACTCTCTATCTCTCTTCCTTCCTCGCTATAAAAAAATCAATAAAAATATATTTAAAAAAATAATAATAAAATGAATATTCACATACACGGTACTTACCAAGCTTAATAAGTAGAGCATTGTTCATACCTTTGACCCCTGTTGTGCTTCTCCCTGATTGCATTCCCGTTTGACAAAGGAAACACGTTCCTGATATTTGTATTAATTGTTCTTTGTTCTCTTGTTTTATTTCTAAACAGTGTGTAATTGAGTTGTGGCTGTTTTGAATTTTATGTAAATGGAATAATGTTCTATTTTTTCTGATTCATAGTATACTGTTGAGATTCATTTATTTAATGCATGTAGCTATAGTTGATTCATTTTCATTATTGTATGATATTTCTACATGTAAATTACACCACTATCCAGGCTGCTGTTGATGGACATGTTGATTTTTGTCAGTGTTTTGTAATTATGAACAATTACTGTTTTGAATATTCTTGTACATGCTCAAGAATTTCTCTAGCTCACTACTCTTCAAATAGGTAAGTAAGCTCCAAAAAGGATCATAAAATCGATTTAGTGGGGACTAACCAGTATTAAAAAATGAAGTAGGACAGGAAAAAACTCAGTGTATTTCCAGTATCCTGTGTATGTATACAGGATTGCAATATAAGGCATATTTTCAATCTAAGGGAAAAGAGTGCCTCTGATTAAATAATTAGATATTGCATGTTTTAAATATTCTTGTGGCACACTGATTGAAAATCATTGCTCTGGGGTATACATTTAGAAGTGGAGTTGCTAGGTTGTCAGGAAGGCCAATCCATTTTCAGAAATGGTTACTCTACTTTCCCACCAATGAATGGCTTCTCTGCTCTGCATCCTTATCCAGTGCTTAGTATGTCAATCTTTTTAACTTTAGTGATTTTGGTAGTTGTGTGGTGGTATGTCATTGTTTTTACTTTGCAATTCCCTGATTACTAAACATGGTGAGCTTCTTTTCACATATTTATAGGCCATTTGGATTTTTTCACTTATGACTTGGAGATGGCTTTTCTATGTTAGTGGTTCATTTTTTAAACGTATTTTTTTTCTTACTATATTTTATTGATTTTTTACAGAGAGGAAGAGAGAGGAATAGAGACTTAGAAACATCGATCAGCTGCCTCTTGCACACCTCCTACTGGGGATGTGCCTGCAACCAAGGTACATGCCCTTGACCGGAATCGAACCTGGGACCCCTCAGTCCGCAGGCCGATGCTCTATCCACTGAGCCAAACCGGTTAGGGCAGTGGTTCATTTTTTAAAACTCTTAATGAAGAGTTCTTAATTTCATTGCCAAAATTTTCAGTTTTTTTTTTTTTCTTTCATGGTTAGTGAGTGCTTCATGTGATCTATTAAAACAAATGTTTTTCCAAACTTTGGATCATGAAATTATTCTCCTATATAATACTTTGTAAAATTTTTAAATTATTTTTTTTGAGAGGAACATCGATTTCTTGTTCCGCTTATTGATACATTCATTGGTTGGTTCTTTTTTAAAATATGTTTTTATTGATTTTTAGATAGAGAGGAAGGGAGAGGAGAAAGAGATAGAAACATCTTGATGAGAGAGACACATCAAACCTACAACCTGGGCATATGCCCTGACTGGGAAATCGAACCTGGGACCTCTTGGTCCATGGGATAATGCTCAACCCACTGAGCCACACCAGCTGGGCCATTGGTTGATTCTTGTATGTGCCTTGATCGGGCATTGAATATCAAAATGAGCTACCCAGCCAGGGCTCCTATATAATCTTCTAAAAGGATTATTCTCCCCTATTTTTTTACATTTAGGTCTGTAACCACCCAATGTGGACTTGATTTTGTGCATAGAGTAAAATAGGGAGAAAACATGTATTTATTTTCCATATTTATATATTTTATACATATTATATGTGTTACATGTTATACTAAATATCCAGTTGTTTTAACACAATTCTTTTCCTTTTCTGCTGTACAGTGGTACTATGTCACAAACCAGCAGTTCATATGTGTATCGATTTGTTTTTGGACGTTCTGTTCTTTTGATGTGTCTTTGTGCCAATATCACGTTTTTTAAAAAAATGTTAAAAAATATGTTTATTGATTTTTAGAGAGAGAAGGGAGAGGGAGAGAGAGAAATATCAATGTGAGAGAGAAATATGGATTGGCTGCCTCTCTTATGCACCCTTACTGGGTATCAAGCCCACAACGTGGGCATGTGCCCTGAACTGGGAATCAAACTGGTGACCTTTCAGTGCATAGACCAGTGATGGCGAACCTATGACACGCGTGTCAGAGGTGACACGAGAACTCATTTTTTTGGTTGATTTTTCTTTGTTAAATGGCATTTTAAGTATATAAAATAAATATAAAAAATATAAGTCTTTGTTTTACTATGGTTGCAGATATCAAAAAATTTCTATATGTGACACGGCACCAGAGTTAAGTTAGGGTTTTTCAAAATGCTGACACACCGAGCTCAAAAGGTTCGCCATCACTGGCATAGACTATGCCCAACCAACTGACCCACATCAGCCAGGGCAATACCACAGTTTTAAAATTATTCTAGCTTATGTTATAATTCTGGACATGAGATACCATGTAAAATTAGTCCTTCCCTCTTTTTAAAAAATATCTTTCCTATTGCTCTTTGCATTTGATAACCATTTAGAATCATATTCTGCAAAAAAAAAATCCTTTTAGTGTATTAATTGGCTTTGCATTCAATTTGAGACTTTTTACAGTTTGAATCTTTCAATCTATGAATATGGTAATCTCCAATTACTAGGTTTTTATTTTTATTTTTAAATATATTTTATTGATTTTTTACAGAGAGGAAGGGAGAGGGATAGAGAGTTAGAAACATTGATGAGAGAGAAACATCGATCAGCCGCCTCCTGCACACCTCTTACTGGGGATGTGCTTGCAACCAAGGTACATGCCCTTGACCGGAATCGAACCTGGGACCCTTCAGTCCGCAGGCCAACGCTCTATCCACTGAGCCAAACCGGTTAGGGCTCATGTTTTAATTCTGGTAAAATATACACAACATAAAATATACACAATGATGCATATATGCATTTTAACCATTTTTGAATGTGCAGTTCAGTGGCATTAAGTAAATTCACAATGATGTATAACCATCACCAATGCCTATATCCAGAAATAAAAAAAATTTTTAAAGATATAGTTACATACAGTATTATATTAGTTTCCGATGTACAACATAGTAATTAGACATTTATATGCCTTATGAAGTGATCACCTTCATAAGTCTAGTACCCATTTGACACCAGATATAGTTATTACAATACCAATGACTGTATACGTTCCCTATTGTGTACTTTACACCCCATGACTAATTTAATAATTGGCAGTTTATACTTAATCCTCTTTATTTTTTTGCCTATCCCTTCATCCCCATCTGGCAACCATCAGTTTGTTCTCCATATCTATGAGTTTGCTTTGTTTGTTTATATTGTTTTTTAGATTCTACATCAAAGTGAAATTATATGATGTTTGTCTTTCTGTCTGGCTTATTTCACATTACATCCTACTAGAGGCCTGGTGCACGAAATTCATGCACCAGGCGGGGAGTGGGTTGTCCCTCAGCCCAGCCTGCACCCTCTCCAATCTGGGACATCCCTCTCACAATCTGGGACTGCTGGCTCCCAACCTCTCGCCTGCCTACCTGCCTGATTGCCCCTAACTGCTTCTGCCTGCCAGGCCTGATCACCCCCTAACCACTCCCCTGCCAGCCTGATCAATGCCTAACTGCTCCCCTGCCAGCCCGATCACCCCCAACTGCCCTCCTCTGCTGGCCCGGTTGCCCCCAACTGCCGTTCCCTGCAGGGCTGGTCCCCCCCAACTGCCCTCCCCTGCTGGCCTGGTCGCCCCTAACTGCCCTTCCTGCTGGCGATCTTGTGGCTGTGGGCGCTGCCATCTTTGAGGGCGTGACAGTCAATTAGCATATTCCCTCCTTATTGGCTGTGGGTGCCGCCATCTTTGCAGCCTGCTGTTCAGTCGTTTGGTCGTCCCTCACTAACCCCCTGCTGGCCTGGTTGCCCCATGCAGCCTGTTCGGTCCTCCGTTCGGTTGTGATGGTCGCTTAGCCTTAGGCTTTTATATACACTGAGTGGCCAGATTATTATGACCACCTGACGTTTGTAGGCAAATTAGCTATAATTTTGCACTGAAGTTGCTAGAGGGCCAGACCATTATAAATAGGGAAGCAGGTTGTTTACCATGACAGTAGAAGTGATTTTTTTTC
>NW_005358043.1:4262587-4279408 GCF_000412655.1 Myotis brandtii | reverse complement strand
CCATCTGCATGATGCAACTGGAAATGTGATTCATCGGACCACATGACTTTTTTCCGATGCTCGACTGTCCAATCCGAATTGGAGATGTTTTATCTTGGTAACTGCAGACAGCAGAGGTGTTTGAACAGGCCTTCGGCTTCCATATCCCATATGATGCAGTGTATGGCTGATTTGCCTACAAACGTCAGGTGGTCATAATAATCTGGCCTCTCAGTGTGTGTGTATGTATATATATATGTGTGTGTGTGTGTATCTATATATATATATCCCACATTCAAAGTCTGTTAAATCGCGTTGTTTACCCATATCTTCTGAAAAAAATCACTTCTGTTGTGGTAAACAACCTGCTTCCCTATTTATATAATGTTCTGGCCCTCTAGCAACTTCAGTGCGAAATTATAGCTAATTTGCCTACAAACGTCAGGTGGTCATAATAATCTGGCCACTCACTGTATATAGATAGGTCCATCATTGTTGTTGTAGTTGGCAAGATCTCATTCTTTTTATGGCTGAATGATATATATATATATATATATATGTATCACATCTTTATTCATACGTTGTTGGACATCTAGGTTGCATCTGTATCTTGGCTATTGTAAATAATGCTGAAGTGAACACAGGGATGCATGTATCTTTTTGAACTAGTGTTTTCAATTTCTTTGGATAAATATCCAGAAGTGGGATTGCTGGGTCATATGGTGTTTCTATTTTTAATTTTTTGAGAACTCTCATGCTATTTTCCATAGTGGCTGCACAAGGGTTCCTTTTTCTCCAAATCCTTGCCAACACGTATTCTTTGTTGTCTTTTTGATAATAGCCATTCTGACAGGTGTGAGATGTTATCGCATTGTTGTTTTGATTTGCATTTTCCTAATGATCAGTGATGTTGATTATTTTTTCATGTGTCTCTTGGCCATCTGTGTGACATCTTTGGAGAAATGTCTATTCAGGTTCTCTGCCCATTTTTCAATTGGATTTGTTTTTATGTTTAGTTGTTTGAGTTCCTTACATGTTTTGGCTATTAACTCCTTATTGGACATATTGGCCTTCACCACCCTATTGTCTGTATCCATAGGTAATGCGTATTAGTATATGCATATAAGATAATTTGGTTGATCTCTTTCCGGTCCCCCTTTCCTCTGAGATTTGTAAGTCTGTTCCACGTTTCCATGCCTCTGATTCTATTTTATTCATCAGTTTATTTTGTTCAATATATACCTTGTTCATTTATTTTGATTTTTAGATTCAGTTGATAGATATGTATTTTACAGCCATTTATTGCTGATATTTTTAATCTTTTTTTCTTCTTCTTCCTTTTCTTAAAGAATACCCTTCAACTTTTCATGTAATACTGGTTTGGTGGTGATGAACTCCTTTAGCTTTTTCTTGTCTGTGAAGCTCTCTGACCTTCAATTCTAAATGATAGCTTTGCTGGGTAGAGTAATCTTGGTCGTAGGTCCTTGCTAGTCATCATTTTGGATATTTCTTGCCACTCTCTTCTGGCCTGTAAAGTTTCTTTTGAGAAATCAGCTGACGGTTGTATGGGCGCTCCTTTGTAGGTAATTAACTGCTTTTAAGATTCTCTCTTTGTCTTTAGCCATTGGTATTTTAATTATGATGTGTCTTGGTGTGGGTTTTTTGGCTTCCTCTTGTTTGAGACTCTTCACATCCTGGACTTGTAAGTCTATTTCTCCACCAGGTAGGGGAAGTTTTCTGTCATTATTTCTTCAAATAGGTTTTCAATATCTTGGAATCTCTCTTCTCCTCTGGAACCCCTATAATGAGAATGTTGGTATGCTTGCAGTTGTCCCAGAGGTTCCTTACACTATCTTCATGTTTTTGGATTCTTCTTTCTTTTTGCTTTTTTTTCTTTTTTTTTTTTTTTAAATATATTTTATTGATTTTTTACAGAGAGGAAGGGAAAGGGATAGAGGGTTAGAAACATCGATGAGAGAGAAACACCAATCAGCTGCCTCCTGCACACCCCCTACTGGGGATGTGCCCGCAACCAAGGTACATGCCCTTGATCGGAATTGAACCTGGGACCTTTCAGTCCACAGGCCGAGGCTCTATCCACTGAGCCAAACCGGTTACGACTTGCTTTTCTGTTGGGTGATTTTTCCTTCCTCCTTTCCAAATCATTGATTTGATTTTTGGAATCCTCTACTCTACTGTTGAATCCTGTAAATTATTCTTTATTTCAGTTAATGTATGCTTATTTTCTGATTGGTCCTTTTTCATGTCTTTGAAATTCTCACTAAGATCCTTGAAAGTCTCATTAAGTCCCTTGATGCTCTCATTAGATCCTTGAGCAACTTTATAACCATTGGTTTGAATTCTGTATCCAGTAGTTTGCTTGCTTCTGTTTCTTTCATTTGTGACATGTTTCTTTGTCTCTGCATTTTGGTTGCTTCTCTGTGTTTGTTTCTATGTATTAGGTAGAGCTGCTATGTCTCCTGGAATTGGTAGAGTGGCCTTGTGTAGTAGGTGTCCTATAGGGCCCAGTGTCTCAGCTTCCCCAGTCACCTGAGCTGGGCACTCTAGGTGTGCCCCTTTCTGGGCTGTATGCACAGTTTTGTTGTAGTTGAGCCTTGATTGCTGTTGGCGTCACTAGGAGGACTTGACCTCCAGGACAATTGGCTGTGAGGACCAGCTGCAACTTAGTGGAAGAGCTGCTATGCAGGAAGACACCCCTATGGAGTAGGACTTGCTTCAGTGGGGCTTTGGTGCTCACTGAGTCTGTCCCTTGAGTGTCGCTTGTGGATGTATAGAGTTGTAATCTGGTATGATCTGAAGATGTCCACTGGCTTCTCTGGCTCTGGGGCTTCCTGGTATGTCCAAAGTCGGCCACTGCCTGAGGCCACCTGGTAGGAGCTACAGAGAGATCTGCAGATGCCTGCTATTTGTATTAGGCTTGGAAATGCCCAGCCAAGGCCCAGCTTTGAGACAAGGTAGGCTGGTGCTAGTGACAGGTCTTGGGCCTCTTATTGCTGCTTGTTTGAGAGATTTTAGAAAAGTCTGAAGACTGAGCTGGGACAGGCCATTCATATGGAAAAGCCAATAGAAACAGCTTGGGTCGAGCTGCAAATAGGATGGGGCGGGGTCTCAGGGAATCACCAGGGTGGAGTGAACAATGTTAGCCAGGCTGATGGAAACTCAGACATGGCTGCCAATCAACCCTGGAATAGGGGAGGTCTTAGTACGAGATGGGCTGGTTGTCAGCACAGAAACAATGACACCTGTGAGCCCCCCCATTTGGCAGAAAGCTGACTCTGAGTTCCTACCCTGATGCCAGATAATCCAGTTCTTCACCGTATGTCCCTGGGTCTCCTGATGCTGGAGCTCAGCGGGTGTAGGACCATGTAAGTCTGTGCACCCGCCCTTTGGGAGGATCTGCTTGGTCTCCGGCAGCCTGTGTGTCACTCATCCACAATTGCCACTCTTTTTTACAGCCTGAACTTATAGAGATTTCTCTTCCCAGTTCTGGAACCCTATACTGGGGGTCTGGTGTGGGGCTGGGACCCCTTGCTTCCCAGGGGGGGCCTCTGCAGCCAAGATATCCCTCCCGATTAAAAACAGTCCACACATGGGTTTCAGACCAGCCTGTTCTGCCCCTCCTATCAGTCTCGATGTACTTACCTTACTTCTCTAGTTGTAGTATTTCCATTCAGCCACATTCAGGAGGTTCTGAATGATGTTTGTTTTGTATTTTAGTTGTAATTTTGATGTGGCTGTGTGAGTCGGCGAGTACCAGAGTTTACCTATGCCACCATCTTGTTTCTCCCCCTCAGGACCAATTTCAAAGACATTTTGGTGTGGATCAAATGTCTCTGTGGATGTTTTGGACAGAACCAAATAAATATCAAGGACCTCTTGGGGTGGACCAAATATGTCTGTGGATGTTTGGACAAGACCAAATGTCTTGCAGTGCATTTTTCTACTAATGTAAAATGTTGGGATTTTCAGTGTGGATTGCCTTGAATTTGAAGATCACTTTGGAGAGTGGTGACATCTTAACAACATTGGATCTTCTGATCCTTGAACATTTATTTATGTTATCTATACTTTCAGCAGCATTGTGTGGTTTTAGGTGTACAAATTCTTTGACTCCTTAGATAATCTTATCCTAAGGTTTTTGCGTGTATTTTTTGATGCAGTTGTTTCATTCTTTCTTTCTTTTTCTTTTTTTGTTAATCTTCACCAGAGGATATTTTCTCAGTTGCTTTTCAGAGAGAGTGTAAGGAAGGGAGGGAAGGAAAGGGCTGGGGGGAGGAAGGGGAGAGAGAAAGGAGAGAGAGAAACATCAATGTGAGTGATTTCACATCTACTGGTTGCCTCCTGGAAGCACCCCAACTGGGGGTGGAGATTGAATCTGCAGCCCAGGTACATGCCCTTAACCCTGTGACCCGCTAAAATCACTGGCCAGGGCTCTTTTTCCTTCCTTCCTTCCTTCCTTCCTTCCTTCCTTCCTTCCTTCCTTCCTTCCTCTTTTCTCTTCTCTCCTCTTCTTTTCTTTCTTTTCTTTTTCCTTTCCTTTCCTTCCCTTCCTTTCCTTTTTCTTCCTCCCTCCCTCCCTCTCTCCCTCCCTTCCTTTTTTTCCTTTCCTTCCTTTTTTTTAATAAGGGAAGTTTATTTAGAAAGTCACAGAGGTAGCCTGGCTGGTATGGCTCAGTGTTTGAGCGTCGACCTATGAAGCAGGCGATCACGGTTGGATTCCTGGTCAGGGCACATGCCTGGGTTTCAGCCTTGATACCCAGTAGGGGGAGTGCAGGAGGCAGCCGATCTATGATTCTCTCTCATCATTGATGTTTCTATCTCTCTCTCCCTCTCCCTTCCATTGTGAAATCAATAAAAATATATTTAAAAAGAAAAGAAAGTCACAGAGGTAGAAGAAGTGAGTGGTAGAAAAAATGGGCTCAGAAAACAAATTATAGAAGCATAGGAAAGGCCCATGAAGGTAGGAAAGTAAAGGTATCTTGCCTGGAGGGGGAAAAGTGGTGGAGGGGAAAGGGTGTGGGTGTGATGGGAGGGAGCACTATGCAATAGCTTTCTTAATCTTCTTTTTGTATTGTTTATTTGCAATTATTTTAATACTAAACCTTTTGAGTCAAATGTAGAGACATGCCGTTGTAATAAATAATACAAAGACATCTTCTTCCATTTACCCAGTTTCCCCAATGCTAACATCTTGAAGAACTATAGGACAGTATCACCACCAGGATATTGAAATTAATATAGTTAACAGAATAATTCCATCACCACAAGGATCCTTCAGGTGCCCTTTTTAATAGCCACATCTGATTCTTTACTGCCACCAGGCTTAGTCCTTGGTAACCACTAATATGTTATCCAGTTTTGTAATTTTGTTATTTCAAGGATGTTATATAAATGGAATCATGGAACATAATAACTTTGGGGGATTGGATTTTTTCGCTCAGCATAATTCTCTGGTGATTCATCCAAGTGGTTGAATATATTAGTGGTTTGTTCCTTTTTATTCCTTAGTGTTCTTTGTTATGAGTAGAACACTAAGGAACAAACCACAGTTTGTTTAACCATTCATCTGCTGAAAGATATCTCAGGTACTTCTAGTTGGTGGCTATTATGATAATGCTGTTATAAACATTCATGTGCAGGTTTTTGTGTGAACATAGGTCTTCATTTCTCTGGGATGCATGTCCAGTTACACAGTTGCTGAGTTGTATGGTAGCTGCATGTTTAGTCTTTGTTTTTTTTAAAGAAATTGCCAAAGTGCCCGGTCTGGTGCGGTTCACGGTTTGATTCCCTGTCCGGATACATACCTATGTTGCCGTTTCCATCCTGGGTTGGGTGCATGAAGGAGGTAACCGATGGATGTTTCTTTTTCTCTCCCCTTCCCTCTGTCTCTACTTCCCTCCCCTTCCTCTCTCTAAAATCAATAAAATAAAATAAAAAAATTGCCAAGGTTTTGTCCAGAGTGAGTGTACCATTTTACATTTCCATCAGAAATCTGTGAGCAATCATTGCCAGCATGTGACTTTGTAACTATTCTTTTTATTTAGTAACTAGAGGCCTGGTGCACGAAATTCATGCATGGGTAGGGTCCCTAGGCCTGGCCGGCAATCAGGGCCAATCGGGGCCTTTCTTTGTTCCGCGCTGCCCCCTGGTGGTCAGTGCACATCATAGTGAGGGGTCGAACTCCCGATCAGTCAAACTCCCGAGGGGACAATTTGCATATTAGCCTTTTATTATATAGGATTTTAATGGATGTGTAGTGCTGTCATATGTGGTTTTAATTTGCATTTACCTAATGGCTGATGATGTGCTTATTTGCTATCTTTTTTCTTTTAACCTCACCTGAGGATATTTTTTCTTTATTTTTTTTAATGAAGCTTTTTGTTTTTAAAATATTTTCATTGATTTCAGAGAGAGAGAGAGAGAGAGAGAGAGGAGAGAAAGAGAAACATCAATGATAAGAGGGAATCATTGATTGGCTGCCTCTTGCACGCCTCACACTGGGGATTGAGGCCACAACCCGGGCATGTGCTCCTGACCGGAATCAAACCTGGGAACCTTCAGTCCGCAGGCTGACGCTCTATACACTGAGCCAAACCGGCTAGGGCTGTGGTTGGCAAACCTTGGCTCTTGAGCCACATGCGGCTCTTTGTCTTGAGTGTGGTGGTTCTTCCACAAAATACCACGTGCAGGAGTGCATGTACAGTGCGATTGAAACTTCGTGGCCCATGCGCAGAAGCCGGTATTTTGTGGAAGAGCCGGTATTTTGTGGAAGAGCACACTCAAGGGGCCAAAGAGCCGCATGTGGCTTGCAAGCCGCGGTTTGCCGAGCCGCAGTTTGCCGACCACTGGGCTAGGGCAACTTTTGCCTATTAAAAAAAAAAGAAGATATTCAGAGAGAGAGGAAGAGAGAAGGAGAGAAACATGCATGTGAGAGTGAAGCATTGTTCGACTGCCTCCTACATGCCCTCTCCTGGAGATTGAACCTGAGATCTGGGCATGTGCCCTGACCGGGAATCAAGCCAGCAACCTTTCTTTCAGTGCACAGGACATTGCCCAACGAACTGAGCTACACCGGCCATGGCACTTTTGCATATTTTCTGATTTGCTTTTTGCTTGCTTGTTTACCTGTTTATTTGTTTAGGGGAAAAAAATATATATATTTAAATATATCTTTATTGATTTCAGAGGAAGGGAGAGGGAAAGAGAGATAGAAACATCAATGATGAGAGAGAATCATTGATTGGCTGCCTCCTGTACGCCCCCTACTGGGGATCAAGCCTGCAACCCAGGCATGTGCCTTTGACCGGAATCGAACCCGGGACCCTTCATTCTGCAGGCCGACGGTCTATCCACTGAGCCAAACCAGCCAGGGTTGAAAACATATATTTTGAATTAGCTTGCTGGACTCAGTTTATTTTAGATATTCCAATTTTGTTGGTAACATTCAAAAGCATCATTGACAGAGCCAGTCAATCATAGGCCTTCTTCTCTCCCTTGGGCCTAGGGTAAAGAATGAATCCTCATTAGTCCTTGCTACCCTTACTGTCCCCATACTCTTTGTTCCTTCTTCAATCTTCTGGTGCATTAGTGGTTCCTTTGTTTATGTAATTTGCTCCTCAAATAGTGATTTTGCCATCATTTCCTTTTTTTTTTTTTTTTTTTTTTTCAGAGGATAAGTACATGTCCTTGACTGGAATCGAACCTGGAACCCTTCAGTCTGCAGGCTAACGCTCTACCCACTGAGCCAAACTGGTTAGGGCTACATATTGTTTTTGTGATTAATCACTATGCTTTAATTATGTTCAATTTGTAACAACGAAATTGGGGGTCACCACAACATGAGGAACTGTATTAAAGGGTCGTGGCATTAGGAAGGTTGAGAACCACTGCTGTAGAGTTTGACAGTTCTTATATATTGTAGATATGAGTGCTTGGTCAAGTCTGTGATTTGCTCTTTATTTTTTTTCCAGTGCTGGAACTTGTGTTTTTCCTCCTAATGGGCTTTTCTATACAGGCTTTAATTTTGTTGAAGTTCAGTTTATGAATTTTTCTTTTTATGGTACATGCTTTTGTTGTAACATCTAATAACTCTTTTTCTAACTCTAAATTCCACCAAATTTCCTGTTTTCTTTTAAAAGTTTTATAGTTTTATGCTATACACTTAAACTTGTTATACATTTTGAGATCATATTTGTATAAGGTGTGAAACTCAGGTGAAGGGTTTTTGTGGGTTCTTTTCTCCTGTGGGTGTCCAAATGCTCAATGCCATTTGCTGAAAAAATTTCTCTGGCAGCTTTATACAGCTGGGAATTTTTGACTTTTTCTGGGTTTTCTGTTCTGTTCTATTGATCTTGAATCTGTAGTTTTGTCTTGCCAAATTTGGGAATTTTTCAGCTGTTATTTATTTGAGCACTTTTCCAGTCTTACCTTATTTCTCCTCTCCTTTTTGGGACACTGATGACTAAAAAGGATGGCTGCTTTTTTTGTTAGGGTCCCAAAGATCTGTGAGACTCTGTTTGTTTATTTTTATTCAGTCTATTTTCTCTCTGAAAGTTACATTAGGTAACTTCTTTTTTTTAAAGATTTTTTTTATTGATTTCAGAGAGGAAGGGAGAGGTAGAGATAGGAACATCAATGGTGAGAGAGAATCCTGCACGTCCCCTACTGGGGATTGAGCCCACAATGCAGGCATTTGCCCTTGACCAGAATCAAACCTGGGACCCTTCAGTTCTCAGGCTGATGCTCTATCCACTGAGCCAAACCAGCTAGGGCACATTAGGTAACTTTCATTATGTCTTATGGTTCACTGATTCTTTTAATCTCCTTTATACTGCTATTGAGGTCATCCATTGAGCTGTTTATTTTGCTTATTGTACTTTTCAGTTGTAAAATTTCCATTTGTTTTCTTCATGCCCTCAATTTTTTGTTGTTGAGGCTTTCTGTTTTTCATTTCTCTTGTTTCCTCATTTTTATAATGGCTGCTTTAAAATCTTCAGATAATTCTGATATCTCTGTCAGAAGTTAAAATTACAAATATCTCAGTGTTGGCATCTGAGTGTCTTTTTCAGTTCAGTTCGAGATCTTCCGAGTTCTTGGTATGACAAGTGTTTTTTTGAAACCTGAACATTTTTGGGACTTTGCATCTTATATAAAGCTGTTTTAGTTCGCTTTCCCTGACATTTGTCTGACAAGGGAAGAGTACGGGTGCTATCTCCTTATGCCAGGTAGGGGATGAATTTCAAGTTGCCCTACTTGGCCTCTGTTGACATTTGAGGGAAGCTGCTTGTTATTGCTGAGTAGACTTGGGAGTTATGGTTCCCTATCTGATCTCAAAGGATGTGGCCCCATTTACCACTGTGTGTTGGTGAAAGTCCTGACTTCTTGTTAGACCCTCTCTGACACCATACCTGTGGAGACACATGGTGGTGGGTTCCCTCTTTACTGCTGGATGGAGATGGACGTTCAGACTTCCCATTTTGTCTCCATTGACACCAGAGGGGGAAGTTCTCATAACAAGCCAGTAAGCATGAAAGTTCTGATTCCCTACTTAACCTACTTTTACACTACCCCAGTAGCAGTTTTGGGATGACTCATAGTCTCACGAGGGTGAATGTCTAGGTTCCCCACTCAACCACTGAAGGCATAGATAGGGGGAATTTTTGTGTGTGATGTGGAGCTGCTGCTGTTTAAAAAAGTGTTCTTTCTAACTAATATTCCCCCTACCCAGTTTCTTATCGAGAGAGAGAAGGCTTTTTTTGGAGGGGTCTGTGTTTGTTGGTGGTTTTGAGGTATTGACTTCTTCCATTTCAAGAATGGGATATCTTAGGTAAAAAGAAAACTCAGGGAACTCACTGCTCTGTTGTTCCTTGGGTCCTGTGGTCTCTATCTAATTTGCCTTCTTAACCACCTTTTAAAACATATGTTTTATTTATAACTAGAGGCCTGGTGCATGAAATTCGTGCACTTGAGGTGGCGGGGTGGGGTTCCCCAGCCTGGCCTGTGCCCTCTCACAGTGCGGGAGCCCCGCAATCGATCGCCTCAAAGAGGTAGGCCCCGCCCACCCACCTGGGGCTCCTCAATGGATTGCCCCAAAGAGGTAGGCTGGAGCTGGGGGGTCCCGCCTCTGCGCCACGTGGAGCTGCGGGACCCCCAGGCTTTGCCGTGCAGAGCCGCCAGAACCCCCCGGCATCGCTGCGTGGAGCTGCTGGGACCCGCCTCTGCACCGTGCACACAGCATCAAGTCCCCGCCCACTCACACACACCTCGGTGCGCACGCTCGCTGTGCACACAGCCTCCTGGTGATGGATTGTGACGGTGTGAGGGCATCATGGTGTGATGGTGTGAGGGCATGACGACCATTTGCATATTAGCTCTTTATTATGTAGGATGTTCACAGTTTTTGTTTGTACTTAGGAATAGGAAAAAGTATATCTACTTCATCCTTTCAGAAATGAAGTCTAGCCTTTGATTTCATTGAGTTTGCAGTATTTTTCTGTTTTATATTTCATTATTTTCTGCTCTGATCTTTTTATTTTTTCCCCTGGCTGCCTCCTGCACACTCCCTACTGGGATCAAGCCCTCAGCCCGGGCATGTTCCCCAACTGGGAATCGAACCATGACCTACTGTTTCATGGGTTGATGCTCAACTACTGAGCTAAACCTCTTCTAGTTTCTTAAGGTACAAGATGAAGTCACTGATTTGAGTTTTTTTCTAATATAGGCATTTAGTGCTATAAATTTCTCCCTCAATTATTGCTTTAATTTTCTTCCACAAATTTCGGTTTTGTATTTATTTAAATTATTTTTTATTTCCTTTTTAAATTTCTTCTTTGATCCATTGCTTACTTTAGTATATTTAGATTCTAAATATTTAGGGATTTTACACTGATTTCTAAAATTGGTCAGAGAAAATTTTTGTATGTATGACCCGAAACTTAAAAATTTATTGAGTTGTTTCATGGCCTGATTATGATCTCTTGGTGAGTGTTTCATTTGTCCTTGAACAGAATGTGTATTCTAGTTTGTGTAGAGTGTTCTATAAATGTTACTTCATGTCAATTTGGTTGTGGATATTCTGGTAGATAATATTGTTCAAGGGTCTGTATCATTACTGATTTTCTGTCTACTGGTTCTATCAGCTATTGAGAGAGTTCTTTTGAAATCTCTAAATGTAAGTGTGGATGTTTAAATTTCTTCTTGTAGTTATTTTTACTTTATGCATTTTGAAACTGTTATTCAGTGAGTAAATGTTGAGGATTTTTGTATCTTCTTAATGAGTTAAACCCTTTATCTTTGTGAAATGGCCCTCTTTTTTTGATAATTTTTTGATTTTCAAATCTACTTTACATGAAATTAATATAATCATTTCAATTTTCTTTTGATTTTACAGTACGTAATAGGACCTTTTTCTCTGGCTGCTTTTTAAAGACTTTTGCTTTATTTGGTTTTAGGTAATTTGATCATGATATGTTGTGCTTTACATTGTTTCATGGTTCTGTTGCTTAGTGTTTATTTAAAGAATACTTTGTTCTTTGTTGATAATTATCATTAAATATGGCAAATTGTTGGCATTATTTCTTCAGACTTTCGTTTTCTGTATTTATCTCCTGTGGCTCCAATTACAATTATTTTGGCCTCTTGAAGTTATCTCACAGCTAACTTATGCTTTGTTCCTTTTTTAAGGTATTTTTTCCTCTGGGTTTCATTTTAGTTAGTAACTATTACTTGGTTTCATGTGCTGTAAATCTCATACAGTATGTTTTTTTATCTTAGACCTTGTAATTTTCATCTCTAAATGTCCAATTTTTTTTATTCTTGGATGTATTTACTTAACATGTTTAATGTTTCCTCTAGTTTCTTAAACATATGGAATGTATTCATAATAATTGTTTTAAAGGACTTGGGTGCCTGGCTGGCATGGCTCAGTGGTTGAGCATTGACCTATGAACCAGGAGGTCACAGTTTGATTCTCGGTCAGGGCATATGCCCGGGTTGCGGGCTTGATCCCCAGTGCTGGGCATGCTAGAGGCAGCTGATCAATGATTCTCTCTCATCATTGATGTTCCTATCTCTCTCTCCCTTCCTCTCTGAAATCAAAAATATATTTTAAAAAAAGGACTTGGGTAATAATTCTATCTATGTTATTTTAAGATTGGTTTGACTGGCTGGTTTTTGTTTCATTAGGGGTATAATTTCCTGTATCTGGGTATGTCTTTATTGACTTTTAGTCATTATGAATTTTACCTTGTTTGGTTCTCTGTTTTTGTATGCCTAAAAATATTTTTTGACTTTGTTCTATGACATGGTTAATTTACTGAAAAATAGTTTGTTCCTTTTAGGTTTTGTTTTTGTTTTGTTTGACAGACCAGAGCTATGTTTAGGGTTAAATTTTCCCTCCTCCTGAGGCATTACCCTTCTTAGTACTCTGATGTGATATGAATTACTAGGTTTTGCATTCTGGCTTTTGGGAACAAGCATTATCTGCATCCTTGTATGAATTCTGGGTACTATTACTTCTAAATCTTTTGGTGGTTCTCTCCCTAGCCTTGAATAGGTCTCTCACATGCATGGCTGATTAGTTAGTTACTCAACATATTCTAGGATCAGCCTCTGTAGATCTCTTCATTTTTCTCTCTCTCCTCAGCTCTCTACTCAGTGCTGGTCTCCCTTGTGAGGTCTAGCCACCTTGGCTTCCTTGGACTCGCAGCTCCATTTCCACACCTTGGGGAGACAGGCCCTGCCTGGGTTTCTTCTCCCTGTTCCACCGCCTGGAAACTCTCAAGGCAGTAAGCTGGCAAATGTATGGCTCATGTCATTTGTTTCTTGTCTCCTAGGAATCACTGTCTTTCATTATTTGTTGTCTAAAAACTTTAGTGCTAATTTTTCATACATTTTGTTAGGTTTTTATTACTTCATACAGAAGGCTAAATCTGGTCCCTTTTACTCTCATCTTGACTAGAACTGGTTTTATTTTGCATTTTTTAATGACTAGTGATATTGAATACATTTTATTTGCTTATTGATCATTCATGTGTTTTCTCGTATGAAGAATTTGTTCAAACCTTTAGCCCTTTTCCTTCTTTCTCTCCTTTTTTTTTCTTTCTTTATTCTTTGTCTTTTTTTTTTTTTCTTTTTGAGTTGGAGATCTTCTTATATGTCCTGGATATGCCAGTGTTTTGTTAGATAAATATTTTGTAAGTACTTTCTTCAAGTCTGTGGTTTCCTATTTTCTTAACTATGGCTTTTAATGAGCAGAAATATTTAAGTCTAATTTATCAGTTTTTTCTTTTATAGTTATTGCTTACTGTGAGCTAAGACACTTTTGGCTAACCCTGAAGTCATGAAGGTAATTTCCTTTGTTTCCTCAAAAACTTTTTGTTTTTTGCTAATTTATATTTAGGTCTGTGATGCATCTCAAATTAAGTTTTATAGGTTTTATTTTTTGAGAATGAATATCCAATTGTTTCTGCAATGTTTGTTGAAAAAACTCTCCTTTTCTCATTGGATTGCTTTGGTAAAACATAACATGGCTGCATAAGTGAGCTCTATTTTAGGAATCTTTATTCTGTTTCTTTGATCTGTTTGTCTATCCTTATATCATTTACCACATTATTTTGATTATTTTTAACTGTATAGGAAGTCTTTTAGTCAGATTTGCAAATCCTTCAACCCTTTTCATCTTTTCAAGATTGCTTTGCATATTCTAAGTCCTTAGTACTTTCATATAAATTTTAATATTAGTTTTTCCATTTCCAGAAAGGCTGATGTGATTATGATTACAATTGCTTTGAACCTATAGATCTTTTTGAGGAGAATTGACATGTTAACAATGTTGAATCTTCCTATTTACTAGCATGGTATGGCTCGCCATTTATTTAGGTTATCTTTGCTTTTTTTCCAAGCATTATTTTGTGGTTTTTAATCTTTGGCCTTATATGTCTTTTTATTTTTCAATATTTTATGTGATTGTGTAAGTGGTTTTAAAGAATTCAGTTTTTAATTATTTGTTCTTAGTATATGGCAGTAGAATTGACTTATGTGTATTGACCTGTGTCATACAACCATACTTACATTAATTCTGTGAGATTTTTGGTGATAACTTAGCTTTTTCTAGTACATGATAATGTCATAAAACTTTACCTCTTTCCAATTTGTATTTTTTAAAAAAAATTTCTTCCTTTATTACATATACTTAAATCTTGTTCCCATTCATTGGGGGAAGCATTCAGTTTTGTACCATTAATTATGATGTCAGCTGTAGGCTTTTTACTGATGATTGTTACCAGTTTGTTTTAAATATTGATTTCATTATTATTAAGAATCAGAAGGACTGCCATTGAAAAGATAGTTTGTTATATTCAAAGATCCCTAGAGGAGGCGTTACACCAAGGAAGCCATATGGGTTAGTTAGGCAGAAGGAATAAAAGGGAAAAAGTAAAGGCAGGAACCTTTATTTTCGTTTCTGTGGGAAGAAATAGTTAAGGAATGGTCATCAGGTTTAGGATTATCTAGTTCGAATAATTTCAAGGACTCTGGGGGCATACGGACTTTGCCTAGTTGTCTGGTACCTTGCCCTGCGGTGATCAGGGCAGGGAAATATAGTGGCTGGAGTATAAAATAAAGATGGTTGGGGGTATGGGCTCTGGATTGGTTGCTTTGCATATAAGGTTGTTCCAAAAAACTGTATACATACTTTAACAGCTGATAGCTCAATTTTAAAAATGAAATGTATTTTCATAAATACTGCCTTTATAATTATTTAAGGTGTATGTATACATTTTTTGGGGGGACACTCTATATATGAAAGTTAGCTGGAGAGTTGGTTTGCTGTCTCCAGGAATTAGCCAGTCTTTGGAGGGAGCGGCAGTTCCTCTAGCATCAGCAGGCCCGAAAGTATCAAATATCAAAATGAAAAGATAGGATTAATATACCGGTTGAGTAAGATCTATTCCTAGTTTTCTGGCAGTGTATAGTTGGATTTATATATGTATGTATGTATATATATATATATACACACACACATATATATGTATATATATGTACATATGTGTATATATATGTATATATATATATTTTAAAAATATATTTTTATTGGTTTCAAAGAGGAAGAGGGAGAGATAGAAACATAATGATGAGAGAGAATCATTGATCAGCTGCCTGCTGCACGCCCCATTAGGGATCAAGCCCATAACCCGGGCAATGCGCCCTTGACCAGAATCAAACTCGAGACCCTTCAGTCTACATGCCGATGACGCTCTATCCATTGAGCCAAATTGGCTAGGGCCATATATATACAAATTTTTTTTAATGAGTTTATTGTTAGTTAGTTTGTTTTAGAGAGAGAAAGAGTGAGAGTGAGTGTGAGAGATCAATTTGTTGTTTCACTTATTTATGCATTCAATGATCGATTCTTGTATGTGCCCTGACTGGGAATTGAACTCACAAACTTGGCATATTGGGATAATGCTCTAATCAACTGAGCTATCAGCCAGGGCCTGAATGGATATTTTTTGTCAAATGCTTTTTCTTCATCTGTTGAGATGATTATATATTTAAAAAAATAAATATGGTAAATTTCATTGTTTTTATTTTCAAATGTTATAACAACCTAGTATTTCTGGGATAAACTTTACTTGGTTACAGTGTATTACCCTTTTTATATATTGCTGGATTTAAATTGCTAATAGTTTATTAAATATTTTTGCATTTATGTACATGAGGAATGTTAGTCTGCAATTGTTTTTGTAGTTTCAGGTTTTAGTATTATTGGTATATTCATTAATATTATATTCATGCTGAACTTTGAAAATGATTTTGGAATTAGTCTCTATTTTTTGAAAGTATTTGTTTTCTGAAAGTCATGCTATTTCTTCTTTGGTGATATGAAGGAATTTACCAGTGAAAAATCTGAGTCTAGGGTTCTATTTTGAGGAAGGATTTTGATAATGAATTCAATGTAAAGGTTTCTTTAAATATTTGTTTCATCTTACCAATTTTGGTAAGTTGTATTTTTCAGGGAAGTTTTCCATTTCATCCAAGTTGTTGATTAGTGTAAAGTTATTAATAATCTTTTGTCCTTTTAATATCTGTTGGTTCTATAGTGATAATTCCTTCTTTATTCCTTATATTGGTTATTTGTGTGTGTGTGTGTGTTTAATATTTTTATTGATTTTAGAAAGGAAGGGGTAGATAGATAGGAACATCCATGATGAGAGAGAATCATCGATTGGCTGCCTCCTGCACGCCCCCTACTGGGGATCGCGCCCTCAACCAGGGCATGTGCCCTTGACCAGATTCGAACTCAGGACACTTCAGTCCACAGGCCTACGCTCTATCCACTGAGCCAAACCAGCTGAGGCTATTTATTGATTATTTAAAATCTAGTTTTGTTAATTACCAAAAGAGAAATGTTAACATACTGTACTATGTTTGTGGAATTGTGTATTTATCTCTTTACTTGTGACAGTTTTGCGTCATCTATTTTGAATCATTGTTATGAGGTACATATTTATGTCCTCATTATTTGATGCTTATGAGTCTCAACATTTGATGCCATTACATGCTTGGATTTAGGTCTACCATTTTAGTAGTTTTTTTTCTGTTTGTCTGGTTTTTTAAAAATATATTTGAAAATTAGTATTAAAAACAGTTTTAATGTCCTAACCCAGTGGTCGGCAAACTCATTAGTCAACAGAGCCAAATATCAATAGTACAACGATTGAAATTTCTTTTGAGAGCCAAATTTTTTAAACTTAAACTATATAGGTAGGTACATTGTTATTAACTTAATTAGGGTACTCCTAAGCTGGCCTTTGCTAAAAA
>NW_005358043.1:4260297-4262508 GCF_000412655.1 Myotis brandtii | reverse complement strand
CCGAAAACCGACTTCTGCGCATGGGCCACGAAGTTTCAATCGCACTGTACGTGCGCGCCCGCACGTGGTATTTTGTGGAAGAGCCACACTCAAGGGGCCAAAGAGCTGCATGTGGCTCTCGAGCTGCGGTTTGCCGACCACTGCCCTAACCAGTTTGGCTCAGTGGATAGAGCGTCGGCCTGCGGACTGAAGGGTCCCAGGTTCGATTCAGATCAAGGGCATGTACCTTGGTTGTGGGCACATCCCCAGTAGGGAGTGTGCAGGAGGCAGCTGATCGATGTTTCTGTCTCATCGATGTTTCTAAATCTCTATCCCTCTTCCTTCCTCTATGTAAAAAATCAATAAAATATATATTTTTAAAAACAGTTTTAATGATAAAATTCACACATAGTGTACAATTCAGTGTTTTTTAGTATATTTACAAAATTGTGAAACCATTATCATAATCAGTTTTAGAATATTTTCATTACCTCAGAAAAAGCTCTGTGTCCATAATTCAGCCTTTTAAAGGGTACAATTCATTGCTTTTTAGTATATTCACAGAATTGTGCAATCATTGCTATAACCAATTTAAGAATATTTTCATCACCTCAGAAAAAGCTCTGTGCCCATTAGCACCCACTATCCATTACCCAGCCTCTCCAGTCCCTAGAAACCATGAATCTACTTTTTGTCTCTGTTCTGGACATTTCATATAAATGGAATCGTACAATACTTGGTATTTTGTGAATGCCTTTTTTTCTCTTAACATGTTTAGGGTTCACTTATGTTGTAGCATGTATTGGAACTTTATTTCTTTTTATTGCCAAACAACATTCCCTTGTATGGATATACCACATTTTATATTCTCATTAATTAATTGATGGATATTTAGGTTGTATCTACATTTTGGCTGTTATGAATAAAGCTGTTATGACCATTTGTGTACAAACTTTTACGTATAAATCTGTTTTTATTTCTTTTGGGTTTGGAGTTTTTGATCAAGCTTGTGATAACTATATTTAACCATTTGATGAACTGCCAATGCAACTATCCCACTTTATATTCCATCAGCAATATATGAGTGGTCTAATTTCTCCATATCCTTGCCAACAGGATATATTTAAACATTTTTTTTAATCTTTAAATCTTTATTGTTGAAAGTATTACATATGTCCCCTTTTTCCCCCCATTGGCCCCTTCTGGCCCATACCCAGCCCTCCACCCCAGGCCTTCTACTACACTGTTGTCTGTGTTCATGGGTTATGCATATATATATATATGCAAATAAGTTCTTTGGTTGATCTCTTCCCACCCACTCATCCACCTTGGCCTTCCCTCTGAGATTCAACAGTCTTGTTCCATGCTTCTGTATCTCTGGATCTCTACTGTTCATCAGCTTATTTTGTTCATTAGTTTCCACACGAGTGAGATTATGTGATACTTGTCATTCTGTGACTGGCTTATTTCGCTTAGCATAATACTCTCCAGGTCCTTCCATGCTGTCTCAAAGGGTAAGAAATCCTTCATTTTTATTGCTGCATAGTATTCCAAGGTGTAAATATACTATAGCCTTTTTATTAATATAACTAGAGGCCTGGTGCACGAATTCGTGCATGGGTGGGGTCCCTAGGCCTGGCCGGCGATCAGGGTTGATCTGGGCCAGGACTATTGGGGCCTGCCAGCCGAGGGGAGAAGACAGGGTACAGGAGGTTGGCCGCCGCCAGCCCCAAGGAGGGAGCCAGCCCTCGGCCCCCCTGGGAAAGGGGCCACGTCTGCTGCTACCCACCTCTGGTTCCCTGTCCCAGCCCAGGGCCCAAAGGCCCCGGTGGGGTTGAGAGAGGAGGCGACAGTCGCTGGGCCTGGTGTGGAAGGAATGGACTGCATTGAGCATCTGCCTCCTGGTGGTCAGTGTGCCTTCATAGCAACTGGTCGACCTGTTGTTCCGTCGTAATGGTCATTTAGGCATATATATATATAATGAATAAAGAGTTCAACTTAATTTTTTTACATGTAGATAAGAAATTTTAACATAACTTTTGTAAAGTTATTTCTCTTTGTATTAGTTTCTTAGCATCCCTCTAGTAATCCTGTATAATAAAAAAGAAACATGTAAATTGACTGTCCCTCTGCTACACTCACCAGCCAATCAGGAGTGAGTATGCAAATTAACCAGACAGATGGCGGGCCTGTGGGCAGCACACACGTGAACAGGTGCCGAGCGGCTGGGGG
>NW_005358043.1:4256629-4260057 GCF_000412655.1 Myotis brandtii | reverse complement strand
CCCGCCCAGGCCGCTCTGGGCCAGTGAGCAGCGTGTGCAGAGAGCCTCTGGGCAGGGGAGGCGGGCCGGCGGAAGGCGGCCTGTACTCCCCACACGGCAGAGGTGGCAGCCATGAGCATGCCAAGCGGAGCCTGAGGGCCGAGCTGAAGTAGCGCCTGCAGGCCATCAGCACCGAGGAGTGACTGTGCAAGTCCTGCCTCCTGGCCCAGAAGGTGTGCAATCGCAGGGACAGCCACTGTGGCAGGCTAGATTGACGTCCTCCTGGCCGCACCACGGAGGTTTGCAGATCTGCGAAGCCACAGGCCTCCGGTGCGCACATCCTCTTCTTCCATCCTGGCGTGCGAACATCCCCCCAGTGAGCTGTCACCCTTGCGCACCTGCAACAGTCCCGGACCAAGGCGTGCACAAATTCCTCCCGCAAATCCGCCGCACTTCCATCAACCCCAGCATGCCTACGTCCCCCACAGGACGTGCGCACGTCCCCTCCAGCATCCTTTGCAGAGTGTCTGGGTGTTCTGGGTGCTGAGGGTGGGCGCCTGTGAGATGACAGTGAGAGGGCGGAGTGGTGATGCCCTGTTCCTGCAGAGGTCAGTGCAGCGACGAGATCACCTCTGGGGGGTTAATGCAGGTGCTGAGGCTGGAGAAGGTGCAGACAGACACACCTGGTGGGCACGGGCAGCACTTGCTGAGGTGCCTTTGGTCAGCGTTCAAGATCAGAAACCCAGAGGAGGTGAGGAGTTCCATCCTCTCAGTGAAATGGTGGGATAGTAGGGGCGACTGCAGAGGAGGAATGTGCACTTTGGGTGCCAGCACCCATGAGTGAAGGCTGCCCTGACTGAGCCTCGCTCGCTTGGGGTCTAGCGCACTCCTGCCGGGTAGTGGGTGACAGGACATGCTTTTCTGAGTTAATGAGAGAAAACATTGAATCTCCCACTGCCCGGGAATTGGGAAAGTGGAGTGGGGAGACATGCGGGGAGTGAGCGAGATTTCTTGTTTGGGGGTTCCAAATCCGCTGTTGGTTCCTTTCACCGCTGACTAGAGATATACAGAGTGTCCCCCCAAAATGTATACACACTTTGAATACCTATTAATTCCAATGGGTTTAAGCATGAAAAGAAAGAAAGAACAATGGAGCTGTCATCTGTTAAAAGTATGGTCACAAACCTGCAGTCGGACATTCCCCGAGGGGTCCTGGATTGGAGAGGGTGCAGGCCAGACTGAGGGGCCCCTGCCCCCCGCGCACGAATTTCATGCACCGGGCCTCTAGTTTCAATATACAGTACATATAGCATACCAATTATAGTTAACATTGTACCACTTTTTGTAAAGTGTAGAAAACTTGGAGCCTTCAGAGATTCTTTTACATCACCTCTGCCTGCTGTCAGTTATATTATTGTCATATGTATTAGATCTACATATATTATACAACCCAGAAGATGACATTATAATTTTTGCTTTCAATAGTATGTATTTTTAAAAAAAATATTTTTTATTAATTTTTTTTTAGAGAGAGAGGAAGGGAGAGGGATAGAGAGATAGAAACATTAATGGAGAGAAACAGCATTGATCACCTGCCTTCTGCATGCCCCCTACTGGGGATCGAGCCCACAACCTGAGCATGTGCCTTCACTGGGAATTGAACTGGTGACCTCTTGGGTCCTGGGTTGATGCTCAACTAATAAGCCACACTGACTGGACAATAACACGTATTTTAAGTAATAAGACCTAGAAGTATTTTATAGTTACCCAGATATTTACTGTTTGGGGTCCTCTTCTTTGCTTCCTGAAGACTTGCATTTCCATCTAGTACCATTTCCCTTAATTTTGATGACTTATTTTAGTCTTTATTGTAGCCCATGCCTACTGATGATTAATTCTGTTTCTTTTATCTGTAAAAACCCATTTTACCTTCATTTTTGAAGGATATATTAGTTAAATACAGAATTCTGGTTTGACAGTTCTTTTTCTTCAAATACTTTAAAGATGTTATTTTATTCTCTTTTTGCTTCTCTAGTTTATGATGAGAAAACAGTCATTTATCCAGTTACTGTTCCCCTGTATTTGATGTGTCATTTTTCTCTTCGCTGTTTCAATACTTTCCCCTTGTTTTCTTTTCAGTAAGTAGTTTGGTTACTTGAGGTTCATTGAGCTTCTTGAATCCATAAATATGTCCGTTGAATTGAGGAAGTTTTCATATATTATGTGTTCTAAATTTTCTTTCCCACTGTATTCTCACATTTATTTATTTATTCACCCCTCCCTTCCCCACCTTCTAGGTCAGTGATGGCGAACCTTTTGAGCTCGGCGTGTCAGCATTTTGAAAAACCCTAACTTAACTCTGGTGCCGTGTCACATATAGAAATTTTTTGATATTTGCAACCATAGTAAAACAAAGATGTATATTTTTGATATTTATTTTATATATTTAAATGCCATTTAACAAAAAAAAATCAACCAAAAAAATGAGTTCGCGTGTCACCTCTGACACGCGTGTCATAGGTTCGCCATCAGTGCTCTAGGCCTTTAGTTAGACAGACTTCTTGGTACTATTCAGTATGTTCTGGAAGCCCTTTTCCTTTTTTTCACAATTTTCTTTTTCAGATTAGATCCTATATATTAATGTAGCTTCAATATTCTATTTCACTTATTATAGGTGCATTTTCATTTATCTCTCAGAATCCTCCTATATAATAAAAGGATAATATGCAAATTGACAGAACGGTGGAATGACTAGTCGCTATGACGCACACTGACCACCAGGGGCAGATGCTCAATGCAGGAGCTGCCCCCTGGTGGTCAGTGCGCTCCCACAGGTGGAGTGCCGCTCAGCCAGAAGCTGGGCTTACATCTGGCAAGCGCAGTGGCAGTGGTGGGAGCCTCTCCCACCTCCACGGCAGTGCTAAGGATGCCCAACTGCCGGCTTAGGCCCGCTCTCTACGGGGAGCGGGCCTAAGCCATCAGTTGGACCCCCCCCCGAGGGCTCCCAGACGGCGAGAGGGCACAGGCCGGGCTGAGGGACTCCCTGATTGCACAAATTTTGTGCACTGGGCCTCTAGTCCTATATAATAAGAGAGAAAGAGGCAAATTAATCGTACCTCTGATATGCTCAAGCCACGCCCGCAAGCCAGTCTGAGTGACTATGCAAATTATCCGACAAAGATGGAGGTTAATTTGCATACGCAGGTGTCAAGCACCCCAGGAGGCGACGATGGCCGCGGGCTCCCGGGACTTTTGCCGGCCCCGGGAGGCGAGGCTGTAGCCACGCCTGCGGGCTCCTGGGACCTTGCCGGCAGAGAGCAGGAGGTTTGGAGGACTTGGCAGAGCAGGAGGCCGCTGGACATAGAGCAGAGCAAGAGAGAGGGCAGCTCCCTCTGTCACCCCAGCTTCCTCATCACAGCTGTGGAAACTGACAGCAGGGAGGAGGAAGT
>NW_005358043.1:4256082-4256522 GCF_000412655.1 Myotis brandtii | reverse complement strand
CAGAATCAGCCATTGGTCAGACAGCTCTCAGCGGCCTGATAGCCAGGACTCTCATTCACCTGCATCTCAGACCGTGACAGTAGAGAGGTGGGACTATGTCTAAAGAACAACTGTTGATACAACGTAGTTCTGCAGCCGAAAGATGCCGGCGTTATCGACAGAAAGTGTCTGCAGAGCAGCATGCGTCTGGTCTTTGAAGGCGGCGTCTATGACAGGATGTATTTGAATACCAGCCACTGGAAAAACGTCGCTCCGATGTCGGCGTTATCGACAGAAAATGTCTAAAGACCACCGTGCCTTTGAAGTTGAAAGAAGGCGGTGGCGGAGACAGAATATGTCTAGAGAACAGTCATCAACAAGTACTACCAATACCGGTAGGAACTGCCTTCTCAGCGAAAATGGAGTACATGAGGATGCAATCCTCGGACATAGTTGTGGTG
>NW_005358043.1:4255518-4256011 GCF_000412655.1 Myotis brandtii | reverse complement strand
TTTCTCGATGTTGTAGCAAAGGGAAAGTCTGTCCAAAGATATACATTTTCCAGATTACCTGGCATATTTAAAAAGATTAATGACAAACGAAGATTCTGACAGTAAAAATTTCATGGAAAATAATTCGTTCCATAAATACTTCTTTTTCTTTTGCTTCCATGGGTGCAAATACTGCATCACCATCAGGATATGGGCCATACTGTTTTAGAATACACGGACAAGTTTATCACCGTACTGGAACTTTACATCCTTCGGATGGTGTTTCTCGGTAGTTTGCTCAACTCTATATTTTGGATACAACCGAAGCTACGAGTAAAAGATTAGCAATGCCAGAAAACCAGGGCTGCTCAGAAAGACTCATGATCAACATCAACAACCTCATGCATGAAATCAATGAATTAACAAAATCGTACAAGATGCTACATGAGGTAGAAAAGGAAGCCCAATCTGAAGCAGCAGCAAAAGGTATTGCTCCCACAGAAGTAACAATGGC
>NW_005358043.1:4253327-4255484 GCF_000412655.1 Myotis brandtii | reverse complement strand
AAATGCCACTAAAATGAAACAAATCAATATCCTGTTTCCTACATTAGATGCAATGACATACCCTATTCTTTTCCCACATTTTGAACAAGGCTGGGGAACAGATATTGCATTAAGACTCAGAGACAACAGTGTAATCGACAATAATACTAGACAAAATGTAAGGACACGAGTGACACAAACGTAGTTTTATGGATTTCATCTCTCTGTGTGGGACACTTTCAATCCTATTTTATTTTATTGATTTTTTTTTACAGAGAGGAAGGGAGAGAGATAGAGAGAGTTAGAAACATCGATCAGCTGCCTCCTGCACATCTCCCACCGGAAATGTGCCCGCAACCCAGGTACATGCCCTTGACCGGAATCGAACCCGGGACCCCTCAGTCCACAGGCTGACGCTCTATCCACTGAGCCAAACCGGTTTCGGCTCAATCCTATTTTAAATGCAGGAAAATTAACTCAACAGTTTATCGTGGATTCATATTATAAATGGAGGCCAACAGGATAAATTTCATCAAAGCAAACCAATCTAAGTTGAGAGTTGAAAAATATAGTGGTTTGATGGATTATCTCAAATCTAGATCTGAAAATGACAATGTGCCGATTGGTAAAATGATAATACTTCCATCATCTTCTGAGGGTAGTCCCAGAAATATGCAGCAGCGATATCAGGATGCTATGTCAATTGTAACGAGGTATGGCAAGCCCGATTTATTTGTAACTGTGACATGCAACCCCAAATGGGAAGATATTGCAAACAATTTACAACGCTGGCCAAAAGTTGAAAACAGACCTGACTTGGTAGCCAGAGTTTTTAATATGAAGTTGAATGCTCTTTTAAATGATATCTGTAAATTCCAATTATTTGGTAAAGTAATAGCTAAAATTCATGTCATTGAATTTCAGAAACGCGGACTACCTCACGCTCACATATTATTATTATTTTTTAAAAATATATTTATTGATTTTTTTACAGAGAGGAAGGGAGAGGGATAGAGGGATAAAGAGTTAGAAACGTCGATGAGAGGGAAGCATCGATCAGCTGCCTCCTGCACACCCCTTACTGGGGATGAGCCTGCAGCCAAGGTACATGCCCCTGACCGGAATCGAACCTAGGACCCTTCAGTCCCCAGGCCGATGCTCTATCCAGTGAGCCAAACCAGCCAGGGCCGCTCACATATTATCGATATTAGATAGTGAGTCCAAATTATGTTCCTCTAATTTAGCGCTTCTCAACCTGTAGGTCGCGACCCCTTTGGTGGTCGAATGTCCCTTTCACAGGGGTCACCTAAGACCCTTCTGCATATCAGATATTTACGTTATGATTCATAACAGTAGCAACATTACAGTTATGAAGTAGCAACGAAAATAATTTTATGGTTGGGTCACAACATGAGGAACTGTTTTAAAGGGCCAGAAGGTTGAGAACCACTGCAATTAATTCCCTTTCAATGTATATGAATTTCATGCACCGGGCTACTTGTTTAATTATAATAGCTACTAGAGGCCCGGTGCACAAAAATTTGTGCACTCGGGTGGGGGGGTGTCCCTCAGCACGGCCTGTGCACTCTCGCAGTCTGGGACCCCTCGGGGGGTGACCATCTGCTGGCTTAGGCCCGCTCCCCGGGGAATTGGGCCTAAGCTGGCAATCAGACATCCCTCTGGCAGCCCGGGAGCCCTCGGGGGATGTCCACTTGCCAGCGGGGAGCAGGCCTAAGCTGCAGTCTGACATCCTTAGTGCTGCTGAGGAGGTGGGAGAGGCTCCCACCACCACCACTGTACCGGCAGCCGGCAGCCTGGCTTGTGGCTGAGCAGAGCTCCCCCTGGGGGAGCGCACTGACCACCAGGAGGCAGCTCCTGCATTGATTGTCTGCCCCCTGGTGGTCAGTGTGTGTCATAGTGACCAGTGATTCTCAGTCTTTCTGCTGTTAGGGTCAATTTGCATATTACCCTTTTATTATATAGGATAGAGACCTGGTGCACGGGTGGGGGCCCGCTGGTTTGCCCTGAAGGGTGTCCCAGATCAGGGTGGGGCTCCCGCTGGGGTGCCTGGCCAGCCTGGGTGAGGCGCTGATGGGTGTTTGCAGGCTGGTCACACACCCTCTTCAGGGTGGGGGTTCCCACTGGGGTGCCTGGCCAGCCTGGGTGAGGGGCTGATGG
>NW_005358043.1:4245288-4253311 GCF_000412655.1 Myotis brandtii | reverse complement strand
CCTGGCCAGTCTGGGTGAGGGGCTGAGGGCCGTTTTCAGGCTGGCCAAGCCCCCAGGTGATGGAAGCTCCCAGCCTCTTCTTTTTTTTCTTTTTTTTTTTAAATTCTGGGATTTATTTACCTTCTATAATTAAAACTTTGTTGCCTTCAATGGAGCTCAGAGCCGGCCGAGGCAGGCAGGAAGCTTGGCTTCCTCTATCACTGGAGCAACCAAGCCTCCTGCTCGCTCCAGCTCTGTGGCTGCCGGCCGCCATCTTGGTTGGGTTAATTTGCATATAGTTGCTCTGATTGGCTGGTGGGCGTGGCTTAAGGCATAGTGAAGGTACGGTCAATTTGCATGTTTGTCTTTTATTAGATTAGATTTTAAAGTCTAATTCCAATGTATGCCTAGGTCATCTTAGTGTTGACCTTCGCTGATTACGTTTGTGAGCATGATTAACATTTTCCTATTCATAGATCAGGTAGGTGACTTGGATTGTTTCCTATACATTGTGTTATATGTGGGAAGTCTGGATTTTATTATATTCCTTTGCAGAAATTGTTATTTTTTTTATAAGCAGTTGATTGGGTTAGATTCAAACCATCTATTATGTATTTTGAGCAGTTGCTTAAATTTCATTTTATTTCTCTTTTTCCTTAACTGGACTCTTGCTTGCCTTTTTTAAGTTCAGTGAGATTCTATATATAAATATTTGGGGGCTTCTCCTGGTTCTCTCCTCTTCTTGATTCAGACCTCACTTTCTTGGTTTCCCTGAACTTTTATCTTCTGGTTCTTCAGGTTTTAAAACTACAGGAGCCACTGTAGTATATGGCTGGCTAGCTCGTCTTCAGACTAAAAACATTCCAGTTCTGATTTCTGGTGGGAAACTAGAATCTGTTTGTTATCTGTGTAAGGGTTTGTCTTATATAAGTTTACTTTTGGAGTAGAAGATCATTTTATCATTGATTTAAACATGTTTGATATGTTTCAGTTCGTTGCAGTTATTTTCATTGGCCTTAATTAATTTCATCTTTAGCCAGCAGAACCTCTTTAGGTTAGCCCCGTGATCGGCAAACCGCGGCTCGCGTGCCACATACGGCTCTTTGGCCCCTTGAGTGTGGCTCTTCCACAAAATACCACGTGCGGGCGTGCACATACAGTGCGATTGAAACTTCGTAGCCCATGCGTAGAAGTCGGTATTTTGTGGAAGAGCCACACTCAAGGGGGGGCCAAAGAGCCGCATGTGGTTTGTGAGCCGCGGTTTGCCGACCACTGGGTTAGCCCGTAAGTCCTTTTGACATGATTAGAGTAGACTTTTGTAGCTTTCTTGCTAATAGAACAAACTATTCTGGGGTTATTTGACTTAGACCAGTAATCATCACTTCTCCTAGGAGTCCTGGACCACAGCCTGGGCACTAATTTATAGAGTGGTAGTCGTGATCTTTCTAAAACACAAGAAAAGATGTGTTAATTTAGATTTATTTTTATCTTTTGCTTAAATAAAGAAGTGATGATGGTATGTGTTTTATCCTACAGGTATTTTTAAAAAAATATTTTGTATTACTATTTTATTTTTTATTTATTTTTTAAATATATTTTATTGATTTTTTACAGAGAGGACGGGAGAGGGATAGAGAGTTAGAAACATCGATGAGAGAGAAACATCGATCAGCTGCCTCCTGTACACCTCCTACTGGGGATGTGCCTGCAACCAAGGTACATGCCCCCGACTGGAATCGAACCTGGGACCTTTCAGTCTGCAGGCCGACGCTCTATCCACTGGGCCAAACCGGTTAGGGCTTGTATTACTATTTTAGAGAGAGAGAGGAGCAGAGAAGGAGAGAGAAACAGCGATTGACTGCCTCCTGCATGCCCCCTACCAGGATTAAGCCACAACCTAGGCATGTGTCCTCACCAGGAATTGAACTGGTGACCTTTCTGTGCAGGGGATGACACTCAACCAACTGAGCCACATTTTATGCCACAATTATATCTTTTATATGAGGAAGATCAAACTTAAAACTTGAATTTATACTTCTTATTAACCTGTAATACTATTTTTAATTATTATCTTACTGCTTTTTGTAATGTAATGGTGATCACAGTTTGGGTAAAGGAGTATAGCTGAATGCATAGTTACATAGTCATGACCTCCTAAAGCTCAGTGTTTTGGGTGAGCTTGACTTAGTGAAGTATAGTGAGTACTTTGCAAGAGAATCTATAATAAAAGTGTAATACGCTAATTAGATCGGACGACATTCCAGACGATTTTCTGGACGAAGCTGGGGCTGTGAGGGCCAATGCGGCAGCTCGGGCTGCTGCTTCGAATTTCGTGTATCAGGCCTCTAATCTAATATAAAGTAGAACAAGTAATGTTGCCTTACATTATAAAGATGGAAAATAGTTGTATGCTTTCTTACTATACTACATGATACAGAAAAGAAGCAACCTCCTTGTATAATTTCTACTTGTTTGGGCCATTACAATTAAAGGGTATTTTTTCTTGGTAAATTGTGGTGAGATCTTTAATATATTTTTTTGGAGGAGCAGATCTCCTTATAATGTTTCCCCTTTCGCAGGATTTACTTGTAACTATATCTCACTAAAACAAGATTGGATCTGTGGAATTCTAGTACAAACACGTGTAGCTGCAGCCTGCCCTGTGAAACTTTTCAGTTTGGATTGGTTTACTGTAGGATCTGAAGTCTCTGTTGTCCAAGATGCCTCATACCAGATCCTTTCTTTCTGATCTTATGGGAAGTCTTCTAACTATAAATTTAATCTTGTTTTCTTTTTTTTCTGTAATCATGTTTTCTCTCAAGTCTCCTGTTTATTTTTACTTTTAGTGGGAAGACAAAGTCATTATTTTACTTAGCATATAATGTGTCTATAAGAATTTAAATTTTAAAACAAAGTATTTTGAAATGAAGAAATAAATTCACTCATATCTTACTATTCTCATCACAAGCCTGTTAATATATTTTGTGTATTTTCTTTTAGAGTTTTTTTCTATGCATTTATTTGTTAACTCAGTTAAAATCTTTGTGAATATAGCATTTGTTCCCTCACTGTTATACAATTAAGACTCTTTATAAAATTTTTGTACTTATAAACAACCATATTAAATATTTTTATACACATTCTTTTCATGTCTTGAACTTATAGTATATAAATGATATAATAATTACACAGTACTCAATACATGCTATATCCATCATATTTCCTTTGGCTCTCTGTGAAGTAATGGAATCAGTAATTTTCTTGAATCATATTGCTAAATTGCTCTCCAAAAGAATTGGATTATGGTGCCATCAATAGTATATGAAAATAAATGTTCACTGCACTCTGAACATGAGGAAAAGCTTTACTAATGTAGTGGGCAAAAATGCCTTTGCCTTTTCTAGCTTGGCAGTGTGAGTCACCATCTTTGGTTCTGGGACAATGCCTCCCGACTGGCGGTGGATCTCATCATATCTGTCATTCCAATTGGCCCTGATAGCTTCTGCCAGCTTAGCCTGATATCTGTTGTCTTCTGAGTTAACCTGGTGGTACAGGTCTTCCTGTGGACTAGATGCCCCACCCTGGCCGTCCTCTTGATAATACAGTAGGGAACCCCCATTTTAATGCACAGTGCAAGCAGGAAGACGAACCAGCTTGATGGGATCCATATCATGTGCAGTCACTACCAGCTGGGCCTTATTCTCCACCAAGGTGGTTGCAGTGTTAACCCCTGCCGGAAGGACAGGTGACCTTTTGGGGGCATCCCCTTTGCTGGCAGCTTTTTTCTCAGCCCAGGCCAACAATTTCTGTGTCTTCTCTTGCTTTGTCTCTGGTCTGTACTTGTGGGCCAGTTTAAGCAGTTGAGTAGCTGTTTGGTGGTCTAAGGCCTGAGTGAACTGGTTATTGGCAGGAGGCACTTTCAGATACTTAATAGAGAATAGCCCTTTGCTGCTGCAACCGAATGTTAGAGGGGCCGTTGACAAAGTGGGTGAGTCCCTTAAGGGCTGGATGTCCTGTCCAAAGCCAAAATTCTTGGGCCTTTTCTCAAATGGGATATACCACTTTCTTGGCCTCCTGCTTCTTCACAACAGCAGGGGCTGGTACCACCTTCTTTCCCTTAGCCTTCTTTCCTTTCAGCATCTTGGGCCACAAGAGGAGAGAGAAATAAAAGTTTTGAATTGTCTATTCTAATGTTTTTCTTTTATAGAAGTTTTCAATTTTTTAGATTTGACTACTGATTATTTTTGGTTTTAATTCTTATATTGAAATTGTTTTTCAAACATTTTGAATTTATATTTGTGATCAGTAAAGTTTCAAGGGTCTAATTTGAATTTTTTCTTCCCCAATTGTTGAACATTGTTCTTATACCTATCCATCCTAAAAAGTAATCTATCACTGGCTGTAGTGTTCATATTAGATTTAGTTATACTTCTATAAGTAACTGTTTTTTCCTCCAAGGTAAATTGTATAACTAATAATGTTTCCATCTGTGAAGGAGGTATAACTTAGAACCAAATTATTGCCTGTCTTTAGCTAGTCTGCTTATGTTTTTGCTCCTTCCATGTATCCAGTTGTGATAGATGCTAGGGCTACAGCCATGAAATGAAACTTACAATCTAGCAGAGGAGATAAACATAATTGCATAAATAATTAATTGTGATTGCAATATATGATAAGAAGAAATGGCACCTAATTTAATAAAGGTATTAAGAGAAACCTTTTCTGAGGAAGTGACTTTAAGCAAGGACCTGAGGGAAGTAAGAAGTTACTCAACTGTGAAAGTGGTTTGGGGTGAGGACAGTATTTCAGGTAGAGTAAAAGCAACACATTTAAAGGCTATGAGACAGGAATGAACTTTGGAGTATTTACTGAACTGAAAGAAGAAAAGTCAGTATTTCCCGGACAATGAGATGAAAAGAGAGAAGGTCATAGAGGAAAGTAAGGAGTAGATCATGTAGGGAAACCATTTAAAGGGTGTTAGTGGTGAAGTTATATATATTGACTTGCATTTTTGAAGTTCATTCTGTAGACTGGAGTGGTCAGGTACTGGGAGACTATTTAGTAGAAGACCACTGAAGTGGTCCTGATGAAAGTTGATGTTGGCTTGCAGTTGGCTAATACTAGTGTAGAAGGAGAGAAGTAGTCAAATCTCACCAGTATTTAGGAGGAAGAATGTCCAAATTGTGGTGATTGATTAAATATGAGGTTAGCCCTAGCCTTGTGGCTTTAGTTGGTTGAGTGTCGTTCCATGTACCAAAAGGTCACCGGTTCGATTCCTGGTGCGAGCTTGATCCCCAGTAGGTGGTGTGCAGGAGGGAGCCTGTTGATGTTTCTCTCTCATATTGATGTTTCTCTCTCTCCTTCTACCTTCCTCTATCAAATCAATAAAAACATTTTAAAATCATATGAATTTAGGAAATAGGGTAAAGCTGTCAAAAGATGATGCCTAGATATGGGCAATATGTGATTAAGAGTATTATTACAAAGATAGGGAAAACTGCAGGAAGAGTAAGTGTAGTCATAAATTTGGGACTGAATTTAAAGTTCCTGTGTATTATAGAAAGTTTTACATATGTATCCAAGGACAAATGAATAGGTAAAATTTGTGAGTCACTGGCATATCCTAATAATTTAATTAGTGATAGATGTATGGAAAATGAATGAAATTGCCGAGTGTTTAACATGAAATGAGAAGGCATCTTAAGTCAGAGTGCTAAGGAACTTCTGCATTTAAAGGTTGGATAAGATGATCAGAGTAGTACTGCCAAAATGGTAAGAGGAAAATCAGGAAAGTGAAATACTGGATGACAAGAAATAATAGCATCTCATGGCTTATGTTTTGTATACTTAATATCCTGTTATTTTTCTTTGTAATTTATTTATGTTACTATATTATATGCTGCAAGTTGGGGAGCATGATGGGGTACTCAAGTGTGACCTCCAGGAACATATTCTTTATAGTAAGACAATGCCATTAAACTTACTCTGGCTGGTGTGGCTTAGTTGGTCGTGCTTAGTAGTCCCGTGCACTCAAAGGTTGCCATTAGATTCCCTGTCAGGGTGCATGCCTGGATTTTGGGCTTGATCCCCGGTAGGGGGGTATGCCTATTGATGTTTTGCTCTCCCGTTGATATTTCTCTTTCTCCCTCTCCATTCTTCTCTCTCTCTATAAAAATCGATTAAAAAATCTTAAAAAAAGAACTTACTCTGTTTATTAATTTTATAATTATATTTGTCCTTTTGTCAATAGTGAAAAGAAATATTAGTAGTGGCTCTGTTTATTTCTGGTTTTAAATTGGGGAGTGGTAGGCAGTGGGATTCACGATAACTTCCAATTACCATTGTGTGTGAATAAGAGTAACTAGAATAATTACAGCACTTCCTTTCAGAAGGCAGGTCAGCATATGTGAGACCATGCCTTGCCACCTAAATCACAATTCTAAATTTTTGAGTTTGGCTCTTTATTTTAGAACAAACCAGACCTAACTGAGTAGACTAAGCCTAGCTGATCGTCGGTAGAAAGTAAAGAGCTAGAAGCAAATGTGCCCCAGTCCTATGTTGAGAGGATCTTTTTGTGTTTATTAATTTAACACAAAAAAAAATCTTGGCAGGAATTTAAAAGTTAAGCAATAATTTACTTTGTAAAAGTTATCTGGTGCTCTGAAGAAGATCTCATATCAAGGAGAATTACCTTGTGAGGAATTTTCTGAAATGTCATTCTTGGTGGCAACCAGTACAAATGTTGCTCCTACCTTTTTAATAGTTTTGAAGTTACAAGGAAGATGTTATACTTTTGTAATCTGAAAAATATCTTTGTTTCTTTTCTTTCTTTTTTTTTAAATAGAGATGTGAACTGTGTCCTCATAAGGATGGAGCTTTAAAAAGAACAGATAATGGGGGTAAGTGCAGAGATTTTTGAAAAATTTTTTATTGAAAACTGGATTGGGAAAGTATTTTAAGGTATTTGGTACTTCATATTATTATATAAAATTGAGTAGTGTTTACCACTCAAATATTTTTATAGCAGTGGATATAATTTATGAATTATTTTTTATTGAAAAAGTTTTTCTATTTTGTGGATGGAATTAAGCATTGTTTTCTCTTAATGCAGAACAGTCCACATACTTTTAATTAAAATCTTGATTTTTTTAATGGATACAGTTCCTTATAGAAATTATTTTTGAAAAAAATAAGCTTCTCTCTCTCTCTCTCTCTCTCTCTCTCTCGGCTAGACTTAAAATCTGTTGTTTTAGACACCACCCCCCCCCCCTTTTGTGTATTGTAGGACAGATGATGTTTTTATTGAATGTTAATTTTAACACACTTGAGGGCCTTTTTGCTGATTTCTAAATTTTGTTGTGCTTTTCTGAGGAACCTTTCATATTTCTCATTTTCATTTCTGTTTTTAGTTATCTCCCTCAGAGAAATCTATATTTATTAAACTGTGGCATACTGTGAAAGTCAAGTAACTCATGAAGAAATTTAAAAAGTAGAGATACATTCTTTCTGTAGCTAAGGTCTGGAAACAGCCCAAGTGCCCGTTAGTGGGTGAGTGGATAAAAAAAGCTATGGTACATTTATACCACGGAATATTATGCAGCAATAAAAAAGAAGGATCTCTTACCTTTTGAGATGGTATGGAGGGACTGGAGAGTATTATGTTAAGTAGATAAACCAGTCACAGAAAGACAAGTATCACATGATTTCACTCATATGTGGAATCTAATGAATAAAATAAACTGATGAACAAAATAGATCCAGAGACATAGAAACCTGGAACAGATTATTGAATTATGTTAAGTAGATAAACCAGTCACAGAAAGACAAGTATCACATGATTTCACTCATATGTGGAATCTAATGAATAAAATAAACTGATGAACAAAATAGATCCAGAGACATAGAAACCTGGAACAGATTATTGAATCTCAGAGGGAAGGTGGGGGTGGGTGGGAAAAGATCAACCAAAGAATTTATATTCATACTAGAGGCCCGGTGCACAAAAATTTGTGCACTTGGGGGGGGGGGGGAGGGGGCCCCCGCC
>NW_005358043.1:4239658-4243368 GCF_000412655.1 Myotis brandtii | reverse complement strand
AAAAGTCCAACGGCGTTAAATCGCATGATCTGGGCGGCCAATTCTGATCACCAAAACGGGAAATTACACGACCAGGAAATGACTCATGCAGTAATTGAATTGTTTCTCAGGCTGTATGTCATGTGGCACATGTCGTCCACATCCATATCTTGCAATTTATGCACAAAAAACTGGATTATCATGTCACGATAGTGAGCACCATTAACTGTTACTGCCTGAGCAGCTGCATTTTCGAGGAAGAATGGTCCGATGATGCCTCCAGCCCAAAATCCTCACCAAACAGTGACACGTTGTGGATGCATTTGTTTCTCAACAATCACTCGTGGATTTTCTGAACCCCAAATTCGACAATTTCAGCCCGAGAAACAATTCAATTACTGCATGAGTCATTTCCTGGTCGTGTAATTTCCTGTTTTGGTAATAAACGAAATTCAGCCACATTTATGCAAAACAGTCATGGAAAATTTCAACAATAGAGTGCATATATGCCAGCAAAGCCATGGAGGCCATTTACCCGATATGCTATTCCATACATAACCCTATACTGTATACTTTATGAATCAATAAAATTTTACAATTTTTAATTATAAACCTGTGTTTTCTATCAAAATTACTTCTTGTGTGAATTTTGGGACACCCTTTATAACTTCTGTTAGTATACATTTACATTTTGGGTAGCCAACTCTAAAGTATTTTTCGTCTTTTTATTGAATTTATTTGGGTGACATTGATTAACAAAAACAGATTTCAGGTGTACAATTCTACAACACATTGTCTATGCACTGTATTGTTTGTTCACCACCCTAAGTCAAGTCTCCATTGATCACCATATATACCCCTTATACCCTCCACCTCACCCCACTTCCCTCCCCCTGGCAATCACCATGCTGTTGTCCTGTCCATGAGTTCTTTCTCTTTCCCCCTTTCCCTCTCAATTCCTTCTCTCCTAGCATCTCTCACAGCTGTCAGTCTACTGACTTTGAGTCTGTCTCTATTTTGCTTGTTAGTTCATTTTGTTCATTAGATTCCACATAAGTGAAATCATATGGTCTGTGTCTTTCTCTTATTGGCTTATTTCACTTAGTATAATATTCTCCAGGTCCATCTATGCTGTCAAAAAGGGTAAAATTTCCTTATTTTTTATGGCCGAGTAGTATTCCATTGTGTAAATGTACCACAGCTTTTTTATCCATTCATGTATTGATGGGCACTTGGATTGCTTCCAAATCTTGGCTATTGTAAGTAACTCTGCAATGAACGTAGGGTTGCATATATTCTTTCAAGTCAGTGTTTTGGGTTTCTTTGGATATATATTTCCAGAAGTGGAATCACTGGGCCATAAAGCAGTTCCATATTTAATTTTTTGATGTAACCCCATACCATTTTCCACAGTTGCTACACCAATCTGCATTCCTACCAATAGTGCATGAGGTTTCCATTTTCTGCACATTCTCCCCAACACTTGTTTGTTGATTACTGATAATAACCATTCTGTTAGGTGTGAGGTGATATCTCATTGCAGTTTTAATTTGTATTTCTCTGATGATTAGTGAATGACATTTAACATTTTTTATATGTCTATTGGCCTTCTGTATGTCCTCTTTGGAACTTTGCCCATTTTTAAATTGGATTGTTTTTTGGTGTTGAGTTTTGTAAGTTCTTTAAAAATTTTGGATATTAACCCCTTTTGAGGTCTGTTGGGTCTAGTTAGGTCCTATATCATGTCTATTCTGATCTTTTGCCCATTTTTTAATTGGATTGTTTGTTTTTTGGTGTTGAGTTTTGTAAGTTCTCTATAAATTTTGGGTATTAACCCCTTATCAGATGTATCAGCAAATATGTTCTCCCATTGAGTGGTTGTCTTTTCATTTTGTTGAAGGTGTCCTTTGCTGAGCTGATGTAGTCCATTTGTTTATTTTTTTGTTTTGTTTCCCTTGCCTGAGGAGATATAGTAGAAAAAAAATTGCTACGAGAAATGTCTGAGATTTTACTGCTTATGTTTCTTCTAGGATTATTATGGTTTTGAGTCTAACATGTAAGTCTTTATTATATTTGAGTTTATTCTTGTGTATGGCGTAAGAGGGTGGTCTAGTTTCATTGTTTTGCACATATCTGTTTAATATTTCTAACACCATTTATTGAATAGATTAAAGTATTTTTGGCAAAGAATACAGTAATGGTCTTAGTAATGAAAAGGGAAAAATACAATGTTTTTGGCAATACATATATTTACATAATTTATTGTTTAAGCTATATTATATTGTCACATTTTTCAAAATTTAAAGAAGTATTAATAACAGTCTCTCTTACTCCTGTTCACCATTTGCCTAGTTCCTCAACAACTTTCCTACCACCGAGACAATTGCTGTTATTACTTTTTTTTGGCATATCCTTCTAGGTCTTTTGGCATATGCAGATACATATGAATAGTCAAATATTTCCTCCAGTTTAAAAAAAAAATTGATTTTGGAGAGAGAGGTAGAGGGAGAGAAATGTTGCCTCCTTATGTACCCCAACAGGGGTCAACCTGCAACCTGACTGTGTGCCCTGACTGTGAATTGAACAGGTGACCTTTCAGTGCGTGGGATGATACTCAACCAACTGAACCACACTGGCCAAGACTCCAATTTTTATTCTGGATGAATATTATACATACTCTTGCATCCTAATTATTTTCACAGAACATTTTATCTCTATTATCAGTATAGAGCTGTCTTTTTTTTTTTTTTTTTTTTTACCCTGTTATATAATTAGTCACCAATTGATGGACTTTCTAATCTGCTTTTAGTAACTAGAGGCCCAATGCACAAAATTCGTGCAAGAGTAGGCCTTCCTTCCCCAAGCTGCCGGCACTGGCTTCCCTCGCAGCTCTGGCTTTATCGGGAAGGTTGTCCGGTCTAATTAGCATATTACACTTTTATTTTTAGAGATGTTTTTATATATGTCATTTTGCTTATATGCAAGTACATCTGTAAGATTAGTAATTCCCAGAAGTGAAACTGTAGGGTCAAAGGGATTTTACAGTTAATTTTGGTAGATAATTCCAAATTATTCTCCCTAGTGTTTGTACCTAGTTATATTCCCAGCAACAATCTACACTAATAAAAGACAAACATGCAAATTGACCATACCTTCGCCATGCCTTAAGCCACGCCCACCAGTCAGTCAGAGCAACTATATGCAAAGTAACCCAACCAAGATGGCGGCCAGCAGCCACAGAGCTGGAGCGAGCAGGAGGCTTGGTTGCTCCAGTGATGGAGGAAGCCAAGCTTCCCGCCCGCCCTAGCCGGCTCTGAGCTCCACTGAGGGCTAAAAAGTTTCAATTATAGAAGGTAATAAATCCCAGAATAAAAAAAAAAAAGCAGAGGCTGGGAGCTTCTGTTGCCGGGGGGCTTGGCCAGCCTGAAAACGGCTCTCAGCCCCTCACCCAGACTGGCCAGGCACCCCAGTGGGGATCCCCCACCCTAAAGCGGGTGTGGCCAGCATGAAAACAGCCATCAGACCCTCACCTAGGCTGGCCAGGCACCCCAGTGGGGACCCCCACCCTGATCTGGGACACCCTTCAGGGCAAACCTGCCGACCCCCACCCATGCACCAGGCCTCTATCCTATCTAATAATAGAGAAACATGGTAATTAGCCATACCTCTGCTACCCTTCCCATTGGCTAATCAGGGCGATATGCAAATTAACTGCCAACCAAGATGGCGGC
>NW_005358043.1:4224099-4238449 GCF_000412655.1 Myotis brandtii | reverse complement strand
TTTTGTGCACCGGGCCTCTAGTACTATATAATAAAAGAGTAATATGCAAATTGACCTTAACAGCAGAAAGACTGGGAATGACTGGTCACTATGACATACACTGACCACCAGGGGGCAGATGCTCAATGCAGGAGCTGTCCCTTGGTGGTTAGTGTGCTCCCACAGGGGGAGCTGTGCTCAGCCACAAGCCAGACTGATGGCTGCCAGCACAGCGGTGGTGGTGGGAGCCTCTCCCACCTCCTCAGCAGCACTAAGGATGTCCGACTGCATCTTAGGTCTGCTCCCAGCTGGTAAGTGGACATCCCTCTTAATGTGCTGCCGGGCTGCCAGAGGGATGTCTGACTGCCAGCTTGGGCCCGCTCCCCCAGGGAGCGGGCCTAAGCCAGCAGGTGGACATCCACTGAGAGGTCACAGACTGCAAGAGGGCATAGGCCGAGATGAGGGACCCCCGTGCCTCTAGTAAACTGTAAAAGCTGTTTTTTATACCCTTGGTAATCCAATAGGTAGAAATTGGTGTCTCTGAGAAGGTATTTTTACATTTCTCTTTTTTTATAAGTGATTCTCACCATCTTTTCATATTTTAAAGAGCAATTTGTTCTCTTTTGTGGTCTGTTCATATACTTTTTCTGTTTGGTTGGTGATCTGTTTTTTTCCTTTTAAAAAAATATATTTTTATTGATTTCACAGATGAAGGGAGAGAGTAGAGAGATAGATAGAAACTTCAGTGATGAGAGAGAATCATTAATTGCCTGCCTCTGGCATACCCCCCACTGGGGCTTGAGCCCACATGCCCGGGATTCGTATTGTGACCTCCCTGGTGCATAGGTCCACACTCAACCACTGAGCCACTTCAGCCAGGTGAGGGCCTACGTATTTTTAGTTAATTATTACTCTTGGCTTGCAGCCCTTCATGTTGTTGCTGAAAGGGGGTGCACTAATTCCCTTTCTACCTTGGTTGTCTGTGAACATAAAACTCTGTACTTGTAGCTTTCTGAGTTTGTCAAAAGCAGCTTTACCCTGTCAGCTGCTTTCTCTAAAATAGGCAAATATTCCCTGGGTGGGGAAAGTAGCCGAAAGTTACATACCAATCTGGATTTCATGCTTTTCCAATTTTGAATCATTAACTCCTCACTATCACATCAGCTCTTTGATATCTTCAGGCACATTTTGAAAATTAAAAGAAATGTTTAATAACAGTTATTAGAGTATTTTTAAAAAGGATCTTTTTATTGATTTCAGAGAGGAAGGGAGAGGGAGAGAGAGATAGTAACATCAATGATGAGAGAGAGTCATTGATTGGCTGCCTCCTGCCCACCCCCTACTGGGGATCAAGCCCACAACCCGGGCATGTGCCCTTGACTGGAATTGAATCCAGGACTCTTCAGTCGCAGATTGATGTGCTATCCACTGAGCCAAACCAGCTAGGGCAGTTATTAAGAGTATTTTAAGTGAAATATTAAAATAATTAATGCTAACAGTAAAATATCAATTTAAAAATATTGACATTAATATACTAGTAAAAGTAAACAATTTAATGTTGACATTCAAGATTAAAGTATTAAATTTTTTATTTTAGATACTCAGCTATAACAATTCTTATTTTTACAGTGGTTCTCAGAAGTAGTGTTGATCTGAATTATTTATAAGAAGTCAGTCAGTGCCAGAATCTGAATTTTAAAATGTTTCCCTTATTTGTGTTACTGTGCATATAACTAGAGGAATGATTAAGAGTGCTTTATTAGTAGTGTTTTGACTATTCAGTCAATAATGAGAATTTATTTTGTTGTATATTTGCTTAAGTAAGCACTTAATGGTTCTCTTTAGAAGATCACTGATTTTATGTATCTTTGAAAAAGCTTCATTGAAAACTGGAAAATGATGTTATTTTTATTTATTTATTTTAGGTTGGGCTCATGTGGTTTGTGCCCTGTATATTCCAGAGGTACAATTTGCCAATGTTTCTACAATGGAACCAATTGTTTTACAGTCTGTTCCACATGATCGTTATAATAAGGTACAGTAGATATTATTCTATTGATGTTTGCATAAAATTTTTTTGTTATGAAGCTGGGAAGTGTAAAGGAATTTTTTAAAATTTTGTTTTATTATAGGCCTACATTAGAAAATTTTAATTATAGGTCTTCATCAAATTCCAGAGAGATTTGGACAAAGTATAATTACTCTGATAAACTACAATTATTAAAATACATTAGTAAGGTCACAGGAATACAAACAAATAAAAATATGTTACCTTTTTATATGAATCTAGGTATTTAATATTCTAACATTTACATGACATTTTAGTCCTTATGGATTTGTCCTTTAAGAATTATTGAAATTCTGTGTTCTTTCACATAGCAAGGTTCTATTAAGTGTGAATTAATCATTATTTGGTATAATACTCATTATGATATCATACATCCTTTCTTAAAAGATAATCCTGTTGCAGAATATTTCTTGCTGCTCTCCCTCAAATTATTTTCTCCCACCACGGTAGGATATTTGTTGTTAGCTTGCTTAAAACCTTAGTTAATGTTTGCTTTTTTCCCTTATGTATTTTTTTTTTAAATATATATTTTTATTGCTTAAATTATTACAAAGAGTATTACATGTTTCTCCTTTTTTCCCCCCGCACTTGACAATTCCCCTATCCCCCAGTGTCTTATGTCCATTGGTTTTGCTTATATGCATGCATACAAGTCCTTCGGTTGATCTCTTACTCCCCTCCCTTCTGCCCCCCAACCCTCTCTGGCCTTCCCACTGCAGTTTGACAATCAGTTTGAGGCAGCTCTGCCTCTGTATCTATTATTGTTCAAAAGTTTGTAATGGTCTTTATTATCCATGAATGAGTGAGATCATGTGGTATTTTTCCTTCATTGACTGGCTTATTTCACTTAGCATAATGCTCTCCAGCTCCATCCATGCCGTTGCAAATTGTAAGAGTTCCTTCTTTTTTACAGCAGCATAGTATTCCATCGTGTAGATGTACCACAGTTTTCTAATCCATTCATCTACTGATGGGCACTTAGGCTGTTTCCAGATCTTAGCTATGGTGAATTGTGCTGCTATGAACATATGGGTGCACATATCCTTTCTGATTGGTGTTTCTGGTTTCTTGGGATATATTCCTAGAAGTGGGATCACAGGGTCAAATGGGAGTTCCATTTCCAGTTTTTTGAGGAAACTCCATACTGTCTTCCATAGTGGCTGCACCAGTCTGCATTCCCACCAGCAGTGCACAAGTGTTCCTTTTTCTCCACATCCTCTCCAGCACTTGTCGTTTGTTGATTTGTTGATGATAGCCATTCTGACAGGTGTGAGATGGTACCTCATTGTTGTTTTGATTTGCATCTCTCGGATGATTAGTGACTTTGAGCATGTTTTCATATGTCTCTTGGCTTTCTGAATGTCCTCTTTTGAAAGGTGTCTATTTAGATCCTTTGCCCATTTTTTGATTGGATTGTTTATCTTCTTTTTGTTAAGTTGTATGAGTTCCCTATAAATTTTGGAGATTAGGCCCTTATCAGATATGACGTTGGCAAATATGTTTTCCCACGCAGTGGGTTTTCTTGTTGTTTTGTTGATGGTTTCTTTTGCTGTGCAGAAGCTTTTTATTTTGATGTAGTCCCATTTGTTCATTTTCTCTTTAGTTTCAACTGCCCTAGGAGCTGTATCAGTGAAGAAATTGCTTTGGCATATGTCTGAGATTTTGTTGCCTTTGGATTCTTCTAGAATTTTTATGGTTTCCTGTCGTACATTTAAGTCCTTTATCCATTTTGAGTTTATTTTTGTGTATGGTGTAAGTTGGTGGTCTAGTTTCATTTTCTTGCATATATCTGTCCAATTTTCCCAACACCATTTATTGAAGAGACTATCTTGGCTCCATTGTATGTTCTTGCCTCCTTTGTCAAATATTAATTGAGCATATTGGTTCGGGCTAATTTCTGGACTCTCTATTCTATTCCACTGATCTATATGTCTGTTCTTGTGCCAGTACCAGGCAGTTTTGAGAACAGTGGCTTTGTAATACAGCTTGATATCTGGCATTGAGATCCCACCTACTTTGTTCTTTCTCAGGATCGCTGCAGCTATTCGGGGTCTTTTTTTATTCCAGATGAATTTTTGGAGAGTTCGTTCTAGATCTTTGAAGTAGGCCATTGGTATTTTAATGGGAAGTGCGTTGAATTTATAGATTGCTTTGGGTAGTATGGACATTTTAATGATGTTGATTCTACCAATCCAAGAACATGGTATGTTCTTCCATCTCTTTATGTCTTCCTCTATCTCTTTTTTCAATGTCCTGTAGTTTTCTGAGTAGAGGTCTTTTACCTCTTTAGTTAAGTTTATTCCTAGGTAGCTTAATTTTTTTGGTGCGATGGTAAATGGGATTGTTTTTATAATCTCTCTTTCTGAAAGTTCACTATTGGTGTATAGAAATGCCTCAGATTTCTTGGCATTAATTTTGTATCCTGCTACTTTGCCAAATTCATGTATTAAGTCTAGTAGTTTTTTGATGGAGTCTCTAGGGTTTTGTATGTATAATATCATGTCGTCTGCAAATAAGGACAGTTTTACTTCCTCTTTTCCAATTTGGATGCCTTTTATTTCTTCTTCTTGTCTAATTGCAATGGCTAATACTTCCAGGACTATGTTGAAGAGGAGTGGTGAGAGTGGGCATCCCTGTCTTGTTCCTGTTTTTAGGGGAAATGGTGTTAGTTTTTGTCCATTGAGTATGATGTTGGCTGTGGGTTTGTCATATATGGCTTTTATTATGTTGAGGTATGATCCTTCTATTCCCACCTTGCTGAGAGTTTTTATCAAAAATGGGTGTTGGATTTTGTCGAATGCTTTTTCTGCATCAATTGATATGACCATGTGGTTTTTTTCTTTCAATTTGTTTATGTGATGTATTACGTTTATTGATTTGCGGATATTGTACCATCCTTGCATCCCTGGGATAAATCCTACTTGGTCATGGTGTATGATCTTTCTGATGTACTGCTGGATCCGATTTGCTAAGATTTTGTTGAGGATTCCCTTATGTATTTTTAAAGTTAATGTTTGCTTTTTTCCGTTATGTATTTTTAAAATTTCATACATATATATTATTGTTTGATTCTCTTTTGCATATTAGATGATTTTTCCATTACCCAATGCACCTTTTAGTGTTACCATTTATTTAAAGTACCTGTTGATTTATTCCATCAGTGGGAGAAAGTATTACTGCAGCCAGTTCTAAGGTTTTAGAAATTTTTTATTAAACATTTATAATGCAGATTTAACATTTAAAAATTCTGAAAATACAGAAAGATAAATAGAAAAGTGCAAGACAAAAATCATCCTAAATCTTCTCATTCAGATCCTTCTAGATTTTGTGTGTGCATTTTTATGTATACAATATTGGATTATATTGATTATACTATATTTTTTAAATAATTATTAACCTGAAATCTTTTTGCATCAGTAAATTATATTTTTTGCTATTATTTTTAGTAGATATTTAGCATGTAATACAGAGTATTATTGTTTTTGATAAACTGCAATTTAATTAAGGAACCCCTTATTGTTGAAGTACCTCATTTAATGTTTGGCATGCACACAACAACATAATTTTTCTTTAAAGGGTATATGCATTTTGGAAGCTTCACAAAGTATATTGTGTGAAATTAAAATACATTAAGATAATACATCACAATCAAGTGGGGTTTATTACAGGGGCTCAAGGTTAGTTCAACATATAAATTGATCAATGTGACACACCACATTAACTAACATAAAGGGTAAAAATTATATGTATATCAATAGATGCAGAAATAGCATTTGATAAGGTACAATATCCATTTATGATTAAAACACTTAATACTATGGGTATAGAAGGGAAGTATCACAGCATAATAAAGGCCATATATGACAGACCCTCAGCTATTATCATACTCAATGCTAAAAAACAAGTTTTTCCTCTAAGATCATGTACAAGACAAGGATGCCCACTCTCACCACTGTTAATCAACACTAGTGGCCCGGTGCACGTAATTCGTGCACATTAAAAGGGAATTAATTAGAGGAAAATAAATTTTAATATTGCTATTTGCCCTTTCTCTATAATAGAAGTGTCAGAGATGAAAGAAAATTAGTAAAATGTATAGAAAATCTTCCTCCTGTCATAGTCTGAGGCATACTGTGGGACCCAGAGTCAAGTCCCCGCCCACCCACGTGCACCTTGAAATTGCGCGAGACCCAGACCTGGCTGGCCCCTTCCCCATTGGGCGAGATCCAGACCTGGCTGGCCCCACCCCTGTCAAGCCCTGCTAGGTCGGGGTGCGCAGCCTCAGAGCCCCCATCAAGCCCTGCCGGGTGGGGGGCGCATCCTCAGGTCCCCTGTCCCTGCGCCACACAGCCTCAGGTCCCTGCTGTTCGCTCGTTACAGCTTGTTATGGGAACCCAGCCTCCGCTGTGGGTGCAGCCATCTTGTGATGGTGTGACAGAGTGAGGGTCAATTTGCATATTACCACTTTATTCTATAGGATAGCACTGGAAATGTTAGCCAGAACAGTCAAGCAAGAAAAAGGAATAAAAGGCATCTGAATTGGGAATGAAGAAGTAAAATTGTCATTTATTGCAGATGACATTATTTCTTTATATAGAAAGCCCTAAAGACTCCACCAAAAAACTATTAGAAACAATAAACCAATACAGTAAAGTTGCAGGATACAATATCAATGTACAAAATTATATTGTGTTTCTATATACTAACAATTAAATTTCAGAAAAAGAAATGAAAAAATTCCTTTTGCAATCATCACTGAAAGAATAAAATACCTAAGAATAAACTTACCAAAGGATGTGAAGGACCTATATGCTTCCGTTTCTTTGTATCTTTTCCAATATATATTATTTTATTTTTTAAATAATTCTTTACTGTTGAAAGTATTACCTATGTCTTCCCCCCATCTGTTGAAAGTATTACCTATGTCCCCTTTCCCCCCATTGACCCCCTCCAGCTTTCATGCTTCCATATGTCTCTATTTTATTTTTTTCAATATATATATATATTTTATTTCAGAGAGGAAAGGAGAGGGAGAGAGAGATAGAAACATCAATGATGAGAGAGAATCGTTGATTGGCTGCCTCCTGCGTGCCCCATATTGGGGTTCAAACCCGCAACCCGGGCATGTGCCCTTACCGGGAATCAAACTGACTTCCTGGTTCATAGGTTGATGTTCAACCGCTGAGCAGCCACACCTTATTTAATAATAAGACATTATTATTAAAATAAATTGAAGAAGATACAAAGAAAGGGAAAGGTATTCCATTTTCATGGATGGAAGAATCAATTTAGTTAAAATGGCCATATTATCCAAAGCAGTATACAGATTTAATGCAATCCCCATCAAAAATTCCAGTGGCGTCCTAACTGGTTTGGCTCAGTGGATAAAACGTCAGCCTGTGGACTGAAGGGTCCCAGGTTCAATTCCGGTCAAGGGCATGTACCTTGGTTGTGGGCACATCCCCAGTAGGGGGTGTGCTGGAGGCAGCTGATTGACGTTTCTCTCTCATCGATGTTTCTAACTCTCTGTCCCTCTCCCTTCCACTCTGTAAAAATCAATAAAATATATTTTTAAAAATTCCAGTGGCATTTAAAAAAATATATATTTTTATTGATTTCAGAGAGGACGGGAAAGGAAGAGAGGGGGATAGAAACATCCATGATGAGAGAGAATCATGGATTGGCTGCCTCCTGCACGCCCCTTACTGGGGATTGAGCCTGCAACCCGGGCATGTGCCCTGACTGGGAATTGAACCGTGAACTCCTGGTTCCTAGGTTGACTCTCAACCACTGAGCCACGCCAGCCGGGCTCCAGTGGCATTGTCAAAAGAAATAGAACGTGATTTGTATGGAATCATAGAAGACCTTGTATAGTCAAAGCAATCCTGAGAAGAAAGAGCAAAGCCAGAGGTTTCACATTCCTTGACTTTAAGTTAATACTACACAGTGACCATACTCAAAATAGCATGGTTTTGGCAGAAGAATAGACACACTTACCAATGGAACAAAATGGAGAGTCCAGAAATAAATTCACATATATATGAGTAAATAATTTTTGACGAAGGAGCCACAGTCATACAATGGAGAAAAGAAAGTCTCTTTAATAAATGGTGCTGGGAAAATTGGAAGAATGGAAGAAGATATTTGCAAACAAGACCTCCAATAAGGGGTTTATATCCAAAATATATAAAGAAGTTATATAAATCAACAACAAAAACAAACAATGCAATTAAGAAATGGGCAGAGGACCTGAATAGAAACTTCTCCCAAGAAGACGTACAAATGGCCAACAGATATATGAAAAGATGTGAAATTTCACTAGCCATTATGGAAATGCAAATCAAAACTACAATGGGATACCACCTCACACCTGTTTGATTGGCTATTATCAACAAGTCAAGTATGTGTTGGAGAAGTTTTGGAACACTTGTACACTGCTGATAGGAATGTAAACTGGTATAGCCACTGTGGGAAACAGTATCAAGATTCCTCAAAAAATTAAGAATAGAGTTACCATATGACCCAACAAACCCTCTTTTTAGTATCTATCCAAAAAATTTGAAAACATTTATTTGGAAAGATATATGTATCCATATCTTCATTGCAACATTATTCACTGTGGCCCAGATATGGAAACCACCGAAGTGTCCTTCGCTAGATGATTGGATAAATAAGATGTGGTATATATGTATATGCAATGGAATACTACTTAGCCATAAGAAAATTTAAAATACTGTAATTTTTGACAACAGATGGATCTTGAGAATATCATGCCAAGAGAAATAAGTCTGGTAAAAAAAGACAAGAATGATATGATTTCACTATCAAATAAGACAAAAAGTCATAGATACAGACAATGATGTGGTGGCCAGCAGTGGGAAAGGGTTTTGGGGGGGAGGTAGAAGAGGGTAAAGGGGGTCAAATTTGTAGTGATGGAAGGAGACTTCACCTTGGGTTGTGAACACAATGCATATACAGACGATATATTATAGAATTATACCCTTGAAACCTATATAATTTTATTAACCAATGTCACCCCAATAAATTTAGTAAAATTTAATTAAAAAATTTGAACATACAGCCCTAGCCAATTTGGCTTAGTGGATAGAGCATTGTCCTGCAGACTGAAGGGTCACGGGTTTGATTCTAGTCAAGGGTAGGTACCTCGCTTGTGGATTCGATTCCTACCCCTGGTCAGGGAGCGCTTGTGGAAGCAACCAATTGATGTATCTCTCTCACATTAATGTTTCTCTCTCTGTGTCTTTCCCTCCCTCTTCCACTCTCTCTAAAAACCAATGGAAAAATATCCTCTGGTGAGGATTAATTAAAAAAAAAAAATCCAAAACAAAAATTTGAACATACAGAAAAATACATAGAAAAATGCAAGACAAAAATCATCCTAAATCTTCTCATTCAGATCTTTCTGGATTTTTTGTGTATGCATTTTTACAATATTGGATTATATTGATTATATTGATTATACTGTGTGTGTTTTTTAATTATCACCTGAACACCTTTTTGTGTCAAATTATATTTGTGCCATTATTTTTAGTGAATGTTTAGCATGTAATAGAGTATTACTAATTTTGATAAACTACAGTTTAATTAAGGAACTCCTTATTGTTGAAGTGCCTCATGTGATGTTTGGCATGTGTACACCAATAGAATCTCTGTGTAAAAGGGTATGAACATTTTAGAAGATTCAAAATGTATATTGTGTGAAATTGTCCTCTAGCATGCACTTTCTAATTTATACTATGTGAGATGGTTTATAACCTTATCTTTTATTAATCTCCTTATGCACTGTTATCACTGTGTTAAAACAGTGTTTACTATTCTTTTTAGTGAAAATATTAAGAGTATCTGATTTTTTTTTTTGAATACTGGTAAGGTTATATATTTTAAATATTTTGTTTTTTAAAGGTTATTCATGTTTGTTAATTGACTGAATAGCTCTTTGTTTTAACATTGTAATACTCTTTTTTTCTTTCAAAGTGTTTTTATATTACAGATATTCTTTTGTCTTACTAGTACTTGCTGTGTATGCTTTTGGCCATAATTTAACATTTGATTTTAAACTTTCACTATGTCTTCATGGTTTTTATTGTTGGTATTCTAGCATGTTAATTTTTTCTAGTTCAGAAACTTAAATCTTTTGTATAATTTATACAGCTGCTCTTTATTGTTTCTTTCTTTGATGACATGCAAAGAAAATCTCAACACTAATGAATAAATATTTTTTGTACTTTCAAAGTTCATTTTAAAAATACTGGTTTTTCTTTTTTATTTTGAAATAATTTCAAACTTCCATAAAGGTTGCATTAATATTAAATACAAAGAGGTTTTCCTCCCCTAAGCCATTTAAGAGCAATTTATTAATATGATACTGATGCCCCTGAATGCTTTACCATATAATTCCTATAAAGAAGGACTTTCTCCTACCTGACCAGAATGTGGCCATCAAAATCAAGAAATTAACATTTGTACATTATTTCTGTCTACCCCACAGATCTCATTATTTCCCAAATTTCTTCAAATATTTCCAGTATTGTCTTTCATAGCCAAAAGACTGCAGAATGCATTTTGTCTCTTTAAGTCTTCTTTAATCTGAAATAGTAACTGAGTTTTCCCCTGGTTTTTATAACTTCAGAAGATTGCAGGCAGATATTTTAATAGAATGTCCCTCTATTTGGATTTTTTTTTTGTTTGTTTCCTCATGATTAAATTCAGATTATATGTTTTTGTCAGGAATATCACTGAAGTGATGCTGAGTTCTTCTCATTACATCTTAGCAGGTGGTACATGATTTTAGTTTTTTCCATTACTGGTGATGTTACCTTGATCACTTGGTTAAGGTGATGCCTGTAAGATTTCTCCATTGGGAGGTTAATCTTTTTCTCCTTTATAATCAATAATTTTGCATTTTGTGGGAAGTACTTTGTATGTAAATATCTTGTTCTTTATGCCTTTTACCCACTGATTCTAGCATCCATTATTGTTTCTTAGCTTAATTAACTTATTACTATGATAAATGGCAAGTGGTGCTTTTCTGATTCCATCATTTATTTTACATTCATCCGTTGGCATTCCACTTTAAGAAATAGATTTCTCCTCTCTCCAATTATTTATATTAGAATTGATTAATATGGACTGTGTGTCACTATTTTATTTTAATGGGTCATTTTTCATTACTTACGTTTATTTTGATGCTCCTATTATCTCAGTTTTGGCTGGTAGGACCTCTTCAAGCTGTTTTCTTTGTTTTTGACATGTTTCTACCATTCTGTGAGCAGTTCTTTACTTCTGACACAATAGTATATTTCAGATTTCTATTGTATCATTCCTGCCCTAGCCCTGGAATCACCATTTCTCCTTTTAGGTGAGAATTGATTTAGAAACCAACATGGGCACGAAGTGTGCTTATTGTCATTAGGATATTGCTACTCCCAAACCCGCTAAATGAGGATAGCTAGGAAATAAATGTATGTATCTAGATACGTAGATATACACACATTTACATCTGCATTTTTACTGTACTTATGTATATATTGAAGACTGTGAGGTCACAGTGATTCTTCTGATTCAATAAATGGAGTTATATATATGCACACATACCTATTTTTGTATCTATTGACCTCTATATAGAGAACCACAGATTTTAGTAACTTCTCCAAATCTACCTATACTGAATTTATTCTAATTTTTTTCTTTTCTTATTTAAGACTTTCATGCCAGATAATGAGAAACTTGACTCCCATTATCCTCAATATATTTACTTATTTGATCAATTTGTGTGTATGTGTGTATTATGAAGTCTTTTATTGCTGCCATCCCTTAATGCAAGGCCCATTCTAACCTTATTCAGGCTCTGCACCTCACCCTGGGTTGGTAGCTGCTTCCCCGCATAGCTGCCTCTTTCACCACCACTCCTTCCCACTCCTCTCCATGGTTGGTCTCCTCACCTTGTTCAGGTTGTGACACTGACTCCACCCCTGTCCTCAGTCCTCTCATGGAAGTCAACCCTACTGGGGCTCTGACAGTTGTGTGGGGTTGCCCCTCCTTACCAGCATGGATGCTGCAATGTTTGGCCCCATCTCATGATTTAAGTCTAAAGTTTAAAACAAAGAGTAGGGAGGGAGGGTAGAGGGAAGAATGAATTATTTTGACTTAAATCTTTTATCCATTTAGAGTTAATTTTAGAATATAGTTAGAATATGGTGAGTATTGAACCTTTTCCTTCCCACATGGTCAGACAGTTTCTTAAACATTATTGAATAATCTATGTTTTTTACAGGTTTTGAAATACTGTTTGGATCATTATTGAATTATTGGGTATTCTTGACATTTTTCCTATTCCATTGATGTATCTGTTTAAAATAGCTCACTATTTAAAAAAAATATTTTATTGATATATTTACAGAGATGAAGGGAGAGGGATAGAGAGTTAGAAACATCAATGAGAGAGAACCATCGATCAGCTGCCTCCTGCACACTCCCTACTGGGGATGTGCCCGCAACCAAGGTATATGCCTTTGGCCGGAATCGAACCTGGGACCCTTGAGTCCGCAGGCTGACGCTCTATCCACTGAGCCAAACCGGTTAGGGCTATTTTTTAAGTTATTATGGCTTTATATACATCTTAATACATGGTAGAACAGACATCGTCATGTATTTCTCCAGATGAGCACTACGACTAACAAAATACAATTTTTATTATACTGGCATTACAACAAAATACTTTGGGGAAGAATTTATCTTTTTACAATATTGAATCTTTTGTTTCAGAAACATGGTGTATCCATTTACCAAGTGTGTTTTTTCTTTCCTTTTTGTAGTGTTCCTTGTATGTGTTTCCTATATATGTTTCTTATATTTTACTAAAGGCCCGGTGCATGGATTCGTGCACCAGTGATGGTCCCTCAGCCTGGCCTGCACCCTCTCCCAATCCAGGACCCCTCGGGGGATGTTGGACTGCTGGTTTTGGCCCAATCCCCACAGCCCAGTCCAGACAGGAGGGAGCCTGATCCCCGCAGGCCCGATCCAGACAGGAGGGAGCCCGATCCTCTGCGTTGAGCATCTGTCCTCTGGTGGTCAGTGCATGTCATAGAGACCGGTCGTTTGGTCGCTTAGGCTTTTATATATACTAGAGGCCCGGAGCTCAAAATCGTGCGCGGGTACGGTCCCTAGGCCTAGCCTGTGATCAGGGCCATCTTTCCCGGCTGCCAGCAGCTGGCCCTCCTCCCCACTGCCACCCACCCCGGTTCCCCGTTTGCCATCCAGTAATGGGAGCCTGACAGCTGGGGGAGGGACTGAGAGGTCGGCTGTTCCTACCTGCTCGCCGGCCCCACCCCCGCCGCAGGTCGCCCTCTGTGTGTGGGGCGACTGGCAGGGTGGGGGCCTTGGCCTGGCGCCACCTGCATCCCCTGCCACCCATCCCAGTTCCCCATTTGCCATTGGCGATCAGAGCCTGTGGGCTGGGGGGAGGGACCAAGAGGTCGGCTGTTCCGCCCGCTCACCAGTCCTGGCCCCCGCCGCCACCCGCCCCGGTTCCCAGTTCACCATTGGTGATCGGAGCCTGCCGGCTGGGGAATGGAACCAAGAGGTGGTCAGTGCACCTCATAGTGACTGGTCGAGCGGTTGTTCTGGTTGTGCTGCCGTTATGGTCTTTGGGATTTTATTATATCGGATAGATTATGTTTGTCGATTTGTTTAATATAGTTAACCTTAATATTTTAATATTTGGTTCATGAATATTTAGATTAATGGGGGCATGTAAATTCTGAAATGATAGGAACAATTGGGAAATGGATTGAATTTTGGGAGACAACAATCCTTAATGGATGGTAGTAAAGAATAATTTGGAGAGCATTTGTTAAGGTAGTGGGCACGTACTGAGGACTTACTTTGTATCAAGCATTGTGCTAGACACTAGGAATTCAACAATGAATAAAATACAGGGTTTTTCTCAATGTGATAGCCAGTTAGCAGTCAGATAAATATGTAATTACAATGTATGAAAAGAAATAATAATATATATTACAAATAATAAATCTGAGTGAAGTGTTATGGAACATAAAAGTAGGGATTATTTTTGCCTAAGGAATTAAATAAGGCATATCAAGAGACTATAAAAGAATAGCTAGGAATTTGACCTGTGGAAAAAAGGATCAAGTAATAATTCCAGACAGAGAAAGTAAAATAAAATAGGGTAGTACGGCAGGTGTTAGGCCAGCCATGGGCAAACTACGGCCCGCGGGCCGGATCCTGCCCGTTTGAAATGAATAAAACTAAAAAAAAAAAAGA
>NW_005358043.1:4220694-4222651 GCF_000412655.1 Myotis brandtii | reverse complement strand
AATGATGTTTACTTTGAATTTATATTAGTTCACACAAACACTCCATCCATGCTTTTGTTCCGGCCCTCCGGTCCAGTTTAAGAACCCATTGTGGCCCTCGAGTCAAAAAGTTTGCCCACCCCTGTGTTAGGCAGTCCAGAGAATAATAAATAATTTTGTATTGCTGGAAAATTGTGGGATTTAGGAAAATAAAAAAATTTTGTGAATGATAGGAAAGGAAATTTTCTAGAATATTATGTAAGACATATCGAAATTGCAGAGAATTCACTGTATTGACGTGTCTTGTTCAATTTTCTACATGCCATTAAATATATAATGGCCAGTTTTTGTACCATTTGTCTTTAGATACATGTTTTTATTTTTTGACCTTATGTTTTCTTATATGAATTTCTCATTTTATTGACATATACATTCTGTTAGTAACCATAATGTGCATGTTATCCTATACAATAAAAGAGAAACATGCAAATTAACTGTCCCTCTGCTACGCACAAGCCATGCCCACCAGCCAATCAGGAGTGAGTATGCAAATTAACCCAGCTAAGATGGCGACAGCCACAAAGCTGGAGCGAGCAGGAGGCTTGGGTTGCCCCCGGCAATGGAGTAAGCCAAGCTTCCAGCCTGCCCTGGCCGGCCCTGGGCTACGCTCAAGGCTACAAAGTATCAATTATAGAAGATAAATAAAGCCCAGAGGGGGGAAAAAAAAGAAAAAAAGGAGAGGATGGGAGCTTGTGTTTCTGGGGGTGGGGGTGTGGGCCATGGCCAGCCTGAAAACGGCCCTCATCCCCTCACCCAGGCTGGCCAGGCACCCCAGCGGGACCCCCACCCTGATCTGGGACACCCTTCAGGACAAACCAGCCGGCTCCCACCCATGCACCACGCCTCTATACTATATAATAAAAGGGTAATATGCAAATTGACCCTAACAGCAGAACAACTGGCAATGACTGGTAACTATGACACACACTGACTATCAGGGGGCAGATGCTCAATGCAGGAGCTGTCCCCTGCTGGTCAGTGCGCCTCCCACAGGAGGAACTCTGCTCAGCCACAAGCCAGGCTGATGGCTGCCAGTACAGCGGTGGTGGTGGGAGCCTCTCCCGCCTCCTCAGCAGCGCTAAGGATGTCTGACTGCCGCTTAGGGCTGCTCCCCGCTGCCAAGTGGACATCCCCCGAGGGCTCCCATGCTGCCAGAGGGATATATGACTGCCAGCTTAGTCCCAATTCCCCGGGAAGCGGGCCTAAACTGGCAGGTGGATATCCACGAGGGGTCTCAGACTGGGAGAGGGCACAGGCTGGGCTGAGGGACCCCCCCGAGTGCACAAATTTTTGTGCACCAGGTCTCTAGTCTTTTAATAATTTTTTAAAAATATATTTTTTGGGGGGAAACCAAGATGACGGCATAGGTAAACACCTGAAATTGCTGCCTCACACAACCACTTTAAAAATACAACTAAAAGATAAAACAGACATCACCCAGAACCAGAGGAAGGCTGCCTGAGTGGAAATTCTACAACTAGAAAGAAAGAGAAAAGCACACTGAGACTCAGAGGAGGTGCGGAAGTAAAGTGCAGAGGTACGGAGGCGCACATGGAAAGGGCTGGCAACTGAGGATGCGGTTGTCTTTTTCAATGAGGAGGGAGACACAAGCTCCTGACTGCTCTGAACTCTAGTTCTGGGTGAGTCGCTGGGGACCCAGACTCATACTGGGAGAAACTGGACTGTCTGGCATTGGTCAGAACTCGAGGGCGGCTTTCTCTATGAGGTGCTTGCAGCGAATACCACGGGACACTGAGACCCGGGGCCTCTTAGGGCAGGGCTGAGGATCAGCTATAGCTGTTTGCTCCGCCCTGTTGATTCCCTGAGACCCAGCCCCACCCAAGCTGTGCACAGAGGCTTTTGCATATGAATGACCTGGCCCTTTGCAATCTAAAATTACCTAACAAACTGCAGCTGG
>NW_005358043.1:4204420-4219493 GCF_000412655.1 Myotis brandtii | reverse complement strand
AAAGCTATCATTCAGAATTGAAGGTCAGATAAAGAGCTTCACAGATAAGAAAAAGCTAAAAGAGTTCATCACCACCAAACCAATATTATATGAAATGCTGAAAGGTATCCTTTAAGAAGAGAAAGAAGATGAAAAAGGTAAAGATAAAAATTATGAACAACAAATACATATCTATCAACAAGTGAATCTAAAAATCAAGTGATTAAAAAATCTGATGAACAGAATAAACTGGTGAATAGAATAGAATCAGGGGCATAGAAAGGGAGTGGACTGACAATTCTCGGGGGGAAGGGTGTGGGGAGTGCGGGAAGAGACTGGACAAAAATCGTACACCTATGGATGATGACAGTGGGAGGGGTAAGGGCAGAGGGTGGGGTTGGAGGGGAGCTATGGGGCGAAAAAAGGAACAACTGTAATCTGAACAATAAAGATTTATTTTAAAAAAGTATATATACGTTTTTATTGATTTCAGAGAGAAAAGGAGAGGGAGAGAGAGAGAGAGAAACATCAATAATCAGAGAGATACATTGGTTGGCTGCCTCCTACAAGCCCCCTACTGGGGATTGAGCCTGCATCCCCAGATTTTGCCCTGATCTGAATCCAACCATGATCTCCTGGTTCATGGTAGACACTCAACCACTGAACTACACCAGTTAGGCAAGTTGTTTTCTTCTTAGTTTCTTCACCTTTTTAGCCCAGGCCCCCAAACCCTCTACTGTGACAGCAATCAGTCTGTTTTTCTATCTTTGAGTCTATTTTTATTTTGTTTGTTAGTTTATTTTGTTTATTAGATTCCACATGAGTGAAATCTTTCTCTGATTGGTTTATTTCACTTAGTATAATGTTCTTCATCAATGCTGTGGCAAAGGGGAAGATTTCCTTCCTTTTTTTTTTTTCTACAGCTGAGCACTACTGCATTGTGTAAATGTACCACAGCTTTTTTTTTTTAATCTTCACCCAAAAATATGTTTAGAGAGATAAAGAGATAGAGAGAGAGAGAAAAAAAAACATTGATAAGTTGCCACCCATACATGCCCCAAACAGGTATTAAACCTGAAAAGAGTATAGGATGATCAGAGGTTTCAGATAGAAGGAAAAAAAGATACTTAATAAGAAAATAAGGATACAGCTTGGATTTGAAATTGGAATAATGAAGTTTTATCCCCCGACAGTAATGTTTAGCAATACTTAGGTAGTAGAAAACCATGAAATAGTGTCAAATGGAAGCAGAACACCTAGTAACAAGTTGTAATATCGATCAGGTTTACTACTGCTGGTAAGGATTTTTCTCAAATTGTAGAATACACAGCTTGCCATTTCCCCCCATCCCCATTATAGGTCTAGTTTTTTTGTGTTGTTTTTTTTTCCTTTGAATGTTCAAAGCGTTGACTTGCTGTGAAACTGTGACTACCCAAATTCCCAAATGACACCATGTGACCCTTTTTTTAGGGGATAAGTCCAGTGCCTTTTGTATCTACCACCTCTTCTTATAATGATGAGAATATAAAGAAATGCATGTTAACCTGCACAAAAGTCTGGATTAAAATAGGCTACTGGATTGGTGTGCTGTGTGACATTAGGGGCACATATATCTTTATATGAGAGTATAAAAATAACTGTTTTCTTTACAAATTGGTTTTATTTTTTTAAAGTGTTGAATACTTTGTCATGTCCTCTTTTTGGGTTTCTTTCACATAAAAATTTGATTGGGCCCTGACCGGTTTGGCTCAGTGGATAGAGCGTCGGCCTGCGGACTGAAGGGTCCCAGGTTCGATTCTAGTCAAGGGCATGTACCTTGGTTGTGGGCACATCCCCAGTAGGAGGTGTGCAGGAGGCAGATGAATGATGTTTCTCTCGCATCGATGTTTCTAACTCTCTATCCCTCTCCCTTCTTCTCTGTAAAAAATCAATAAAGTATATTAAAAAAATTTAAAAAAATAAAAATTTGATTGGGATTTTTTTACCTTTAAACATTTTGTGAGTTTATTTCTAATTTTATTGTTCAAATGTTTTCTAATTTGCTCACTTCTGCTTTTGTAAAGTTTTAATTTTTATTACTATAACATTGTTTCTTTTGTTTATTTTTAACTGTTTTATAAATTGTCATGTTTAAAATAATATAATGAAACCACCCTCTCCCCTCACACACACATTGATCACCTAACTCCAAAACATTACCAAATCATAGCCAATTTTTTATACAGCTTCTGTATTAGTTTTCTAGGGCTTCTGTAACAAAAGTACCACAAACTGGGTGGTTTAAAGCAACAGAAATTTATTCTTTCAAAGTTATGGATGTTGGAATTCTCAAATGCAGATATTGACAGTGTTGGTTTCTTCTGAAAACTCTGAAGGAGAATTTGTTTCATGCCTCTCTTCTAGCTTCTGGTGATGGCTGAGAATCCTGCTCATTTCTTGGCTTGTAGATGTATCACCTCAATCTCCGCCTTCATCCTCACGGTGTTCTTCCTTTGTCTCTGTGTTATATGGCCATCTTCTTATAAGGACACTAGTTGTATTGGATTAAGGGCCCACCGTACCCCACAATGACCGAATGTTAACCAGTTATCCCTGCAATTACCCGATTTCCAAATAAGATTACACCTATGGTACTGGAGGTTTATTAGGACTTCACATAACTTTTTGAAGGAGACACAGTCCAACCCATAGTAGCTCACCATCTGCACATTGATTGGTTGCCTCCCATATATACCCCTACTGGGGATTGAACCCATAACTTAGGTATGTTTCCTGACCAGGAATTGAACCCTCCACACTTTGGTGTACGGGAGGACACTCCAAGCAACTTAGCCACTTTGCAAGTGTTTTTTGTTTTTTTTCAAACCTGTCTTCTTACGTTGCCTTTGGGTCAACATAAACCACTTATTAGTCAAAAGATTGTGCTTGAACACCCTTAGCTAGTTAGATTTTAGTCCTTTGGTCATTTCGTGTGTGTGTGTGACTTAGATTTATTTTCCAAGGAGATCATCCCCAAGGTTCTCTCTTCAGTCCTTTCTGAGAGCATGCAGTCTTGAGCATGCACAGTCTTTAGACCATCAGGTGTGAGTGTGATTTTATTTTCCAGTCTGAATTCTTAGGAGTTACCCTTAGAGTAACTTATTGTTCAGCCAGTTTTTGATCATAGGTTGTACAAAAGCCCCTTGAGCCTTTTTGTGTAATTTTGTGGCTTTAGGAAATGCTTTTAAATTTGCCCCAAATCCCACTTCAATTTCTCCTGATTGGGTGCAACCTAGTTCATATACATAGCCTTTTGGACCCCCAGGTAGGAGTGTGATCTAGGAGGGCCCTTATTTGCTAACCTTCTGGCTGGAGCTGGCAAATGGCTCTGCGCAGGGCTTGGGCGGGGCGGGCTCAACAGGGCGGGCGGGCGGAGGGAGCGGTTATGGCCCCTCTCAGTCCCGTTCCCAGAGGCTCTGCTTCTCAGAACCCCCGGAACCGCTGCAAACCTCGGAGGGAAAGCTGCCTTCCAACTGATGCCAGACACTCCCGCTTCTCCCGTTTGGGTCCGAGTCCCCAGCGATTCGCCCGTATCTGGAGCTCAGAGTCTGAGACTCCCCCCTGACCGAAAACGACAACCGCGCTCTCAGCCACCAGCCCGCTTTGCGCGCGCACCTCCGCACCTGAGTTTTTTCCACACTGCGCCTCCTCTGAGCCTCGGTGTGCTGTTATTTTTCCTTCTAGTTGAAGAGTCTCTCCTCAGCCAGCCTTCCTGTGGTTCTGGGTGATGTCCGTTCCGTCTTTTAGTTGTATTTTTGAAGTGGTTGTTTGCGGCAGCAGTCTCCGGTGTTTACCTATGCCGCCATCTTGGTCTCTCCTGGTAGTTCTATCTTAATTGCTCACTACCTAAGTGTTTTTGACTGAGCCCTTAGGCATGAACTTCTCCAAGGTCTGTCCCAGATGTCAGTCCTCTCAGGCAGAGCTGCTGAATTATTTGTTCTTAAGATGCACGGGGCAGAACCTCTGCACTACTGCTCTGGAGCTGGAACTGGGGATAGGGCAGCACCCTGCTTCTCCACAAGAGTCACCTGTAGTTTGACAGGGTGCTAGGAGGAAAGGGGATAATAACCGCTGGCTGCTTATCCCTCCTAGCCTGTCCATTCTATTAGCAAGCTGGGGAAGGGATGATAGGACCTCAGGATTCTTGGCCTCTTGTAGGTGGGAGTTTATGAGTGGGAGCTACCAGGAATGTGTAGGATGAGAGTCACTGGAGACCTGGCCTTCCTCGGGTAAATTTATACTGGTAGCCTTAGACTAGGAGCTGGGATGAAAGGAAGCCCTCATCTTCTTAATCACACTCAACAGAAGGGACCTTATATCACAGGAATCTAGCTCTGTGTGTGGAGGTGGTGTGGTGGTGATGGGAGCAGATCATGGCTCAAATGTCACAGAAACTGTTCTTACTGAAATTTAGTAGATTTTCTTGGATAAATTTTCTCAATTGGTTGTATGTCTTTAGGGCAATTTTTAGAGACTTCAGAGTGCTGTTTTTCACCTGTGAAATAGTTAATTCAGTAGGGAAAAGATCCATGGAGCTCTTCACTCTGCCATTCCAGTAGCCTGGACATTCTATTTCCTCTTTTTTTAAAAATAAATAAATAAATAAAGACCCATTGTAATTTTAGAATGGTCAAATGATGGTATCTTCTCACTCTCAGCTCTTTGGAAGTTACCAAGGTATTTTTTTTTTGAGGCCTATTTGTATATTTTCTCAGAATTTCACTCTCTAAAATGTTACTATTTTAGTCAGCTCTGTCCTTTTTTAATCTTCTTGATCATTTTTAGACTAAGAATGTATGTTTAATTCTATTGTAACTCGGGACTTTTTATAGGTATAAAATAATTTTTATAATTCAGTTTAGTATGAATCCATATTTTTCAACAGGATTTGATATTCATTTACATGACCAGGTACTAGGCTATTTTGGTAAATATTGTTGAATGTTGTTACTTGGTACCACAGTACATAGTGGGGAAATCTCTCTACCTCTAAAAATTCATGTGATCCTATTGAAGCTGGCTATGTTATACCTTATTATTGTTCAGAAATTGGTCTCATTTGAGAAGTTTATCACCTGTGTATATGTAAACATTTTTTTATATACAACTTCTACTTAGCTGATAATTTTATTCATTATACAGATGCTTGTAGATTGCCATTTATATAATTCAGTCTTTTATGAAAAGTGGTACCGTCTATCAGCTATTTTCATTTGGGAAAAGGAAACAGGTTGATGCCAGAGTTGCTGGGAGTGTTGGTTGGCTGATATCTCTTGGGGGCATCTCTGACCTTCATAAATAGCTAAAGATTCTTGTGGACAGTTGGAATGGCCTAAACCTTGCTCAATCACATAGGACTGTCTTTCATCTCTTAGCTCCCAACTACCTTTGTCAAACTCCTTTAGATGTGCTTACTTCCAGAAGAAAGGAAGGGCAAAACCTTTTTTTACAGCTTTTTAACAGGAATCAGTGAATATTTTGAGGAGGTTTTAAGAACAAGGTGTGGTAAGGCTGTGTTTTGGTCTTTGGTCTCAGTGCCTGTGAAGATTATTATCTTGCAGGGTTTTTGAGTCGGAGACAAAAACCCTTTCTGAAATCCTAGGTCTACTTATATGTCCTTGTTTATGTTTTCATATTTGTACTGTTTGTAAAAATTAGGTTACTGTCAGAAAAAATGAATTCATGTTTAGAAGTAAAGTAGATTAGATAGTAAACCATGGTCTTGACTTCTGAATATTTTCAGTTCCTTCAAGCTTTTGTAAGGTTTTGTTTTATTTTTGTTTCTGTATCCTAAGACTTGCTACATTTGTGATGAACAAGGAAGAGAAAGCAAAGCAGCCACTGGTGCTTGTATGACATGTAATAAACATGGATGTAGACAGGCTTTCCATGTGACATGGTAAGTATGTTTTCATCATTGTACAGAAATGAGGAATACCTTGTAAATGAAAGATGTAGTTATGTGCCCAAATATTATTTACAGTAAATTTTATTGGGATAGTTTTTATGTTTATATTTACTTACTTGTAATAAAGATAATTCTAATAATTGAACTTACTAGAGTGAATTTTCAATAGGTGGATGCTGGTTCTAATGTACTTTATTCAGTTTCATTTTGTTTAAAATATTAGTTTTAGTTACCTACCCTTTGATTTGTTATTATGATTAAAAGAACTGATGTAGGTACTCTTAGTGCAGTGCCAGAAAGGATTTAATGAATGATAGTAGCATTTCTTTGCTGTCTTTGCTTTAAGGCGGAAAAAAAGCAGTTGCCATCATCATCATTATTATTATTACTAGAGGCCAAATACATGAAATTCGTGCAAGGGGCTTGGCCCTTGCAGCAGCCCTGGCTGCTGCCTCGGCCCCACCCCCGGCCCACTGGTCGTTCCGGAAGGTCATTCCAGAAGGTCCAGAGGCCCGGTACATGGATTCGTGCACCAGTGGGGTCCCTCAGCCTGGCCTGCGGGATTGGGTCAGAACCGGCTCTCTGACATCCCTGAGGGGTCCTGGATTGCAAGAGGGCGTAGGCCAGGCCAAGGGACCCCACTGGTGCACGATCGGGGCCTGGGAGGGAAACGGGGAGTTGGCCAGCTGGGGAGGGACCATGGGAGGGCTCCAGGGCGTATCCGGTCCATCTCGCTCAGTCCTGATCTGCCAGACCCCAGCAGCAAGCTAACCTACCAGTCAGAGTGTCTGCCCCCTTGTGGTCAGTGCACGTCATATTGACTGGTCGACCGGTTGACTGTCTGCCCTCTGGTGGCCAGTGCACGTCATGGCAACCAGTTGAGTGGCCTTAGCATATCATTAGCATATTATGCTTTGATTGGTTGAACAGATTACTGGACACTTAGCCTATTAGGCTTTTATTATATAGGACTAGAGGCCCAGTGCATGAAATTCGTGCATGGTGGGTGTGGGGGGGTGTCCCTCAGCCTGGCCTGCACCCTTTCCTATCCAGGACCCCTGCCTGCCTGATTGCCCCTAACCGCCTCTGCCTGCCGGCCTGATCCTCCTAACTGCTCTCCCCTGCCGTCCTGATCCCCCTAACTGCTCTCTCCTGTCGGCCTTATCACGCCTAACCACCTCTGTCTTGGCCCCTTCCACCGTGGCTTTTTCTGGAAGGATGTCCGGTCTAATTAGCATATTACCCTTTTATTAGTGTAGATGGTTTTTCAGCATAAAATTTCAAGAGCAGAAATTATCCTAAAATATTCAATATAATAAACCAGTTAAAAATAAAAGTCTGCAAAGAATTCATTTACCTACTAATTTTAAGAATCAGTCTATATTTAATAGTCAATACAGGTGTATACCTTATTTCCTAAACTCTTACTGTGTGGATTTATGAAATCTATTTTAGATTATTTTGGGGAATGGAAACATTTTTGGTCTTTATAAATTCTCTTAATACTGTACTTAATTTTCCAATGATGAAAGTTGACTTTTTGGGAATGAGATATATACTAATACTGTAATTTTGGAATGCTAAAAGTGGGAGATTAAATTGAGAAGATGATGATTATAAACTTTAGCACTTTGTATTTTAAAAGTATATAAATATCATAACTTTAGGTTTCAATTCCTTTTCTTCAATTGTTTTTGATTGAAGAACACAGCTTATGTTTTTCTTGCCTACTACTGTACTGTGCTATGACTTGAAGCATTTTCCTTCTAACAGTATGTAATCTTTATCCATGGGCAAATACCATCACATGTCATTTCAGCCCCTTAGAGGCCTTGCTTTTCCATTTGTACCTCTGGTACAGATTGAAAAAGTAAAATCAAGTTAATTATTGGGACCTCGGAGTGGTTCTTAAAGAATTCATTGTCTGTTTTGTGATGTAAAACATGTATAACTCTTCATCTTTGTTAGAGATGGGTGAAAAGTTTATATTAAACCATAAATACAACTTAAAATCAACTACATGTTGGGGTAAGTGTACTTTTATCTTCCCTTTTTCTCTTAAGAGATTAAGGTCTTACAAGTGTTACGTTCTTTGAAGTGAATTTCAATTTGTGTATATATTGTGGTTTGAGATGTTATTGATATAGTTGGCTTTTGTTTTCAGTGCTCAGTTTGCTGGACTACTTTGTGAAGAAGAAGGGAATGGTGCAGATAACGTCCAATACTGTGGCTACTGTAAATACCATTTTAGTAAGCTGGTAAGAATTTAATATTAAAATGCTAAAGTGATTAGTTTTGACAGTAGAGTTGACTCTTTTTAAAAGGGCATAATAGCTATTTTTTTTCCTTTGATTTTTGCTTGAGATTAGGTTTGCTTAGCATGCTCTTCACTGGGGATGAAAAGATCTATTCATTTTAAAAGATTTTGCTTTGTTTCAGTTCATTTATAAAGGTGACTATTCTAAAATTCTAATTTAAAACATATATTGATAGTTAATAGTAAATGTTGGTATACATTTAGTAGAAAAAGCACATGTTTAAAGAACACTATAACTCAATACTATTTTCATTTAATTTGATTTTAACACTTATTTATATACATTTTGTGATTCTCTGTCACTTCTCATTTTTTTTTTTTGCTATATTACTATTTATTTTTATATATACATTTACTTACTAGGAGATAGTAAAACTGAAATAAGGCTGCTTTGTGACTTCTTAGTTAAAGATCTTAATTAACTATATTTAAATACAACTTTGGGGAATATTTTAGATTTGGTCAGTCTTTTTTGTTACATAATAGCATGGGTGACTAAGTAATATTTGATTACCTGTTAACTATTTTGTGTTCATGTCCTTTGAAGGATAGAATTTCTTTAATGTCTCAAGTGTCTATTTCTCAGTTGTCATTGATAACAGTCAGATATATATATATACTGAAGTTTAAGGCTTCTTTGTTTTTCTTTAGTGTCTTTTTAAAAATTTAAAAAAAATTCTATTATTACCTTTCCCTTGTGGATGGGACTCACTCACTCACTCACTCACTCACTCCCTCCCTTCCTTCCTTCCTTCCTTCCTTCCTTCCTTCTAAATAATATTATTATGGGCCCCTTTCTCTTGAAATGAACAGCTCATAACTTCAATATTCTGATTCATGCATATGAAATACTTAAAAGTATATATATATATGTATATATATTCTTTGGATGTTGAAGACTGATGTATTTTAGTGACTGACAGAATACTGAAGTGTGTAAGAGAAATTTTGAGATAGTAAAATTGAAAATTTTGCTTCTTGAATGTTAAAAGCATTGGATTTTCATTTTCTAAATGAGAGATGAAAATAGATAAAATACAGAAATAATAAAAATGGATTTTGAAGTTTATATAAATAGAAGTTTATATAAATGCTAGTTATTGACATGCTGTTCTTCCATTTGCTAGTAGAGGAATAAAAAGTTTTTTAGTAATTTAAGATTGTATAAGGTCTATATTTATATAGAATTTGAGCACCTTTTATAGTTATTTTTATACAGTGTAAATAATTATGGTACCACCAAGTTTTAAATACCTCAAATAACCCTCACCATACTTTATTATGAAGTTGTGTAAATACTTTAAACAGAAATGTGTAATACTTTTAGTAATGCTTTGAAAAATGCGTGGGTCTGTTACTGACATTTTCTTTAATTTTTTTTTCTTAACTGCAGAAACAAGTTTTTTAGAAAGCTGTAATGCCTTAATACTTTTGAGATCAAAAGGCTTTTTGCTTTTCCTAGAGGCATAAAGTAACTCTTCAAATATTTTCTTTTCTTCTAGTCTTGGCATCGTTCTTCAATACAGCATTTTCTATTTTGGTTGAAACTTTTTTAAAGCAGAAATTGAAAATTATACTTGATTTCTTTAATGAGTGGTTTTGTGATAAAGTGACAAATAAGCTTCTGCTTGTTTGAAAATAGTCTTCACACATTTTAATAAATGTACAAAAATATGGCATTAATGTTAAATTTAAGTTTAGATTTTTCTTTATAATTTAATAGGTAATATAATGGAGGGTGTGTAAACGGATTATGTGATTTAAAATAGTGAGACATTTTATCTTCAGTAGACATTTTGAAATATTTCACACTTGAATTGGTTTAACCCTAACAAAAAGATTATTTAAAAAATTTTATATACATATACATATATGTATATATATTTTCTTTTTTAGAAAAAGAGCAAACGGGGATCTAATAGGTCATATGATCAAAGTTTAAGTGATTCTTCCTCTCACTCTCAGGATAAACATCATGAGAAAGAGAAAAAAGTAAGTGGATTTGTTGTTGCTAAATATGTAGCACATCGACTTAATAGATTTTTTTCCTTTTTTAGATAAAATTAAGTTCTCAATAGCTGAATGTAGACAATGAAATACTGAAATTTTTTATTAATATAGAATTTTAAGTCAAAGAGTTAGGTCTAAAATGATGCCATATTTGTGAATATAGTTGTACCCATTTAGCTGAAAATTTGAAATACACCTTGATTGAAAACATGAGAGGGATTTCTTGAATGTCTTACTGTGATCATATTGTGAAATCTTTACGTGACTTAAGCAATAATAGTTTATTGCTACATATTACTAACTGATTATTTCACACTAGAGGCCCAGTGCACAAAATTCGTGCACAGTGGGTGGGGGGAGAGTGTCCCTCAGCCTGGCCTGCGCCCTCTTACAATTCAGGACCCCGGGGGTAGGGTCCCTAGGCCTGGCCGACGATCATGGCCTATTGGGGCTTTCTTTCCCCTGGTCGTCGGCAGCTGGCCCCCGCCCCCGCCTCTGCCGCTGCTTGCCATCTGTGCAGCGCTGCTCCCCACCCTCAACTGCAGGCAACAGGCATCAGGTGTGATCGCTTGGCTAGCCTGGGCCTCCTTCTGTGGGGCGATTGCTGGCTAGCCCTGCACACCTGCCACAGTGTGCTGGCTGGTGGCCTGGGCCTCCCTCTGTGGGCGATTGATTGCAGGGCCCCTAGATCAATTTCCCTGTAGAGGGAGGCCCTGCCCACCCGCCACAGCACCGCCAGCCGGGTGGCCTGGGCCACTCTCTGTGGCCGCCGTCCAGGTAGCCTGGGCCTCCCTCTTTGGGATGATCCCCCGTGATCAATCACCCAGCAGAGGGAGGCCCCACCCATCTGGCCGGGGCTCCGTGATCAATTGCCCTGCAGAGGGTGGCCTGGGCCGCCCTCTGCGGGGCGATTGTGAGGTGATGGCAGGGCCCCCCAACCAATCGTCTTGCTGGCCTGGTGCCAGTGTGTGTCATAGCATGGTCGCCCGGAAGGTTGTCCGGACGGTTGTTCAGCTGTTTGGTTGTTTGGTCGATTTGCATATTATGCTTTTATTATTATACACTGGAGGCCTGGTGCACGAAATCGTGCACTCGGCGGGCGGGTAGGGGGGGTGGTGGTCCCTCAGCCCGGCCTGCGCATTCTCGCAGTTTGGGAGCTCTTGGGGGTGTCTGACTGATAGCTTAGGCCCGCTCCCCATGGGGAGCGGGCCTAAGCTGGCAGTCGGACATCCTTAGCACTACCGAGGAGGCAGGAGAGGCTCCTGCCACCACTGCTGCGCTTGCCAGCTGTGAGCCCGGCTTCTGGCTGAGCGGCACTCCCCCTATGGGAGCGCACTGACCACCAGGGAGCAGCTCCTGTGTTGAGCGTCTGACCCTGGTGGCCAGTGCGCGTCATAGCGACTGGTCGTTTTGCCATCAGGCTGAAACTGGCTCTCCGACATCCCCCGAGGGGTCCCAGATTGCGAGGGGGCGCAGGCCAGGTGGAGGGACCCCACTGGTGCTCGATCGGGGCTGGGGAGGGACACAGGAAGTTGGCCAGCCAGGGAGGGACTGCGGGAGGGTTCCAGGGCGTGTCTGGCCCGGCTCGCTCAGTCCCTATTTGCCGGACCCTAGCAGTAAGCTAACCTGCTGGTCGGAGCATCTGTCCCCTGGTGGTCAGTGCATGTCACAGTGAGAGGTTGAGCGGCCTTAGCATATCAGCATATTACGCTTTGATTGGTTGAATGGCTGACCGGCCAACTGGACACTTAGCATATTAGGCTTTTATTATATAGGATAGATTTAAGTAAAAATCTAATCAGCTTTTTTCTTCATAATAGAACAATTTGGAAGTTCTATATATTCTTTTTTTTTTTTTTAATTTCAGAGCAGAAGGGGGATGGGGGGAGAGATCAACGATGAGAATCATTGATCAGCTGCTTCCTACACGTCCCCTACTGGGGATTGAACCTGTAACCTGAGCATGTGCCCTATTCTGGAATCGAACCAGGGAACCTTCATTCCGCAGGTTGACACTCTATCCACTGAGCCAAACCTGCTAGGGAGGAAGTTCTGTACTATATTCTTGACTTTTTTTTCTCCCACTGGTATTAATTGTTTATTATTTTTTAAATGGCCAAATGCCAAACCATTTCTTTGAGACTATTTTGTCTTTTAATCAAAAGTTTGCCTAGTATCAATCTGTCTTCTTCTTACTTACCTATTTTCTGCTTACATTTTCACTTATTTTAAAGGCTATGAGTAAACTAGTAAGGACTGTAGAATCATTCATTGGACATATTGCCATCACAGGAAAACTTTTAAGCAGTTTATACAACCAGTTTGGAACATATTTCTGCAGATTGTGTTAAAAGCTAAGTCAGGTAACATTTTCATGTTTGTAAATACTTGAGATCAGGAAGGTGATTAAAAAGCTAATGCTATTTTAAAACAAATTTGGTTTGAATTTATGTTAGTGGTTTTTTTAAGGTAAATATTTTAAAAGCTCAAGTTTAAAATTTTTAGATTAATATTGCAATTATGAGTTAAATAATAATTACAACTTTATATTCACCTTTAGAGAACTGGTTAGGTTTATAAAAATTTTTATAGGCCTTAGGCAGCAAGTATACATATTGATTTTCACTTCTTTAGTGAGGTGGTTTTGTGATAGTGACAATAGTAGGGCTTTGTCTTGCTGTCTGTTGTTTGGATTACTGATGGAAGAATGGCAGACTTGATTTAATTAGCAGTTTTAGTAAGAAGCACTCTCAGATTTTATTTAAGCTTTTAAATCCACAAACATGGGCTTCTTAGGTAGGGCTCATTATAAATTGTGAAGAAAAAAAATGATTATATTTATCTTAATATATACCCTGTCATGGTATTCTTAATGGACAATTATTAAATGTGGTACAGTGTTTAATAAATCCCAGGGCTGATGACTTTATTTAGTAATCATTTTTTTTTTTTTTGCTCTAGGAATGAATTAGATTTTTTATTTTATGGAAATTTTTGCAGTTGTTGAATACTAACGTGAAAAACATTGTATTTAGTGAAACTTATTTAGCTTTAAATTTTAGCAATTGGCATTCATTAGTATGCAAATGATATTTGAATTGTACTTTTAGCATATATAAATTTAGTACAACTTGGTTTTGTTAATCAAACTTAAAATTCATTTGTGCATTTTATTTTGTAATAACTAAGATTTTCTTATAATCTAATTTGTGGTAAATATACTATAAAGTTAATGTTAGACTTGTTTGCTTGCCTTGGTAATATTTGGGAAGGAACTTTTTATTATGTTATGATGTTACGTGATAATATAGCTGAAAAAATTTGATGTTAGAGACCATTTGATGTTAGTTAGTTCCCTCACTGGGGATCGAACCTGCAACCTTTTTGGTGTATAGGACAATGCTCCAACCAATGAGCCACCTGGCCGGGCCTGGCACATATTTTAAAATATATTAAATTTTAAGTAAGCAATAAGAAATATTTAATACTAAATATTGTGCTATCCAAATCACTTATTTAAAAGTGAAATAATTTATAAGTTAACCTTTTATATAATTATAATGAAATAATAAAATATGTAACCTTTGCTTTTTAGAGAATTTTTGTGTGACCCAGGATATATTAATATTGGATAGATATTAACTGAAATGTCAGCAAGGACATAAGAAAAGTTAATAGTGACATATGACTTTGAATAAGGGACAGTTTCTGTAAAAATTGAGAAATTGACATATTTTTAAAGGAACCTAAGTACATTTTTGAAATGAATTAAAGTTACAGGAAGAGTGTAATTCAAGAGTTAATGTTGATTGTAAAATAGAATTTTCTTTTCAGCCTTATGTTTACATAGTACTGCCATAGAATGAAATGTGGGCAAGGGTTAGGAATTGGAGAGGCACATCATATATATGTGGTTTTATTGGGAGGCTTCCAGCTTCAGAAATAATTTTTTTCTAAAGGCTAAGTTGTAGGTCATTATTTAGAAATCAGTGGTTATTTATTACATAGAGTTAATCTTGCACCAATTCATTTGATCCTTAGAGTCACCCTTTTCCCACTCATCAATGCTAACTAATCCATAATGTATAAAAAACGTAATACTATTCTTAGATCTTACAGCCAACTCACCATTAATGACTATGTAGTGTATGGAAATGCACTCAGTTCCAATTAGATATGCTAGAAATCCATCTGTCTCCTGCAGGATAGTAAGAAGCTAGGAAGATTTCTGAGCAAGTGAAATGGGGAAACTGAGACAAAATTAAACGAGGCCAAACAGTTTGGGCAGCTTGCAGTGATAAGTTAAGAACTTATCTTCCCCAAACAAGGACACTTGAGAGCAAATGGTTAATACCTCTCTTCCCTAACCCTGGCTGAGAAAATACAGAACAAAGACCCAATTAATGCCATTTGTGCCAGCTAAACCCAAAGACAAATATCACTTGGGGGATGTTAGGCAGAAAAGATAACCACTAAGGCAGGAGGAGGGGAAGGGGAAAAGAAGGGAGAGTTTTATCTCATCCACTAAACAGAGAAGTCAGCAGTCTTGGGACTTGTGAAGATAAAATTGCCAGATGTTCTTATAAACTCTGGAAAAAGCCACAACAAAGTAAAAAAGGGACCTTGAAATTTAGTCTGTTCAACCAATTTATCTGGCAGAGGAACCTTGAAACCTGTAGACAGAAAAGTGTAGAACCCCCTAAACCTCCACCAGGTGAGGGCACTTAGACTAGCTGCGTTGTCCACTTGTGCTATATGCCAAGTGTATTCTTAATAAATACACTTGCTTTGCTTCAAATATTTCTTATGAGATTGACAAG
>NW_005358043.1:4203344-4204390 GCF_000412655.1 Myotis brandtii | reverse complement strand
TACTATAGCTAGAGGGATTTATTTACACCCATCCTCAATCCCACCCCCTTTACTTGCCCTTACTTCCATATTATTGTTAACTAGAGGCCCGCTGCACAAAATTCGTGCACGGGAGGAGTGGGGAGGTTCCCTCAGCCCAGCCTGTGCCCTCTCGCAATCTGGGACCCCTCGGGGGATGTCGGGCCTAAACTGGCAGTTGGACATCCCTCTCGCAATCCAGGATGCTGCATGTACCAGTGATCATACTTTTATACAGGTGAAAGGCATCTTGCTGTTGTATGGGCAGCTACATTTTTTTGCCCTGATTATAAAAAGTAGTACATAACATAAGCCTATTGAGGCAGTAGTACCATTTTCCCCATCTTATGGGTGGAAAAACTGAAGCAAAGAGTAGTTAAGTAATTGGCTTTGTCACACAGTTGTAAGTGTCAGGATCAGGGCTGACCACAAAATGTGCAAGCCAGGGTCCATGCATGTCATCGCTGCATCATCCTGTTTTTTTCAGTGTTAGAGTAACCTTACCAGGTTTTAATTTTTAAATCTTAGAGACTGTTCCCAATATATAGGGTAGGGTCCCTAGGCCTGGCTGGCGATCAGGGCCATCTGTGAGGCAACTGGCGGGTGGGGCGATTGGGGGGCCCCTGCTGGCTGGCCCTGCCTCCTGATCACCACCACCGGTCGCCTCCCTCTTGGGGGGTAGACGCTCAATGCAGGAGCTGCCAAGCTGCCCTCACGCACCCGCGATTGGGGGGCCCCTGCTGGCTGGCCCTGCCTCCTGATCACCACCACCGGTCGCCTCCCTCTTGGGGGGTAGACGCTCAATGCAGGAGCTGCCAAGCTGCCCTCACGCACCCTGAACATAGGGGTGCATATATCCTTTCTGATTGATGTTTCTGTTTTCTTGGGATATATTCCTAGAAGTGGGATCTCGGGGTCAAATGGGAGTTCCATTTTTAGTTTTTTGAGGAAACTCCATACTGTCTTCCATAGTGGCTGCACCAGTCTGCATTCCCACCAGCAGTGCACGAGGGTTCCTTTTTCTCCAC
>NW_005358043.1:4202130-4202467 GCF_000412655.1 Myotis brandtii | reverse complement strand
CATAGATTTCTTGGTGTTAATTTTGTATCCTGCTACATTGCCAAATTCATTTATTAAGTCTAATAGTTTTTTGATGGAGTCTTTAGGGTTTTTTATGTATAATATCATGTCATCTGTGAATAAGGACAGTTTTACTTCTTTTCCAATTTGGATGCCTTTTATTTCATCTTGTAGTTTTATTAAAATTAAATCTTTATTGTTCAGATTATTACAGTTGTTCCTCTTTTTAACCCCATAGCTCCCCTCCACCCATTTCCAACCCTGCCCTCTGCCCTTACCCACCCCCCCACACTGTCCTCATCCATAGGTGTACGATTTTTGTCCAGTTTTCCACACC
>NW_005358043.1:4178541-4200534 GCF_000412655.1 Myotis brandtii | reverse complement strand
AGCTGTGAAGCAATGCAAGCTGCTGTGGGGCCTTGGGCCTTCTTTTGGATGTTCTGGGTCTCTCTGACCCAGCTGCAGTTTGTTAGGTAATTTTAGATTGCAAAGGGCCAGGTCATTCATATGCAAAAGCCTCTGTGCACAGCTTGGGTGGGGCTGGGTTTCAGGGAATCAACAGGGCGGAGCAAACAGCTATAGCTGATCCTCAGCCCTGCCCTAAGAGGCCCCGGGTCTCAGTGTCTCGTGGTAATCGCTGCAAGCACCTCTGAGAGAAAGCCACGCTCGCGTTCTGCCCGCTGCCAGACAGTCCAGTTTCTCCCCGTATGAGTCTGGGTCCCCAGAGCCTCGCCCGGAACTGGAGTTAGGGCCATCTGGAGCTTCTGTCTCCCTCCCGATTGAAAAAGACAACCGCATCCTCAGTTGCCAGCCCTTTCCACCTGGGCCTCCGTACCTCTGCACTTTACTTCCACACCTCTTCTGAGTCTCAGTGTGCTTTTCTCTTTCCTTCTGTTTGTAGAATTTCCACTCAGCCAGCCTTCCTGTGGTTCTGTTGATGTCCGTTTTGTCTTTTAGTTGTATTTTTGAAGTGATTGTGTGAGGTAGCAATTTCAGGTGTTTATCTGTGCCGCCATCTTGGTTTTCCCCTTTAATATGTAGTTTTAATAAATATGATTAAAATCCTAAAGTATTATAGTACAGTGATCAAAATCAGTAAATTAACATTGTTACAAAACTATTAGCTAATCTACAATCAGATTCAAATTTCACTCATTAAAGTCATCTATATTGAAGGGGGAAATCTAATCCAGTATCATACCTTGCATTTAGTTGTCATGTCTCTTCAGTTTTTCCTGGCCTGGAATATTTCCTCATTCTTTGTCTTTCATGACCTTGACATTTCTGAACCCTTTTGGTTTCTGGTTCTCTGAAGCACTGCCTTCGATCTTAACAATGGATTTTACAGCCACACCCTTGTTTTACTTTTCATATAGTGTTTTTCTGACAATGGCCTAGATTTCATCTTTGAAAACCATTTCTTACTCTTAGCATTGTTTTCTGTGTGGAGAAACTGGGAATACTATTTTTTCTTTAACTCCAAGAAGTTGTATTTAGGGCAATTAAATATACTATAGAAAAAGTAAGTCATATTATATAACAAATTATGGCAAAGCAATTTAATCATATTTCTTGGATGAACCCAGTATCATAATTTAAAAAGTACATTCTCAAGATATTCAATATTTGCAATTTAAAAAATCTTATTAATTTGAGAAAAAGGTACTTTACTGGTAGATACTTAATCAGGTGAAAGAGAAATAAAAGTAGTAAAGTAATTTTTTCACAGAGTTTAGGAGTTTGAGTAAGTTTTGGGGAAACTGCTGCTGACCCATAACTCTCCACAAACAGGAAGAAAATCTTGTAAAATATATTTAAATATGTATTTAATCCAACAGTCCCATAATTTGCAGATATAAAACAGATTCGGAGTATCATAAAAATAATGATTAATAATTTAAAATTTTGAATGTATTTTTTATACATGGAAATGTGCATGATGAAACCAGCAGTGACATACCCATAACAAATTAGGGTAGAGTCGAAAAATGGAGGCATCAATTAACTTCATAAGTTCCTTCTATATGATGTATCACAATCATATTTGAAGGAGAAAGAACTGGCAAAGGATGAACAATTTGGCCTGAACTAGAGCAGCCGTTCTCAACCTGTGGGTCGCGACCCCTTTTGGGGGTCAAACGACCCTTTCACAGGTGTCGTCTAAGACCATCGGAAAACACATATATAATTACATATATAATTTGATTTTGCGATTAATCACTATGCTTTAATATTTCATTTAAATCACTATGCTTTAATATTTCATTTAATATGAAATTGGGGGTCACCACAACATGAGGAACTGTATTAAAGGGTCGCCGCATTAGGAAGGCTGAGAACCACTGAACTAGAGTTTCGTCAAAGCCTCACAGATATGCGTTGTGACAGTGTTCTCCCTGGGATAAATTCAGACACTTTGTGATTGTGGCGAAATCAAATGATTTTTAGAAAGTTGGTCAAAATTGCCTCATTGCCCCTGAGAGACACCATACCACTCCACACAGAGCAGAAAGACAACTGCAATCACTTACCAGTCAGACTCTACTGATCACTCCCTATCTCAGCACCCTAAGACTGACTGATCATTCCACTTGGTGGCTCAAATGGGCACTTCTGTAAGTAGGAGGATGTCATTGTGATACATGAACCAGTGTTCCCCTTTAAAAATTTCCTGTTGCCCAGTAAACCCCTTCCATGGATAAGTCGACCAGAAGTTTTCTATCATCTAAAGATGAGTTATAGTCGAAAAAGAGGATGATATTCTGACCCTAGGAAAAGCAAGTTTCAGAAGCAAAGTGTACAGACTTAGAAAAATACAAAATGTGGGGGAGCCAGGGCTTGTCTACATCCCCAGCCTAGTGCTGGAAAGAGAAAAAGGCAAGACACTGAAGTGTAAGGCAAGGGAGTCAGATTTTGCAGGGTACCTGAAAAGGAAACATTTGCTCTGTCCACAAACTCCAGGCTGATGGCCTAATAGACTGAGATATGCTCTCCATGTAGGACTGGATTTCAAAGAGACAATCTCCCTGTCCACTCTCTTTACTGCTGAGTAATAATCTTATACAATCCACTGCACTGACCTGTTATATTCTCCTGACATGTGGCAAACACAGACTAAAGAAATGGCTGTGAGACCTGATGAGGCAAAGAGGCCTGGAGAGAGCTAGCTTTTTGGGCCTCTAATGCAATGGAAGAGCAGCCAATATTTTTCCATCTCCCAAGAGGTCTCCCAAATACTGGGAATGAGGATAAAATCTGGATAGGTTCTGGAGTCAGGACTCTAAAGGAACTGATGGAATCAAGTACAGAAGAAGAGACCAAAGGAGAAAGTGGCCTTTAAAACAGCCCCTCTCATTCCTCGCAAAGCCAAGGGACCAAAAAAGTCACAGGCGTCAGATAATAGAGTCCTTCATATAATCTAGAAAATCTCCTTTTTAGGTAAATCATACAGTTCATTAAATACAGTTTCTGTTTTCTATATTACCATAAGAAACAATGTTGCTAAACTTTGTTACTACATTTCCCTCCTCCCCGCCCCCACTTTCTTTTAAGCTTTCTATAGCAGCCTCCTGAAAGGCCATAAGGATTCTTAACAGTGACTTTAGTGCTTATTAGGCTTTCATTCATAATCTGAAAGTCCTTCTGGCTTCTGCCCACTGCCTAATTCCGTATTTTTAGTTTTTGTTGTTTTTGTTGTTGTTATGGTAGCATCCCACTCCTCATAACAGTGTCTCTAGCCTGTTATTGCAGCATAACAAATTACCCTAAATTTTAGTGGCTTAAAACTATAATAAATATTTATTATCTCATAGTTTTTATAGGTAAGAAATTTGGATTTAGCTGGTTATTTCTAGCTCAGGTTTTTCATCAGATTGCAGTCAAAGATGTTGGCCAGACTCAATTATTTAAAGGCTTGACTAAAATTGAGGATATTCTCCCAGAATGGCTATTCACATGGTTGGCAAGTTGATGCTGGCTGATCAAGAACCTTAGTTTCTTTCTGCATGGACCTTTGCATAGGGCTGCTTGAGTGTCCTTGTAACATGGCACCTACCTTTTCCCAGAGAATGCTTTAAGAGAGGGTAAGGTGAAAGCTGCATTATTTTTTTGTGACAAGATGTCACATGTTGTCTTTTTTTAATGCCTTTTTTTTCTAAATTATTTATTGGTAGTAAAATATATATATAAATATTATTTGCCATTTTAACCACTTTTAAGACACACCACCATTTTTGCAATATCTATTAGTGGCATAGTACAGCCTGTTCAATGTGAGTGGATACTACCTAGGGGCAAAGATCATTGGGAGCTATCTTGGAGGCTGGTTATCACACCTTGAGAATTGGGCAAATCTGTTGTTTCTTATCATTTTTTCACCCACAAGTCTTAGCATTCATTGAAGATTTTACCTAAAACAGTTTGACGCAAGGTGATTTTCTAATTCTGTCATCCATAAATTGGCCTTCTACTGTAAATTAGAACTTCCCTCCCTTTCTCCCTTCTTTTTGTTAATCCTCACCTGAGGATATTTTTCCGTTGATTTTTAGAGAGAGTGGAAGGGAGGGGGAGAGACACACAGAGAGAAAAATCGATGTGAGAGAGAGACATTGATTGGTTGCCTCCTGCACTTGCCCAGACCAAGGCTGGGATTAAGCCTGCAACCGATGTGCCCATGACCCAGAATCAAACCTGTGACCATTCAGTTTGAGGGCCAATGCTCTGTCCACTGAACCAAATGGGCTTGGGCCCTTTCTCCCTTTCTCAGTAATAGGGCAGGGGGCATCTACAGAAGAAATCAAGAAGTAGCAATAGATACAGGAGGAAGTTAGGAGAGATTGGTATTTTGGAATGCAGGGAAAGTGAATATTTCACGAAAGCCAGTCAGTGCTCAGCAGTGTTAGATGCATATGAAAGATCAAGTAATATAAGAATAAATGTATGTTCTTTGGGTTTATTAACCTGAAATTAAAAAGTGGAGAGGCAAGAAGCATTTTTGGGGGGAATCAATTGAAATTTGGGGGGCACAGATTCAGGCTGACTCCCAAATGATGTTCCAGTTACAGAGTGAGGACAAGGAGATTTTATGAGAAAAGGAAAGGAATAAATAATTACACGAACAGAAGAAACTCCTATTGGTGCTAGTAAGCTGTGTTCCTCTTGAGATATACATGATTGGCTACTGATTCTTCAGATTAGAGAGTCCATATTCATCAGTTCTTGTCATCAGGATGTCTGCTTTTCTCTGGCTTTACAAATAATTTTTTGTTAGACAGTGGTGGTTTGGCCCAATCCAAAGATCTGGCCCAATTCAAATAGTCTATAAGACACACAAGGCAGTTAGATCCTCTGGAATGGCAGTTCCAACTTCATTTTGAAATGGCTTCACTATGTCAACTTTCACAGATTCAATGCTAAAGAATTTGTTGAAGTGGAGTTTCAGTGTTATAGAAGGGAGAAGAAACTAATTGAAGTTGCCAGCATCACTACTCTTGCAGTTTGGGGCTATTAGGTAAAATAAGGGCTACTTGAACACAAGCACTGTAATACCTTGATAGTCAATCTGATAGTCTAGAGCAGGGGTGGGCAAACTTTTTGACTCGAGGGCCACAATGGGTTCTTAAACTGGACCGGAGGGCCGGAACAAAAGCATGGATGGAGTGTTTGTGTGAACTAATATAAATTCAAAGTAAACATCATTACATAAAAGGGAACGGTCTTTTTTTTTTTTTTAGTTTTATTCATTTCAAACGGGCCGGATCTGGCCCGCGGGCCGTAGTTTGCCCACGGCTGGTCTAGAGTCCCGTGGGCGGCATACTGCGGCTCCCGAGCCACATGCGGCTCTTTGGTCCCTTGAGTGTGGCTCTTTCTTAGCCTTAGGAGTACCCTAATTAAGTTAATAACAATGTACCTACCTATATAGTTTAAGTTTACAAAATTTGGCTCTCAAAAGAAATTTCAATTGTTGTACTGTACATATTTGGCTCTGTTGACTAATGAGTTTGCCGACCACTGGACTAGACAGTTACTAAGCATATACACTGTGGAGATGCTGGACAAAGGGATGATTCACATCCAGGGCACAGCAGGATGGTATGAGATTTTATCTTGCTACTCAGAACCGCTACTGAGTACAATATAAAGCATATGAATTATTTATTTTTGGAATTTTTCATTTCATATTTTTGGACTGTGGTTGACCTTGGGTAACTGAAATCATAGAAAATAAAATCACAGATAAGGGACAGGAGAACTACTGTATTAAGAAAAGCCTAGAACATGGCACATAATGACTCAGGTTAGCAAGATAGAGCCTGCTTTTTCAAGTGGGCCCAAGATACCTCACAGCAGTCTCCTAAACTCTGCAGTTGTCAAGGTTTATGGTGCATTTCCCACATTTGTGTGGTAAGAAGAAAACAACTTCACTGGGGCTGGCTCCTCTGACTGCTCTCCCTTTCGCACCCTTGCAGTATCAGGTGCTCCTGCCCCTTTCCTTTGTCTTGAGTCCCTCAACCTCTCTGCTTTCCACCCCAAAGATCAGCATTACCAAATCCTTGGTGTTATAATACCTGTATTTTAAAAAGCAAGTGATTTCTTTCTTCACTTTAAAAATGGACAATAGCAGAAACAAATCAGTCTCAAACTTTCACTTGTAGCATTTTAACTAACAAGGGGAATGGATGAAGAAAAGGTTTGTAGTATATAGACAGAACATATTAATAAACTATTTAGGGTAGCTCTCCAACCACTTGTACTTCTCTGTTTAAGCTTGTTGTACTTCTCTTATGCAAGTGATAATGACATGGCCTCCTAGGTCCTCTCTGTAGTACTCTTCCCCCCCACATAAAAATTTACTATCTTAAGTATGTACAGTTCTGTGGCATTAAATACATTCATATTGTTGTGCATCTATCACCACCACCATCTATCTGCAGAACTCTTCATCTTTCAAAACCAAAACTCTGTAGCCATTAAACACTAACTCTCTCCCCCGCCCCCCAATTCCCTGGCAACCACCATTCTACTTTCTGTTTGTAGGAATTTGACTACTCTAGATTCCTCATAAATGGAATCATATAGTATTTGTTTTATGACTGGCATATTTCACTTAGCATACTGTCCTTAAGATTCATCCATGTTGTGGCATATGTCAGTGTTTTCTTCCTTTTTAAGGTTGAATAATCTTTTGCATGCACATTTTGCTTATCTGTTGATGGACAGTTGGGTTGTTTCAATTTTTAGCTCTTGTGCATAAATGCTGCTATGAACATCTGTGTATAAATATCTCTTCAAAACTCTGCTTTCAATTCTATTTGGTATATACCTAGAAATGGAGTTGCTAGATCACATGGTGATTCTGTGTTTAATTTTTTGAAGAACCACTATAACTGTTTTCCATAGCAGCTGTACCACTTTACATTCCCACCAAGGTTCAGATTTCTCCACATGCTTGCTAACTTTTTCCCCTCTGTAGTGGTTTTGTACTTTCGTTATGATAAGTTACTTGGTGTTTGCCTCTTTTGTTTACCTACTTGGGACTGATTATTGTTAGATAAACTTTGTGTACTGATTATTGTTTGATAGTTATAGTAAAGGAAAAGTAAGAGAAGTAAATAAAATGTAAATTTTTATTGACTTAGTATAATGTTCTAGATCACACTTTCAAATAATACTTTGTGAAATGATGGAAATGTTCTGTAACTGTGTTCTTTAATACAGTAGCCACTAGCCACATCTGCCTATTGAGCTCTTTAAATGTATCACATTACCGAATATTTAATTTTAATTAAGTTAAATGTACATAACCACATGTGGCAAGTATATTGGACAGCATGGCTATAGCCTGTTTGTTCATATTTAAGGTTTTCTGGATAAACATTAGGTTACTTGTTTTTGAGTTACCAGGATTTTTATTTAATTTTGTATTTTGTTTATTTATTTTGTCATGAAGTGCATTACTCTCAAATATGGGCACTAAAAAGTTTTAAGTCAGTCAATAATACATAAAGAATTTATACTAAGCCTTGGATGGTTTGGCTCAGTGGATAGAGCGTTAGCCTGCGGAGTATAGGGTCCCGGGTTCGATTCTAGTCAAGGGCACATGCCTGGGTTGCGGTCTTGATCCCCAGTAGGGGGCATGCAGGAGGCAGCCAGTCAATGATTCTCTCTCATCATTGATGTTTCTATCTCTCTCACTTCCTCTCTGAAATCAATAAAAATATATTAAAAAAAGAATTTATATTAAGTCATTCAGGAAGCAGGTAGACTTGATAAAATCTTTATGATAAATAATTATGGATTGTATTAATAGTTTAATCTTAATTGATGAATTATTAGCACAATCTACTTAGAAAGAGGATAGTTACCCAATGATTTTGTGTAGTAAAATCAGTCACTCAATTGATGTTTTTACTAAATTCTTGTGTAGGCTTATTTTCTTTTTAGCCTTAGTTGTCACATGTAACCACAGTTGAGTTTTTAAAAAGTGTACAGTTGTAGTGGTTTCTGAATAAAATAAATATACAGGTAAAATAAATATACAGGTAATCCAGAGTGAGTTAGGGACAGTCAGAGGAAAATACAGTGCTTGTGGAAATTTAGCAGAAGCTTCCTGTGAGACAGTAGGAAATGCTAAATGGAAGAAGTGGCATTTAAGAAAAGTCTTAAATGTTAGTGGTTTTAAGGAATTATGCAGGCACAGTGTTCTCAATGACAAGTAAAAAAAATTAGAAAGTTCAGCATTTAAACATAGAGAAGGTTCAGTTTCTTGAAAGGATATGGGGTAATGGGGTAGGAATGATAAGGGTGAACACAGGTTGGGGCCATTTATGGAACCCCAATAAGGGGAGTTTGTATTTAGTAATGGCATGAGGAAGACTATTCACCAGTGTTGTATGAGGTGACAGAATTTGGGAACCACTGTGATGACTGATAGCTTTATTTATAGCATTTATCTAAATTTTATATATTTTCCTCATTAAAACAATGGAATTTCTTCATAAGTCTTATTTGCCTTTATAAGTTTTATTTACCTTTGTGCTTATGTGCCCGATAAATAATATTTTTACTTAATGAGTGATTGAAATTAGGAGACAGTTTGTAGAATAATGATGACTACAATGATAACAAAGCAACAATAACTAATGTGTGTAGTATTTACTACATGTTAGACACAGTGCCAAGTACTTTAAATGTAACTAGAGGCCCAGTGCATGAAATTCATACATGGATAGGGTCCCTAGGTCTGGCTGGCGATCAGGGCCTTTCAGCTGCCTGGCCGGGGCCTTCCTTCCCCCAGCTGCCAGCCGGGGCCTTCCTTTGTTCCGTGCCGCCCCCTGCTGGTCAGCGCACATCATAGCGAGCGGTTGAGCAGCTTGAACAACTAATATAATTATTAAAATAGAGCTGAATGGGAACCCCTGTAATCTGGCTCCCAAGTCTATGCTCTTGACCCTATACTATGCTCCTTAAGTATGTTAGCCTGAATCAGAGTAAAAGTAATGAAGACTAAACAGGGCTTAATGGCTATAGGAATGGACAGATATGGGGGAATAATATTCAAGAAGCTAAAGGAATAAAATCTATACGGCCTGGGATCTGATTGGGAGTGGTAGGACAAGGGAAAAGGTGTATTGTAGGTGATGGATGTTATAGGCTGTCTTAACTGGGGATGTGGTACCATAAGTACAAGTAAGGACTTTAGGAAAAGCTTGTTAGTGAGTATTATAAAAAGGAGGAATGATGAGTTTGATTTTATCACATTAAAATTTAAGGTATGGTGGACAAACAGAACAGAGACCCCACAAATCGACCCAAGCCATTACGGTCTATTAATATTTGACAAAGGAGGCAAGAGCGTACAATCAAGACAGTCTCCAATAAATGGTATTGGGAAAATTGGACAGCTACATGCAAAAAAATGAAACTAGACCACCAACTTACCCATATACAGAATAAATTCAAAATGGATAAAAGACCTAAATCTAAGTCAGGAAACCATAAAAATCCTAGAAGAAACCATAGGCAGCAAAATCTCAGACATCTCTTGTAGCATTATGTTTACGGATACATCTCCTAGGGCAAAGGAAACTAAGGAGAAAATTTTATTTTAGTTGCATTGAACACAATGTAGTAGTTACATACACCTATAGGTGGAATATGAAACTGGAGCATGAGATGCTAATGGAAGTAAAAGGACTTGGCTGCAGTCATGAAAAGGGATAATTTCTGATGGACTTTTATCCCTGAAGGAAGAAAAAGCTTTAGTATTAAATATTGAAAATGGATATACTTGTCAGGCAGAGAGAAGTTACAATGAACATTAATAATCAGTTATTATTAATTAGCTGATAAAAAGTCCAAGTAAAATGTCAAAGTGAATCACATACAGCCTCTAATTGCCTAAAAGGTTCAACAAGATGCTCAGCTTTTTTATTTTTTTTATGTTGGGGGTCTGAAAAGAGGGATTGGACATTGTAAATCTACTCACATAGTTCTCAGAGAAACTCTGCTTGCTGAGCAGGCCTCTGAATTTTATTGGGATTTTTCAGCAGCCCTGCTGGGAGAGGTGTGATACCATCAGTGTAAGAACTGTTGAGACTCATGCTGCTAATTTACAACCAATAGTGAAAGCTTTGGAAATCAGATAGAGACACTTGCACTAAATCTTGATATGCCTGTTGGTGACAAATGGCAAGGAAATTTAGGTTTTCCTGGGGAGGTACTACAAACTTCTAATGGCGGCCTTGAAACATGCATATGAACTGATCTTGAACCCCGAGTATGCGAGGAATGGCAAAGAAGTTATTAGCAGTGTCCAAGACAACCAACTAAGTACCATCGCTTTATGTAATGGATTTAGTCTGTAATAGCAGTGGCTATAACAGCAATGACTAAACTCAGTTAATAATAATTAATTATATGCCTCCAACTTCTGTTAACCTTTTGCCACTGGCCTAGCAGGGCTTTTGTGTTGAGATATTACATACTTTAAGTTCTTAATCAAGGTTGTGGTTTCCCTTTGTCCTCTTGTAATTCTGTTCTGTTTCTGTTGGACCTCCAAGGAAAGCGAAGTGATTTGGGGAGCAATTTCTCTGTTTGATTAGCATCTTCTGATTGGGAGAATACCCTTTGGCACTTATAAGATGGGTAATGATAAGTATACAACACAAGGGTTTGCAACCCTAATTATCTGTAAAGAATCAGACAATTATTTCAGTCTTTATAGATATAATACAATCTCTGTCACGTATTCTTCCGTTTTTTAAAACAACTCTTTAAAAGATGCAAAAATCATTGCTAGCTTGGGTGCTATAGTTTGGTGACTCCTGATAAATGAATTCCTGCTCTACCTTGATATGTATAAAAAGTAACAAAAGTACAGCTAGCTGCTGAAAGGCCCAGCCTACAAAGTCATGTTAGCTTCCTTACCCACACTTTTAATCTCTGCTCTGCATCCTGATGCCTTTTTCTTCCATGGGTCCAAGTAGCATAATGATCTAGGTATCTCTGTGTGACAGAACTTTAAAAATTTGTGTCTCTCCTCTTTCCAAATTCCCCAGCATACTTGGGTGGGTGCAATTGATTGATTCCTCCCTGGGGACAGGGAAACCTCGTCCCCATCTCAATTCACTTTTCTTCTTAAAGCAACTGAGGTTGCCTTAAAGAGTGAGGAGGTTGATAAAGAGTGAGAGATTTTGGGGGTACAGAGTGGCTCCACGCCATTAAATATGCCTTGTATTTACTTTGAATTTGGAAGGGTATGATGGCTGCTTGTGGGTCAACTAAATACATTTTCCTTGTTTTTAGCACTCACAATACTCAAGGGTGAAACCAATTATTTCAGCCCTGGGAATCTCTTGACTCATCAGCCAGTTTGTACACTCTGGTTGACTCAATCTTGGCTCACATAGCAGGGACCTGTTTTAGATAGCTCTCCTTAATCTGTGGCATCTGCTACTCCTGTTACTAATATAATTTCTCAAGTTTTCACCTAGTTTTGTAAAGTGCCTAGTTCTGTAAGGGCTGGGAGAATTTTTCAGGGTGGCAGTACCAATTATAAGAATTAACCTAGATTTTTCATTTGGCAGTGGGTCACCTTTATCACACTGTAAATGCTCTGTTAATGTTGTAAACCCAGTCTGGGCACTAGGAGCCTAAATCCCAGCCAAGGTCTCAACTATAATTTCCCATGAGAGAGGATCTATCTTTGGGAAATCTCCCTAATAGGACTAAAGCAGCATCACATTCTCATTACCAAGTTGTTAAGAACTATGAAAGAGGTCTTTGATTTTACCATAGGTATATGGGTAGTTAGCAGACAGGAAAATTCTGTGTTCCCCTGAGACCCAGTTTCCATAGGGTAATGCAGAGAGGACCAGATGATATCTGCTCATAGAGTCTGTTGTATTGCAGTAGAGGAACCCTGAGCTTAATGCATTTGAACTTTTTTTAATGGACAGTAAGTGTGGCTACTTACTGCTCAACACAGATGCTCTGATAGTCCAGAAAAACAACCAAGTCATTGCCTCACTCAAAAGACATGCAGAAATAGTAGAGACATACAGAATTGTCTCCTAATACATAACAGTTCTCAAATTATGTTTGGTTTGATACAATGTTTATTTTTTTATTCACAATTAGGTCTTTTTTTGGTGATTGTTTTGGGTACTGATTTTGATCATTTCCATGTTATCAGAAAAAAAATGTTTTTCTCCCCCCAATTTCTGCAGTTTACTCATAATTGTCATTTTATTGTTTTGCTTTGCCCTGCTAAATCACTTGCCTGACATAGGGCAAGAAACAACATAGGATATCTTTTCTTTAAAAAACATTTTTCTTTCAATTACAGTTGACATACAATATTAGTTTCAGGTATACAACCCAGTGATGAGACATTTATATAACTTACGAAGTGATCACCCCAGTAAATCTAGTACCAATCTGACACCATGCATAGTTATTACAGTGTTGTTGACTATATTCCCTATGCTGTACTTTACATCTCCATGACTGTTCTGTAACTACCAATTTGTACTCCTCACCCCTCTGTATCTATGAGTCTGTTTCTGTTTTGTTAGTTTCAATCTGTTCTTCTTAATCCCTTCACCTTTTCCATCTCCCCATCCCCTCCTCCCATCTGGCAACGGTCAAAATGTTCTTTGTATCTATGAGCCTGTTTCTGTTCTGCTTGTTCATTTATTTCTTTAGATTCCACGTATAAGTGAATTCATACGTCATTTGTCTTTGTCTTTAACTTATTTGATTCAACACAATTCCCTCTAGGTCCAATCCAGGTTGTTGCAGATGTCAAGATTTAATTCTTTTTTATGGCTGAGTCATATTCCAGTGTGTATATGCACCACTTATTTATTTATTCATCTATTGGTGGACACTTAGGTTGCTTCTATATCTTGGCTGCAGTGTACATATGCATGTGTATGCATTTTCAAATTATTGTTTTGGGTTTATTGGGATAAATTCGTAGAAGTACAATTGCTAGGTCCTTCTTTGTCTCATTATAGCCTTTGCAGAACAGGTGTGCTCAATTGGCAGACAGCTCATTTCCAAGCCATGAATCAGGAACTAGGTTCCTTTCATCTTGTGGCTCAGCCTTCTTTTCAGTGTTGCTTCTATGGTTGACCAGAGTTTTGTAATATTCCATGAGGACTTATATACTGTCGCTTGATAAACCACCTCACAATTTTTAGTGGCTTAGCAGGAACATTAATGTTTTCCCCACGTGGTAACAGCTAGATATATTCATGGGACTACATTCAGTTGGTTACATGGTTCAAGATCATCTTATACACATGTCTGGGCCTAGTTGGTACTGGCTGTAGGCTGGGGTACCTCAGAATATAGGGCCTCATTCTCTACTTGGTCTATCAGGAGAGTATGTTAGGACTTCAAAGTAAAGCAGCAAACCATAACTTTAAGTTATTTTTGTTAGTGATAACTAAATCATCCATTTTCTGAATAAGCCTAGGAAGATTTCTTGTTCTGGTTTCTAGTTTGTGGGCCATAGAATTTAATTCATGTTGATGGAGAATCTGACACTATTCTAATGCGAAAATGCATGTCAATGTGCTATGTAAATTTTAAAGTTCTATTTATAAAAGATACACAAAAGTATTTAGTTTTTAATGAGGAAAAATATGAAATAGTTTGCCAGATATAAATGTAGCAAATAATTGTAGACTTCAGTTACTTATATTTTATCTTGTTCAAGGAGAAGGAAGCTGAAGTCACTTTAAATAACTTATACTAGTATTATTGTACTAGAGACTCTGTGCATAAAATTTGTGCACGGGGGGGGGGTCCTCCCCCTCAGCCCAGCCTGCACCCTCTTGCAGTCCGGGAGACCTCGGGCGATGTCCAACTGCTGGCTTAGGCCCGTTCCCCGTGGGTTGTGGGCCTAAGCCGGCAGTCAGACATTCTTAGTGCTGCCATGGAGGTGGGAGAGGCTCCTGCCGCTGTGCTCACCAGCAGTGAGCCTGGCTTCTGGCGCACTGACCACCAGGGGGCAGCTCCTGCATTGAACGTCTGCTTCCTGGTAGTCAATGCACGTCATAGTGACCAGTCGTTCTGCCGTTTGGTCGATTTGCATATTAGCGTTTTATTATATTGGATTTCAATATATAGTAATGCTATTATGTAAATATACTACTGATCTTGTTTATGTATGAATTGTCATTAGAAGTGATTTTATAGTTTTTGACAAGTATTTGTTAACATTTCAAATACTAAACAATTATTTTTTAAAAATCTCATCTTGTGCATGTTATTTAAATTGGATTTTACTTCTATTCATTTTTAGAAATATAAGGAAAAGGATAAACACAAACAAAAACATAAGAAGCAACCAGAACCGTCACCTGCATTGGTTCCTTCTTTGACTGTTACTACAGAAAAAGTAAGTTTTAAATGTCATATTTTGTTTTATATAATAACAAATTATGTGCTGACTTTTACCTTTAAGAAGTATTTTCATTCCCAGCATCCTGGTTCCCAACCTCTCTAACTCTATATCAAGCACTGGGTATTTCCATATCTTAGTCCTTAACCTACCTTCTATTTATATTATACTTGTTTCTGAAGAATGTTAAATAAAGATAAGCAGTGGGAAAATATCACTGAGGTTAGAATTTGGGCTGTGGAGTAGGCTTTGTTCACCTGTGATTTTGAATTCTGGCTTCACCACTTAACTGACAGCTCTAAGGACAGATTAATTAACCTCAATTTCATCATCTGTAAAGTGAAGGAAGTAGCTATTGGAATTGAATGAGAAAATCTATGTAAAGCAATTAGAACAGTGTCTGGCTCATAGTAAGTATTACTTTGTGAATGTTAAATATTATCAAGATTATTATCACATGGTTAATATGAAAACGAATAGATAACAGGGACAGGTGGCTGGGACAGAGTAAACAAGGGTTGGGCGGGGGTGGGGGGGTAGAGTGTAGTACAGCCGTGGGCAAACTACGGCCCGCGGGCCGGATCCGGCCCATTTGAAATGAATAAAACTAAAAAAAAAAAAGACCGTACCCTTTTATGTAATGATGTTTACTTTGAATTTATATTAGTTCACACAAACACTCCATCCATGCTTTTGTTCCGGCCCTCCGGTCCAGTTTAAGAACCCATTGTGGCCCTCGAGTCAAAAAGTTTGCCCACCCCTGGTGTAGTAGGTGATGAGGCCAAGTGAGGAGCCAATAGGGTTAGGTAAGCCAGTGGAAGGACTTTGTTATTTAGGTTGAGTGAAAAGTGAGCCATTGAGGTTCTGAACTTAGATGTAACATTGTCTGGCTGCTTTATTGTAGATAGACTGTAGAGAGTCAAGTATGACAGCAGGGAGACCATTAGAAGGTAATTAAAACAGTCCAGAGAGAGATGGGGGTAATATGGAGAAATAGTTGAGGTGACTAGACTTTGATTGAATACATTTTAATGGCTTCAAATTGACGTAGAAGTATAAATTTGAAAAGCTAAATCTGCCTTTGCCTTCTCTGATTTTTTTTTTACTTTTTGATGCTTAGCAAAGTCTTTCCTTCCTTAAACTTATATAAATATTTTTAAAATATTTTCTTCCAGCTTTTTAGATTATTTATTTATTTTTTTATGGTTAATCCTCACTTGAGGATATTTTCCCACTGATTTTTAGGGAGAGTGGAAGAGAAAGGGAAAGACAAAGAGAAACACCGATGTGAGAGAAGCACATCAATTGGTTGCTTCCTGCATGCGCCTCGAAAAGGGCCTGGGCCAGGGAGGAGCCTGCAACCAAGGTATATGCCCTTGACCAGAATCCAACCTGGGACACTTTGGTCCGCAGGCCAGCGCTCTGTGGACTGAGCCAAACTGGCTAGGGCAGATTATTTTAATTTTTAAGTACTTCTTTAAAATAATCCATCTAGATTTTGTTTTATTTTGTATAAGATACTTTTTTCCAAATTACTAACCAGTTTTTCTAGTACCATTATTAAATAGTCTCAGTCTTTTGCTACTGGTTTGGAATCCTTCCTTATCATATACTAAATATTTATATATAATTGAATCTTTTCCTGAAATTTCCTTTTGTTCTATTGATATATTAAAGTCAGCCTGTCTTTAATGAATGTCATTAGACTGCTTTGATTAATATTTTACAGGCTAATACGAATGTAATATATTCATAGTCTATTCTGTTGAACATTGCAATCTTCATCTCAGGACACATTTCTTGATGTATCACACAGGACTGGAGTTCTGTAGTTATTCCATGATGACTTACATATACTTATATTCTCACACATGTATATGTACATATTTTGCCTTTCATTCTCATGTGTTTCCTAGGCTTCAGAATCTGATCAGCTCTCATCAACTGATTTAAAAAGGGCTAATGTCATAATCAGATCAGCCCTGGTAGATTAAGATAAATAATCTGGTGAGGTCTTGAGTGATTTGGATTGTAGAACACTTGAGTCATAAATTTCTTTTAGGAGAACAGTGTCATTTTCTTCGTTCACCACACACTCTCACCTGCTGCTGTGGAAATGGATAGATCAGGGAATGTAAGGCTGAGTGTTACTCTGAGCTGCAGGGCTCTTTTAAACACCATGGTTCATATTAGTAGAGCACATTTAAATTGCAAATCAAGTGTAACTTTAATTAACTAACTTTAAATACCTGTACTACATAGCCAGTTGTTGGGGTTTTTTTAGTCTTTAAAAAATATTTTTATTGATTTGAGAGAGGGAGGGAGAGGGAGAGAAAGATAAAAACATCAGTGATGAGAGAGAATTATTGATTGGCTGCCTCTTGCACGCCCCACCCTGGGGATCGGGCCGCAAACCCCAACATGTGCCCTGACTGGGAATCAGACCTTGATCTCCTGGTTCATAGATTGGCACTGAACCACTGAGCCATGCCGGCTGGGCCACATAGCCAGTTTTGATTGCACGTTTTTAAATCCTTGCTTTTGCCATTTCTTATACCTTAACACAAAATTTGCCCTGACCAAGTGGCTGGGTTGGGTGGAAAGTCGTCCCATACACCAAAAGGTTGAGGGTTCAGTTCCCTATTAGGGCACATACCTAGGTTATGGGTTCAAGCACTGGGCAGGGAGCATACTGGAGGCAACAAATTGATATTTCACTCTCATATTGATGTTTCTCTCTCACATCGATGTCCCCCCTCCCTTCTCGCTCCCTTCATCTCTCTAAAATTAATGAACATAGCCTCACTGAGGATTTTTAAAATATTAAAAAAATAAGTACAAAATTTTATTTTATTCTTTATTAACTAAAATTTCACTCTTCCAGTCTTAAATTTTTCAACTGTATTTTTCTGTGACCAACTTTTAACCCTTTATGACTCTAAACATAATTTTTAAAATCTTTATTATTGAAAATATTGCATATATCCCCTTTATTCTCCCATTCACCTGTTATAGCCTGCACCCACCTCCGCACAGGCCCCCACCACCCTATTGTCTGTGTCCATGGGTTATGCTTATAATCATACAAGTTTTTTGGTTGATCTCTTCCCACCTGCCCACCAACCTCTGCCTTTCTCTGAGATTTCACAGTCTGTTCTATGCTTCTGTGTCTATGGATCTATTTTGTTCATCAGTTTATTTTGTTCATTAGATTCCACATATAAGTGAGATCATGTGATACTTATCTTTCTCTGACTGGCTTGTTTCACTTAGCATAATACTCTCCAGGTCCCTCCATGGTGTCTCAAAGGGTAAGAGATCTTTCTGTTTTTACTGCTGCAGAGTATTCCCTGGTGTAAATGTACCACAGCATTTTTATCCACTCGTCTACTGATGGGCACTTCGGCTGTTTCCAGATCTTAGCTATTGTAAAGTGTGCTGCTATGAACATAGGGGTGCATACATTACCCTTTTTTTTAATGATGTTTACTTTGAATTTATATTAGTTCACACAAACACTCCATCCATGCTTTTGTTCCGGCCCTCCGGTCCAGTTTAAGAACCCATTGTGGCCCTCGAGTCAAAAAGTTTGCCCACCCCTGGTGTAGTAGGTGATGAGGCCAAGTGAGGAGCCAATAGGGTTAGGTAAGCCAGTGGAAGGACTTTGTTATTTAGGTTGAGTGAAAAGTGAGCCATTGAGGTTCTGAACTTAGATGTAACATTGTCTGGCTGCTTTATTGTAGATAGACTGTAGAGAGTCAAGTATGACAGCAGGGAGACCATTAGAAGGTAATTAAAACAGTCCAGAGAGAGATGGGGGTAATATGGAGAAATAGTTGAGGTGACTAGACTTTGATTGAATACATTTTAATGGCTTCAAATTGACGTAGAAGTATAAATTTGAAAAGCTAAATCTGCCTTTGCCTTCTCTGATTTTTTTTTTACTTTTTGATGCTTAGCAAAGTCTTTCCTTCCTTAAACTTATATAAATATTTTTAAAATATTTTCTTCCAGCTTTTTAGATTATTTATTTATTTTTTTATGGTTAATCCTCACTTGAGGATATTTTCCCACTGATTTTTAGGGAGAGTGGAAGAGAAAGGGAAAGACAAAGAGAAACACCGATGTGAGAGAAGCACATCAATTGGTTGCTTCCTGCATGCGCCTCGAAAAGGGCCTGGGCCAGGGAGGAGCCTGCAACCAAGGTATATGCCCTTGACCAGAATCCAACCTGGGACACTTTGGTCCGCAGGCCAGCGCTCTGTGGACTGAGCCAAACTGGCTAGGGCAGATTATTTTAATTTTTAAGTACTTCTTTAAAATAATCCATCTAGATTTTGTTTTATTTTGTATAAGATACTTTTTTCCAAATTACTAACCAGTTTTTCTAGTACCATTATTAAATAGTCTCAGTCTTTTGCTACTGGTTTGGAATCCTTCCTTATCATATACTAAATATTTATATATAATTGAATCTTTTCCTGAAATTTCCTTTTGTTCTATTGATATATTAAAGTCAGCCTGTCTTTAATGAATGTCATTAGACTGCTTTGATTAATATTTTACAGGCTAATACGAATGTAATATATTCATAGTCTATTCTGTTGAACATTGCAATCTTCATCTCAGGACACATTTCTTGATGTATCACACAGGACTGGAGTTCTGTAGTTATTCCATGATGACTTACATATACTTATATTCTCACACATGTATATGTACATATTTTGCCTTTCATTCTCATGTGTTTCCTAGGCTTCAGAATCTGATCAGCTCTCATCAACTGATTTAAAAAGGGCTAATGTCATAATCAGATCAGCCCTGGTAGATTAAGATAAATAATCTGGTGAGGTCTTGAGTGATTTGGATTGTAGAACACTTGAGTCATAAATTTCTTTTAGGAGAACAGTGTCATTTTCTTCGTTCACCACACACTCTCACCTGCTGCTGTGGAAATGGATAGATCAGGGAATGTAAGGCTGAGTGTTACTCTGAGCTGCAGGGCTCTTTTAAACACCATGGTTCATATTAGTAGAGCACATTTAAATTGCAAATCAAGTGTAACTTTAATTAACTAACTTTAAATACCTGTACTACATAGCCAGTTGTTGGGGTTTTTTTAGTCTTTAAAAAATATTTTTATTGATTTGAGAGAGGGAGGGAGAGGGAGAGAAAGATAAAAACATCAGTGATGAGAGAGAATTATTGATTGGCTGCCTCTTGCACGCCCCACCCTGGGGATCGGGCCGCAAACCCCAACATGTGCCCTGACTGGGAATCAGACCTTGATCTCCTGGTTCATAGATTGGCACTGAACCACTGAGCCATGCCGGCTGGGCCACATAGCCAGTTTTGATTGCACGTTTTTAAATCCTTGCTTTTGCCATTTCTTATACCTTAACACAAAATTTGCCCTGACCAAGTGGCTGGGTTGGGTGGAAAGTCGTCCCATACACCAAAAGGTTGAGGGTTCAGTTCCCTATTAGGGCACATACCTAGGTTATGGGTTCAAGCACTGGGCAGGGAGCATACTGGAGGCAACAAATTGATATTTCACTCTCATATTGATGTTTCTCTCTCACATCGATGTCCCCCCTCCCTTCTCGCTCCCTTCATCTCTCTAAAATTAATGAACATAGCCTCACTGAGGATTTTTAAAATATTAAAAAAATAAGTACAAAATTTTATTTTATTCTTTATTAACTAAAATTTCACTCTTCCAGTCTTAAATTTTTCAACTGTATTTTTCTGTGACCAACTTTTAACCCTTTATGACTCTAAACATAATTTTTAAAATCTTTATTATTGAAAATATTGCATATATCCCCTTTATTCTCCCATTCACCTGTTATAGCCTGCACCCACCTCCGCACAGGCCCCCACCACCCTATTGTCTGTGTCCATGGGTTATGCTTATAATCATACAAGTTTTTTGGTTGATCTCTTCCCACCTGCCCACCAACCTCTGCCTTTCTCTGAGATTTCACAGTCTGTTCTATGCTTCTGTGTCTATGGATCTATTTTGTTCATCAGTTTATTTTGTTCATTAGATTCCACATATAAGTGAGATCATGTGATACTTATCTTTCTCTGACTGGCTTGTTTCACTTAGCATAATACTCTCCAGGTCCCTCCATGGTGTCTCAAAGGGTAAGAGATCTTTCTGTTTTTACTGCTGCAGAGTATTCCCTGGTGTAAATGTACCACAGCATTTTTATCCACTCGTCTACTGATGGGCACTTCGGCTGTTTCCAGATCTTAGCTATTGTAAAGTGTGCTGCTATGAACATAGGGGTGCATACATTCTTTCTGATGAGTGTTTCAGGTTTCTTAGAATATATTCCTAGAAGTGGGATCACTGGGTCAAATGGCAGTTCCATATTTGAGGAAACTTCATACTGTTTTCTATAATGGCTGCACCAGTCTGCATTCCCACCAGCAGTGTACTAGGGTTCTCTTTTTTTTTAAATCTTCACCAGCATTGTCATTTGTTGATTTGTTGATGGTAGCCATTTTGACTGGTGTGAGGTGATACCTCGTTGTTTTAATTTCCATGTGATGATCATTGACTTTGAGCATATTTTCATATGTCTCTTGGCCATCTGTATGTCTGTTTGTATGTCTGTTTTCAAGAAGTATCTATTTAGGTTCTTTGCTCATTTTTTAATTGCATTGTTTGTCTTTCTTATGTTAAGTTGTATGAGTTCCTTATATATTTTGGCTATTAACCCTCTAGCAGACGTATCATTGCCAAATGTTCTCCCATACAGTGGGCTTCCTTTTCATTTTGTGGTGTAGGTTTTTATTTTGATGTAGTACCATTTGTTTATTTTTTTCCTTAGTTTCCTTTGCCCTAGGAGATGTATCTGTAAACATATTGCTATAAGAGATGTCTGAGATTTTGCTGCTTATGGTTTCTTCTAGGATTTTGATGGTTGCACAATTCACATTTAAGTCTCTTATCCATTTTAAGTTTATTCTTGTGATGGTCTAGTTTCATTTTTTTGCACGTAGCTGCAACTAGTGGAAGTGTCTTTCTCACATCAGTGTTTATCCTCTCCTCCTTTTGTTCCTCTCTCTTTAAAATCCATCAATAAATTTTTTTTATATGTTATAACTAGAGGCCCGGTGCACGAAATTTGTGCGGGGGGGGGGGCCCTCAGCCCGGCCTGCACCCTCTCCAATCCCGGGGATCAGGTCTAAACCGGCAGTCAGACATCCCTCTCACAATCCTGGACCACTGGTTCCTAATTGCTCACCTGCCTGCCTGCATGGTCGCCCCTAACTGCCCCCCCCTCCTGGCCTGATTGGCCCTCACTGCCTCTGTGTGCCGGCTTGATCACCCCTAACTGCCCAACCTGCTGGCCTGGTCACCCCTAAGTGCCCCCAGCTGCCGGCCAGGTTGCCCCCTTCCTGCCGGCCTGGTTGCTCCTACCTGCCCCCCCCACCCCCGCCGACCTGTTCAC
>NW_005358043.1:4171451-4176264 GCF_000412655.1 Myotis brandtii | reverse complement strand
CACTCTGACCACTGGGTACACTGGCTCTTGGATCTCCAAGGAGGTGCAAAGTCAGCCACTTCCTGAGGCCACCCAGCAGGAGCTACAGAGAGATCCTCTTTGTTTGAGGTTTGGAGGTGCCCAGATGAGGCCCAGCTGTGAAGCAATACAGGCTGCTGTTGAACCTTAGGCCTTCTTTTGGAAGCTCTGGGGTTCTCTGACCCAGCTCCTGTTTGACAGGTTTTTAGGTGGAGAAAGGCCAGGCCATTCGTATGCAAAAGCCTCTGCCAACAGCTTGGGTGGGGTTGTAAATTGGGTGGGGCGGGGTCTCAGGGAATCACCAGGGTGGAGCAAACAGCAATGGTTGCCTGTCGGGCCTTCCCCGGATAGGTTCCTGGGTCTCTGTGTCCTGCGGCCCCTTGCAGGAACAATAACCACTGCAAGCACCTCTGTGAGAAAGCCGCCCTTGCGTTCCGGCCTGATGCCAGACAGTCCAGTTTCTCTCCGTATGAGTCTTGGTCCCCAGATTCTCGCCTGGAACTGGAGTTCAGGTCAATCAGGAGCTTGTATCTCCCTCCCGATTGAAAAAGACAACAGTGTACCCAGCTGCCAGCCCCTTTCACGTGCACCTCTGTACCTCCACACTTCCACACCTCTGCACCTCCTACCGGACTCAATGCGCTTTTCTCTCTCCTTCTAGTTGTAGAATTTCCACTCAGCCAGCCTCCCGTTGTTCTGGATGATATTCGTTTTGTCCTTTAGTTGTAGTTTTAATGTGGTTGTGCACAGCAGCAAGTTCAGGTGTTTACCTATGCCGCCATCTTGGTTGTCCTCTGAGGGCGTAAGGGTTAATTTGCATATTATCTCCATTATATAGGATATATATAGTTTTAAGTATATTTTTATTGGTTCAAAGAGGAAGGGAGAGGGAGAGAAAGAGAGAGAAACATCAGTGATGAGAGAGAATCATTGATTGGCTGCCTCCTACATGCCCCCTACTGGAGATAAAGCCCGCAACCAGGATATGACCTTGACCAGAATCGAACCTGGGACCTTTCAGTCTGCAGGCTGACGCTTTATCCACTGAGCCAAACCAGCTAGGACCATCAATAAATTAAAAAAATAAAAAAGGTTTATGCTCTGGTAACTCCAGCAGCCATGCCCAGTCTACTAATGAGCACATCAAAGGAATTCTTTATTTTTGTTACAGTGTTGTTTTTTATTTTGTGTTGTTTTTAATCCTCACCCGAGGATATTTTTCCCCATTAATTTTTAGAGAGAGTGAAAGGGAAGGAGAAGGAAGGGAGAGAGAGCAACATTGACACGAGAGAGACACAGCGATTGGTTGCCTCCCACATGCACCCCCACCAGAACTGGGGAACCTGCAACCGAGGTTCGTCCCTTTTACTGGGAATCAAACCCTTGGGTCTGCTGGCTGATGTTCTAACCACTGAGCAACTGGACAGGGCTACAGTGTTGTTGTTTTTTAATCTCAAGCATTCCTTTTTTATTCTTTTTTATAATTTCCTTCTCTCTGCTTACATTACCCATCTGTTCTTTTTTTTCTCAAATATATTTTTACTCGGATTCATGCACCGGTGGGGTCCCTTGGCTTGGCCTGTGGGGATTGGGCCAAAACTGGCTCTCCGACATCCCCCAAGGGTTCCCGGGTTGCCAGAGGGCACAGGCTAGGCCGTGGGACCCCACTTGTGCATGATCGGGGCCAGGGAGGAACCGTTTGAGGGCTCCAGGGCGTGTCTGGCCCGTCTCTCCCAGTCCTGATCGGCCGGACCCCAGCAGCAAACTAACCTACCAGTCGGAGCATCTCCCTCCTGGTGGTCAGTGTGTGTCATAGTGACTGGCTGAACAAATGGTCAGACACTTAGCATATTATATTAGGCTTTTATTGTATAGAATTGATTTCAGAGAGAGGAAGGGAGAGGGAGAGAGAGATTGAAACATCAATGATGAGAATCATTGATTGGCTGCCTCCTGCACGCCCCCAACTGGGGATGGAGCCCACAACCCGACATGTGCCCTTGACCAGAATCGAATCTGGGACCCTTCAGTCCGCAGGTCAACACTGTACCCATTGAGCCAAACCAGATAGGGCTTACCCATCTGTTCTTGCATGCCATCTGTTTTTTTACATTAAAATCCTTAGCCTGTTAATCATAGTTTTAAAAGTTCCTGTTCTGATAACACCAACAATCCTGCCAGAGAACCTGCCTCTGGTTCTGATGCTTTTAGTATGCCTTGTAAATTTTTGTAGAAAGGATGATAAGATTTCCTGCATAAAAGGAACTATGGTAAGTAGGCCTTTAGTAATGTGGTGGTAAGGCATTGGGGGTTGGGGGAGCATTCTGTAGTCTTTGGATTAGCCTGTGCTCTCGGATTAGGAACTTCACAAGTGATTCTCACATCCCCCACTTAGGTCTGACAGGATGCTGCTGTTGCGGGGGTGGGGGTGGGGGTGGGGGTAGGGGTAGGGAGTTGGGTATATCCCTTACCTAGGGACTTTGGCTCTGATATAACCTCAACAGGTTATGCTCTGATATTTACTGTGAAGACTTGGTAGAGCTCCTGGAGCTAAAATTCAAAAAAGTTTGAGGACTCCCCTATGACTCAGTCCTCTTGGAGTTTTTATCTCTCAGACTTATCCACACTGAACCTTCAGCAATTTGTTGATTACACTAGAGATTTTCCTACTCTGATACTGGTTTCTATGGAGATTTCTCCAGAGGTATATTGGGGTTCTCTGTGTCTATCTGCCTTTCTCTCCAGTCTTTGGGCAGTGGTTTGCTCTCTGATCTCACAGCTTCCATAGATCTAAGAGCTGTTGACTTGAGTGTTCAACCTTTTACTTGTTAAGATTGAATGAAGAATTCTAAGTTCCTTATGTGCTGAATCAGAATCCAGAAGTGCTAATATAGGCATTGAGTGCTATACATTTTGTTCCAAGCACCACTTACGAATTTTGATATGGTGTATTTGTATTTCACTGAACAATACCCATGCTTTCCTTTTGATTTCTTCTTTGATCCATAGTTTACTTAGAAATGTGTTATTTACTTTTCAAACATTTGGTGATTTGTCACATATTTTCTTGTAGTTTCTAATTTAATATTTTTTATTATATAATTCCTTTTACATTTCTTGAGATTAAATAAAAAACGACACAAATTGATTATCTTGTTTAGTATCCTGTGCGCTTTTCAAAAGAATGTGTATTTATTTTGCTCTTGTTGTATAGAGTTTTTGTATGAATTCCATTTTGGTCAAGTTGATTGCTATTTTTTAAGTTCTTTATATCCTCAATGATTTTGTTGTGTGTACTTGTTGAGTCAGTTAACTGAGAAGAGGTTATGTAATAATGGATTTTGCTATTTCCCCATTTTCTGTTTTCTTTTTTTAATGTTAAAATCTCTGCTGTACAGTGAGGGGAGGGGATTAGGTAATTTACACATAATGTGATTACTGGTATAATTGTATTTGAATTTATCATTTTCTAATTCTTTTTTAAAAATTTAATTGAATTTATTGGGGTTACATTGGTTAATAAAATTATGTAGGTTTAAGATGTACAGTTCTATAATATATCACCTGTATAATGTATTGTGTGTTCACCACCCAAAGTTATATGTTTATTTTTTATTTATTTGCCCATTTCTCATTTACTCTTTTATTTAGTGAATATTTTTTATGATTTTATTTTGGCTGATTAGTAATAATTTTTTGTTGTGTTATTTTATTGGTTGCTTTAGGGTTTATGGTATATATCTTTAATATTCCAGTGTGCCTTCAAGTGATATTATACCATTTTCAGGTATTGTGTAAGAAGCTTGTAGCTATATACTTCTATGCCTACCCTTTTGGCTTTTGTGCTATTTTTGTCATTTAAAAATTTTGCCTATTTTATAAACATCAAAATTAATATTTTTTCATCTAGTTATCAGTTAACTTATAAAGATATTTAAATAATTTAAAAGTCTTTATATTTACTCTTGTAATTATTGTTTCTAGTGCTTTAATTACTTTGTATAGATCCACATTTCCTTTGTTGATTGTTCTAAAAGACAATCTTTAGCATTTATTCTAGTGTTGATCTGTTGGTGATTAGTTCTTTTGGCATTTTTTTTTTTTTTTTTAAATCTGAGAAACAATTATTTTGCTTTTGTTTTTTGAAAGCCTGAGAGAATCATTGATTGGCTGCCTTCTGCACGCCCCCCCACTGGGGATTGAGTCCACAACCCCCTGGCATGTCCCTGGTTCATAGATTGACGCTCAACCACAGAGCCACACTGGTCAGGCTAAAAGTTTTTTTAAATAAAATGTTGTGTCATAAGGTATATAATAAGTACTATCTAATCACTACGTTGTACGCCCGGGTTGCAGGCTCAATCCCCAATGTGGGGCGTGCTGGAGGCAACCGATCAATGATTCTCTCTCATCGTTGATGTTTCTCTCTCTCTCCCCCTCTGCCTTCCTCTCTGAAATCAATAAAAATATATTTTTAAAAAGTTACATTAATTCACTATAGAATTCTAGGTTAATAATTTGGTTTTTGTTTATTTGTTTTTTAGTACTTTAAAGATTTTCTCCTGTTTTGTAGCATACATTGTTTTTATGAGAAATTTGTTTTCATCCTTATCTCTCTTTCTTAGCATATAAGGCATCTTTTTAAAAACTTTAACCCCCTGACTGTATTTATTATTTTTTCTTTATTGTTGGTTTTTAGTGATAAGTAGTTTGATTGTTATGTACATTCATGGAGTTTTCTTCATGTTTCTTGTGCTTGGGGTTAGTTGATCTGTAGGTTTATAGTTTTCACCAA
>NW_005358043.1:4157503-4171401 GCF_000412655.1 Myotis brandtii | reverse complement strand
ACTCTTCTTTTTGTATTCCAATAGCATGTGAAGTAGGCTGTTCAACAGCTTATGGGGCCCTCCCATCTCTCTCTACCCCCTCCCACCTTCTTAAAGTTTTCTTTTTCAGCAGACTTCATGTGTGATAGTTTATGTGCTCTGTTCTTATAGTTGGATTAGTGAAAAATTTGTGGCCTTTATGAGACACTTGAATAGACATCATTTTATAAAACCAGCATTATGTTTCATCATGGTTGTTGCTCTTCCCTCTGTTTTCTTCTCCCAAATATTATTACAGAGCCTTGTAGAGTACTGTAAGGGCATAGTAAACAAACTGCTATTTCTTTGGTTACCTATTACAGAATCGCTGTTGAATTTTGAGTGTAATTTAAAATTTTTGTTCGAGGTAGGAAACTTTTTTTTGTTTCTAATTAATAGTATATCGGCATTGAATCTTATCTTGAGGACTAATAATTGTAGTTAGCCATAAAACAAAAACGATTCATATTCTAAATGTCTATTTTAAAGAATTCATTAAGTTGCTTGTAAATTTCAATGTAGACCAAAGTATTTATGCACTTCTTTTTTTTGTGTATTAATCCTCACCTGAGGACATTTCTTCCATTGATCCTTTGAGAAAGTGGAAGGGAGTGAGGGGGAGAGGGAGAGGGAGAGCGAGAGTGAGAGGGAGAAAAAGAAAGAAATACAAAACATCAATGTGAAAGAGACACATGGATTGGCCTTCTCCTGCATGGAGGGCCAGGAATTGAACCTGAAACCCTTCCATGCTCCGGCTAACACACTAACCACTGAGCACATCGGCCAGGGCTTTATGCACTTCTTTAGAGAATCAATATGACCAAATATCCAGTTTTATTTCCAGTGGAAAAGAAAAAGAAAAAGCCATATTTTATTTAGTTCAATAACAGCTGAAATAGTTAGTTTGCATTTTATGGGCCAATTTACATGAAAAAATGTGTGTTTTTAAGCACTACAGTTGCTTTCAGAGCAGTGAGATGCCCATATTATGAATATTTAGGTTGTAAAACTGAGGAAACAACAGATTTGTGATGTTAGGCTTGCTCATTGTGTCTCTTTTTGACTTACCCCACTACCATCTCCTTTTATTTCCTTCAACACCTTCTTGATTTTGAGTTGGTTATCTATAATAATAAAAGCGTAATAAGCTAATTAGACTCGAAGACCTTACAGATGAAGCCAGGGCTTCGAGGGCCAAGGCCCTTGCATGAATTTTGTGCATTGGGCCTCTGGTGTGTTTATAATGGCATTACACAGTGTCATATTATTAAAAGCATATTATGGAATAAAGTAGAGGCCCAGTGCACAAAATTTGTGCACTCGGGGGTGGGGGGTTCCCCAGCCCGGCCTGTGCCCTCTCACAGTGCAGGAGCCCTGCTACCGATCTCCCCAAAGAGGTAGGCCCTGCCCACCCATCCGGGGCTCCTCTATGGATGGCCCCAAAGAGGTAGGCCAGAGCCGGGGGTCCTGCCTCTGCGGCTCTGCGCAGAGCCACCGGGACCCCCGGCATCACCGTGTGGAGCCACCGGGACCCGCCTCCGCGCTGCATGGAGCCGTGGGACTCCCGGCGTCGCTGTGCAGAGCTGCGGGACCCGCCTCCACGCTGCACATGCAGTGTCAAGTCCCCACCCACCTGTACATGCCCTGCTGCGCATGCAGCTTCCTGGTGATGGATTGTTACAGCGTCAGGGCATCACAGCGTGAGGGCATGACAACCACATATGCTTTTATTAGTATAGATACTAAGTTAACCTACAAACATGGAGTTAAGGTAGAGGTCTTTCTTTGAGTAAAACTTATATAGCCTTTTTTTTCTTTTAATTAAGTATGCTTTTTTAACTGTTAGACTCCTCAGCCAAAGGTTGTTGTTGTTTTTTTAATAAGTTTTTATTCATTTCAGAGAGAAGGGAGAGGTAGAGATAGAAACATCAATGATGAGAGAGAATCATTGATCAGCTGCCTCCTGCACGCCCCCTACTGGGGATTAAGCCTGAAACCCGGGCATGTGCCCTGACCGGGAATCAAATCGTGACCTCCAGGTTCATAGATCAACGCTTTACCACTGAGCCACACTGGCTGGGCCAGTTATACTTCCTCTTGCGCTTGGCAGGTAGCCGCACTTGCTCCAGGTGGACTTCTGAAGGTGGTAGACCTTTAAGCCGCAGCAGACGCTGCAGCACAGCGCGTGCCTCTTGTTGCGGTGCTTGCCCAGTAATGCTGTCCCCTTCGTCATCTTGCTTCTGCCACCAAGACAAAAGAGAACCACTGATCTTTTTACTGTCTCCCTAGTTTTGCCTTTTCTAGAATATCACATAATTGGAATTATACTGTATGTAGCCCTTTCAGATTTGTTTCTTTCACTTAGTAGAAATCATTTAAGATTTTTCCCATGTTAAAGGTTTTTTGTTTTGTTTTGGTTTTGCTTAAGAAATCTTTGATAGTTCTTGCAGGGTGGGTCAGTTGGTTGGAGCATCGCCCCATTCACCAAAAGGTTGTGGGTTCCATTCTTGGTCAGGGCACATACGCAAGTTGCATGTTCCATCCCTGGTTGGGCAAGTACGGGAGGCAACCCATCAGTGTTTCTCTCTCACATCCATGTTTCTTTCTTTGTCTGTCTGTCTGTCTCTCCTTCCCTCTCTCCCTTTCTCTCTCTCTAAAAAGGCATTAAAAAACATCCTTCGGTAAGGATTAAAAAGAAATTTGTGATATCATTTGAAATTTAAAATTTTTTAAATTTTTTATTTAAAAATATTTTTATTGATTTCAGAGAGGGAGAGAGAGATAGAAACTTAAATGATGAAAGAGAATCATTGATTGGCTTTCTGCACGCGCATGTCCCTGGTTCATAGATTGACGCTCAACCACAGAGCCACACTGGTCAGGCTAAAAGTTTTTTTAAATAAAATGTTGTGTCATAAGGTATATAATAAGTACTATCTAATCACTACGTTGTACGCATGAAACTAATATAATATTGTATATCAACTGTAATTGAAAAATAAAATTTAAAAATGTTAAGTTTTATTTAATAGGACTTTTGTCACTAAAATTTGCTTTTTATTCATTGCTTTCTTTGTAATACCATTTCTTCTAAAAGTCATGTTTTCATTAGATTTATGGGCATAAATATTTACTCCAGGGGTAAACAAGGATATTCTGGTAAATGAATGGGAAAGTTTACCAATCCTAATTTAGATTGCTAGATGGAAGCAAATAATATATTGATTTTGCTATTCCACCCAGTTTTCTCTCCTTTACTTATTTTATGCATGGAGAAAGTAACAAACAAGAATAAAGAAATACTGTTTTGTTTAGATGACTTTGAACTTTACTAGGGTCAGATGTGAGTAGCATGGAGAACCTCAGGAATAACTTTCGTTACTTGGGAAAATTATTTAAGAAGTGAAGTGGGTGGTTTCCTAAGTGATCTGCCCAGCATGCATTCATATTTCTGAAATAATCTGTGAAGTTTAACCATTGTTAAATGAGAGTGTTTTCTTCTGAAATTTACATTGAACTCTTTGTTCTTATTTATGGATTATAGTTTGCTAAAATACTGATTATAGTTTATTTTTATGAGGTAATGTCTCGTATTTGATGATGAAAATCTGTTACAGCAGTGAAATGATGTGGGGTGGGGAAGCACCAGGAAGTGATAGCAGAAAAGTAGTAATGGGGAATATTTCGTTTTTCAAACATTTGAAGTATTCTCTTATTTTTTTTCTGAACATTGATTTTACTAAAAATGCCAACTATTTTGAAATTCGATTTTATTGTCACTTTCTCATTTTTCAGATTTATGTGACATTTGTATTGAGTGGTGGTTATATGTGGGAAATTTCAGCTTTGTGTGTTTTTAGATTTTTCATTTGTATTGCATCAGAGATTTCAGATACATGTATTAGAAAAATATTTAATAATTTATTTATTCAACAGAAATTTAGGACTGGTTATATTCTAGGAACTTAGTGAATTTAACAGCAGCAAAAATCCCAGACCCTATGGACCTTACACATCTTTCATTTTGAAACATGTAACATTTGTTTTAATAGATTTTCCCATTATTTCCCAAAATGTACATCAGGTATAATACATTTTCCCATTTTCATAGTCATTCAGTTTGCTGTTATTTCCACACGCCTTGTATTAAAATGATTATTAAAAAGTGGAAACTAATTGTTTAAGCAAATCTTTATTTTACTCTTTTCCCTAACATATCTAGATCAACGGGATGATTGGGAATAAATTTTAGGGTATAATAATACTTTTAAGCTTTAAAAATCTTAACTGCAAAATATAACTGTTTTCTCACCTTAGTACTTGGAATAAATAATTTCTGTTTTAAAGGCTTTAATCTTTCTTTTTGAAAAGTAGCCTTCCCTTGAATTTTAAAATTCTTGGTCTAGCCTGTGCTAGCTCTAGCCTTATAATCTCATGGATATATTCCTCTAATCACTTTGTAGCACCTCATTTCTAATTGTTGTCTTCCTGTGCTGAACAATAAAGCTGATTTTAATTTTATGTGTAAGAAGTAGTATGTTCTTGTTGAGAATGCTGTAGCTTGAGAAACAAATACCGTCAATATTATTTACTATGTGTCACTGAATAAAAATGTCTAATATGTACTTTTACTGATTGCTGCAATTTGATGCTCAAACAGCCATAATATAAGTCATTTACATTTTTAAAAATAATATTTATAAAAGACTCTAAAATAGCTGTTTTTACATAATTTGCTTAGGTGGACTGACTTGTTTTTATAACAGAAACTTGCCTATGTTTATCTTACCAGTTCAATAATTATTTGTTATTGTTAATGTCCCATCTTTTTTTATCTATAGTGAAATTATAATAATTTTTTTTCCTTTTACTTCCTTTCCCAATGAAAATGTTAGACTTATACGAGCACTAGCAGCAACTCTATATCTGGATCATTGAAGCGCTTGGAAGATACTGCAGCACGATTTACAAATGCAAATTTCCAGGAAGTTTCTGCGCATACAACTAGTGGAAAAGATGTTTCAGAGGCTAGAGGGTCGGAGGGCAAAGGGAAGAAATCTTCAACTCACAGCTCAGGTCAAAGGGGAAGAAAGCCTGGTGGAAGAAATCCAGGAACGGCTGTGTCAGCTGCTAGTCCTTTCCAGCAAGGTATAAATTATGATGTTTTAGTTAAAATATTTGTTCTTATGATCAATAGTAGTTAAGTTTTATAAAATAATTTATTTTTTATTTATAACTAATGGGTCATTGGAGATTATTTTACAGTTAGTTGCTGTAGTAAGATTACTTCTCAAACTAGTGTTCCTTGTTTAAATGTTTTTGGGACTTTTGCTTTCTTTTTATGTTGTGACATGTCCTTCCAAAGTTGAACTGTAATTTTAATGTTTAAATAGATATGAAGTAAAGTTTTTAAGTCTGGGGAGGAAAAAACAAAAGCTTGAGTTTTCCTTTCTGCTCTATAGACCAGTTATTTTTTATAAATTGTTTTTATTTACCTTTCCTAATTATATACTAAAATAGTTAAGATATATTTTTAGTAAGTAAACAAATGCTGGGTAATTTTTTAAGGGATCTAAATAGTTCTTGGTAAATAGTAGTTGTTGATTATGAAGGCATTTATTTTAAAGCTTGATGTTTAAAGTAGAATTTTGCTAAGCCTACATATCTTTTGGCAAGGCTGCTATATTTACAGCATGCCTAGTTGAAAAATAATTTGTTGTTTAACTGAAATTTAAAATTAACTGGGCATGTTGCGTTTTACATGGCAACCCTCTTATGGAGAACAGAGTAATGCATCTAAACTTTAAACTACATTAGCCCTGTGTTCTAAGTGTTAACTTTGTATAATTTTTAGCATGAACATAACTTTTTTGAGAAATGTTAAAACTGCTTGAGATAAATATATTAGTAAAGTATACAGTAAATGCTCCCCGTTGTTCCCTAGGAGTAAGTGAGGGGAGGAGGAGGAAATAGCCCTTTTCTTTACTCCATTCAAGGTTTTGATAATAATAAAAATTGTATCTAAAATGTACCAAAATATAATTTATATATGTAGAGAGATTGCTTAGTCGGCAGACTTTATTAAAAACTATATATATTTTAAACTAATAGTTATTTTGGGCTTCAAGATCTTCAAGTCCCATATATATTTTGTTTGCCTTACAATACAAAAAAAAAAATAGACAAATAGAAAAGAAATAAAATGCCAAATTTGCTGTTTTATTTTAATAAGTTTATATATTTTTTATTTTTATGCCACTATGGAAAATAATTTAATTTTAATGTAACTTCATTCACATTTTAAATGTGATATTAGCAGAAGTTAGTCACCTGTTCTCTACAATTAAGACCTTATTTTCTACTGTTAAAATTGTATTGTTGAGTTTTTAATGTCTTTGAGGTACAATCCATTTAGAAAAGAAATCTCTCATTTTCTTAAGTTTCATAACATTGAGTCTTTTCCCGCCTCTGTTAAGATATGGTAGCGAATATGTTATGTTTTTATATCTGAGGTAATAGGCTGTAAGAGTTTTAAGAGTTGAAATATAAAGATAGGATATTTAGAATAATTGGTTTTATTTTTTTTTCATTGCAGTTAGTATGTGAATATTAGAAAACATGCATTTAAAGTATTGGGTATACTAAATATTTGAAAGTATTTGCTATAGTGTAGTAAGCTTTTAACACCAGCTGTAAAAACAAAAATGTGTAGAAAAAAGATAGATGAAGACAGATCAGAATGGATAATAAAGAACTTCTTTATAGTTTCTAATTAAGTAGCAAATCATTGATGAACTGTAGATAGCTTCTTGATATGTATGCTTTTCTATATGGACATGCTTAACATAGGAAAATGCTTAACATAGGAACAAATACTTTTATAAATGCATAAAACAGATACTGTCTTGAAAGAGTTAAATTTTAAACTATTAATGTTCTTTTAAAATAAGCCATTTCAGAAGAGCTAAAATTTAAAAATCAAAACCTTGATACTTTAAAAATAAATTTTTGTGCGCGAGAAAAAATATATCTGTAAATATTTAGGTGGATTTATGTGTGATTACTTATGAATGAGCTCTGCAATAAAATTTAACACTTAGCTTGGAATTTCCTTCCTACTCTAATAAACACTTTATTTTGAGCTTTTGTTTCTAAATCCATTAGTTAAAATATGACAGAGTTTAGTTTTATGAAACAGGTGATCACAACTAAGTCTGGGTATTTTATTTGGCAAGTGTGTTTGGTGACATGGGATGATGAACCAAACTGTTGTTTCATCTCAACAATATTATTTTCCTGTCAGGTTAATAAGAACCCGAGGCTCTTATAGCTTTATATGGTGTGTGGGACTACGAATGACGAATGTTCTTTATCTAAAGCAGTGGTTCTCAACCTTCCTAATGCCGTGACCCTTTAATACAATTCCTCATGTTGTGGTGACCCCCAACCGTAAAATTATTTTTGTTGCTACTTCATAACTATAATTTTGCTACTGTTAAGAATCGTAATGTAAATATCTGATATGCAGGATGTATTTTCAGGGGTCACAACCTACAGGTTGAGAACCGCTGAAAGAGTATGGGAAGAATAAGCAGTTGTGAAAGAGATTCATGAGAGGAGCCTTTCCAATGACTACTTTCAGAAAAACAATAGCAGATTGTCAGTGGCTGGTTTCTTTTCTTTATGCAGCTCCATGGGAAGTAGACTGGGAGAATGTAAGATATATAGATTAGGTTCTATGTGATTATTATTATTTGATTAAATCTGAGTTTTGGTGGGATAGCTTTAACTAAATGACAACATTCACCAACATTATCTAGAAGTTAAAACTCAGAACTTATAACCTAACAAACGTTTTTTGGTTCTTGTATGTTGGAAACATTCATAATCATATCTTTACTAATTAAAAAAGAGGAAGTTCCTTTAGCTATTCAGAGTCCATTTATAGTCTTATCAAAGTCTCCTTGAGACTTTGCTATTCATCAGTTCTTCCTCAAGTATACACATAGTTGGGGAAGAATTGAGGATTGCTGCCATGGTAAAAGGTAGGTTAAATAAAGCACAACTTATATCTTGGTAGTTGTATAAGTAATAGCTTAAAATTCAATTTAATGACTATAAAATGACAAGTATTTTTAAAGATAATTTTATAGATAATTTTGTTTTCAGTAATAACCCTTTTAAAAATCTACCTTTGTTACATAAGTGATGTCCTAAGTTTTATAGTGGTTTTTTTTACCCTCTCTTTTTGATGATTGTTTCATTTCTATTGCTCATGGGAACTTTTGCATCCAATTTTTTCTTTTCCTATCCCCCCCCCCCCTTTTTTTTTTTTTTTTAACTACAGGTAGTTTTTCAGGAACTCCAGGCAGTGTAAAATCATCTTCGGGAAGTTCAGTACAGTCTCCCCAGGATTTCTTGAGCTTTACAGACTCAGATCTACGTAATGACAGTTATACTCACTCCCAACAGTCATCATCAACCAAAGATGTACATAAAGGAGAGTCTGGAAGCCAGGAAGGGGGGGTAAATAGTTTTAGTTCCATAATTGGTCTCCCTTCGACCTCGGCTGTTATTTCACAGCCTAAAAACTTTGAAAATTCACCTGGAGATTTGGGTAATTCCAGCCTTCCTACAGCAGGATATAAGCGGGCTCAAACTTCTGGCATAGAAGAAGAAACTGTAAAGGAAAAGAAAAGAAAAGGAAATAAACAAAGTAAGCATGGGCCTGGTAGACCCAAAGGAAACAAAAATCAAGAGAATGTTTCTCATCTCTCAGTTTCTTCTGCTTCACCAACATCATCTGTAGCATCAGCTGCAGGAAGTATAACAAGCTCTAGTCTTCAGAAATCTCCTACATTGCTCAGGAATGGAAGTTTACAAAGTCTTAGTGTTGGCTCATCTCCAGTTGGTTCAGGTAGGGATTTGCCCATTGTTTTTCTCCCTTACTTCCACCACCATCACTCTTTCATTACCCCAAAAAGTAAATTCATTTTAAACTATTGTTATGATAATACTTGAGTTGCTAAGTGACATTTGATTATCTTCATGAAAAAATGTGTTATGATCTTAGACAATTTGGTGTTTGGAAAAGACATTTGGCACTAATCTGACATTACTTAATTAAGTATAGGCTAAATAGTTTATTGGTTATTTTTTATGAAACACCTAGGATTAATTCCCATTTTTGTTTTTGCTTCACTTGCACAGAGTTTTTAAAACCAACTCAGCCGGTGAAGCTCAGTTGGTTGAACATTGTCCCATGCACCCAAAGGTCGTGGTTAAATTCCCGGTCAAGGCACCTGTGGCTCAATCCTTGGTGGGAGGGGTGGTGGTGCAGAAGGCTGAAGATCGATGCTTCTCTCTGACATCCATGGTCTCCCCCTTCTCAAATCAGTGAAAACATTTTTTTTAAAAAGCCAACTCAGAATTTGCATTTGCAGTGTGACAGTTTTTGCACTCTATTTTTGATTGGTATTTGCTTTTGAGCTTTCTTTCTCTAAATTTTAGCCTTCATTTCTCAACAATTCCTCACACAAATTCTACTTGAATTGCTCCATCTGGAATATTTTTCAATCAGGGATAAATGATTTTAATTTATGGATTTTAGCAGGAAATATATGAAATGATTTATATTCTCTTTGTTTTCAGGAAATATATGAAATGATTTATATTCTTTTTGTTTTCCAGTATGTTTAACATTTTTTACCATTATCTTTATTAAAGTATGAATGCATTTATATATGTTGTTATTCACACCATTGGGATGCTTCTTTAACAGTTTTTCTACCTGTTACATATTTAGGGAGAAATAAATGACTATTATTTTCAATTAAAAATTTTTTTAAGATTCATGTTTTTACACAAACTTTATACTTTAGATATTCGTTAAATGTCCACATTTATATTTTAAATTGTATCTTGAATTTCAGGTAAATGATTTTAAATGGTTGCTTGTAAAGCTCATCCTTCTTTTGGTTTTAGATGTCTGATTGTAGAAATGAGGAGGTTTTGGCTAAAATAAACTATTATGGATTTTATCAGTTCTATTAGTTGATGGAGAGGATGGTAGGAAATGGTATGGGGAAAAAACATAATTTAATGAATGTTCATGCATATTTTATAAACACAGAACATTGGAATTTTATAGCTGTGCAGATAATTTCAGTAAGCAAGCTTACGAAATATTCTAAGGAAGAAAAGAGCACGTTTAAAGGTTTAATGTGAAAAACAGTAATTATAACTACCATTTGTTTTATGCCAGGGTCTGTTCAATACATTATAATTATTGTATAATCTTCGCAATAGTTTTATGAAGTAAAAACTATTAATGCCTCTGTTTTGCAGCTGATAAAACCAAGGGTTAGACAGGTAAAATAAGTTGCCTAAGGTCACACACCAGGCTAGCTATTTCTCATAGCTAGCTAGCTTCAGTGCCTGTGGTAGACTTGTTTGACAAGTGGTTTTTTGTTTTGTTTTTTAGAAATGAGTGTAAAGTATGGAAGGATTGTTTCATTAGTAGCATTAGGGGTAGTTCTAGAGCAGGGTTTCTCAGTGTTGGCACTATTGCCATTTTGATAAGGATGATTTTTGTTGTGCAATGTTGTCCTGTGCATTGTAGGATATTTATCAGGATCCCTAGGCCTTACCCTCTAGATACCTATAGCACCCAAGAACCCCAACCCCAATCAAAAACTGTCCCCCCCCCCCCCCCCCACCCCCCCGGGGTAGAGAGCAAAAATCTCCCTTGGCTGAGAATCACTGTTTCAAAGGCGGAAAAAATATATAAATTGCATTGAGAAATAAGTTCATGAAAATATTTAAAGATATTGTACACTTGGAATATATATTTTATTTATGTAACATGAAACATATTTGACATTTGAAATCAGGATTTCTTAGCAATTAGCTTTAGCCTTTTGTCACAAAAAGTAAATTTAGATAAATTTACTCAGAAAAAAAATTGAGTTCATATATTTATTTTTAGCTAGAGGCACAGTAATCAGATGAATAACTTAACTGAGAAAATGAAGGCTAAGTTTGCTTTTGTGAAAAGAGAACCTCACTGATTTCCTATACATAGAAGTCAAGTCTGATAACTAGTGAAATTCAGAAATTGCATTTAGATGCCATTTGAAATACATATCTTTAATGGAATTAAAATAATTGATTTACACGGCTAAAAGTATTTTCCTACCTGTTACATATTTAGGGAGATTTTAGGCATGGGAAATAGCATTCTTTACACAATGATTACTTTCAGAGGGCAATTTTGTGGTACATCTGTGAGAGAAAAATATGAATTTGTATTCCTTTTACCTCACCATTAGGTAAACAGAAATTTAGGATGGAAATTCCCATAAATATTATTTCCTGACAATAAATGACTTAAATTTAGATTTCCCAGGATTTTTTTCTTAAAAGTTGTGCTTAAAAAACTTAAAACTTGTGTCTAAGTTGTTTCTTAAACTTGTATGTTTTGTTAAAGTTAAGGCTATAATATAAGATTCATTAAAGCTATTTAAGATAATATATTCTTTAATTTTATACATTTTAATAAAGTTTTAGGATTAGATCAGAGCACTCTCTTATTGATAAACTCAGTACTAAAAAGTGTGTTCTTACCTAGAAGAAGCTGGCTAAATGCCATGAATATTTAGAAATTATGCTTTCTTGGCATAAATTAAGAATTCCTAACTGCTGTTGACACTTTAATATATGTTACACACTGTCTTAAGCACTTGACAAGCATCAAGTATTATTCATCATATGGAAGAAGAAACTGAGACAGAATTCTCACAGCTCTAAGTCATAGAGCTATGCATTTTCCTTGATTTCAGACAGTTATAAAATTCAATGGATGTTTTTTTTTAAAATATATTTTATTGATTTTTTACAGAGAGGAAGGAAGAGGGATAGGGTTAGAAACATCAGGAGAGAGAAAACATTGATCAGCCGCTTCCTGCACACCCCCTACTGGGGATGTGCCCGCAACCAAGGTACATGCCCTTGACTGGAATCAAACTTGGGACCCTTCAGTCCTCAGGCCAATGCTCTATCCCAGGGGTGGGCAAACTTTTTGACTCGAGGGCCACAATGGGTTCTTAAACTGGACCGGAGGGCCGGAACAAAAGCATGGATGGAGTGTTTGTGTGAACTAATATAAATTCAAAGTAAACATCATTACATAAAAGGGTACGGTCTTTTTTTTTTTTTTTAGTTTTATTCATTTCAAACGGGCCGGATCCGGCCCGGGGGCCGTAGTTTGCCCACGGCTGCTCTATCCATTGAGCCAAACCGTCAGGGCTCAAGGGATGTTTTCCGATGAGAGTTTAAAACCACACTAGTATACATGACAATCATACTTGAAGGAACAGGATCAATGAGAGAATTTGAGCCATTAATTTTGGCAACGGTAGTTGCAAGCATGAAAATATTAATTTCTTTGGACTAATTTTAGATTCAGAAATCATTTAGTAATTGTAAAAGCAGGAAAGTTTCTCCCTATATAAATAAGTAGGAAGGAGAAAGTGTATACTGTGTACTACTTTGTTATCAAGAATTGGTTTTCATGGTCTCCTTTAAAAAAGATTTATTTTCTGTAATGACAGGTTTATAATTTAGTAATGATGAAAGTGACCTTTGTAAGCAGCTGTTGGCTATGATGTTAGACTATCATATGCATTATAATCCTAGCTCCATGAGGCTAGGGGCTGTGTTTGTTGTGTTTGCCACTGTCTGCTCACTGCTAGCACAGTACTTTGAGTTTAATAAATGTTAAGCATCTTTTAAAAAAAAAGAATGCTACTGTAATTCCTGAGAATATATCATGTGGTTAGTAGTATTCTGTTATTTTGTAACTGCCTTCCAAGTGTTTATAACCAGGTTGCAGGTGAAATTAATTATTTGTAAAGCTTTTCATGTAGTACTACAGGCCAGTTTAGGATATGTAATTAGGGTGGAGAAGATGGAATTTGGATTGTACTTCAGAGTAGGTAGAAAAAGAAGGCCAGCAATATTATCAAAAAAGAAAGTGTAGGTATATTTGAAAGATAAACCCAATAGAAATGAGATGCGTGTGTTTGTGGGATGGAGGTAATAATTCAATAGGTTAGAATGAATGGGGTTAGCCCGGCCAGTGTGGCTCAATGGCTGAGCATAAACCCATGAACCAAGAGGTCACTGGTTGATTCCCAGGTTGTGGGCTCGATCCACAGTAGGGGACGTGCAGGAGATAGCCGATCGATATTTTTATCTCTCTATCCCTCTCCCTTCCTCTCTTTCTAAAATCAGTAAGAACTTAACTAAAAAACAAAAGAAAAGAAAAAAAAGAATGGGTTTATGGAGAGTTGAATGCCAGGCTGAAGAAATCAGACTTAATAGGCTAGTAGTCTTTTTCCAGAATATACATCCTGAACTTAATTTTGGCACCTTACTATTAAAAGAATTTCGTTAATGGGAAAAAAAGATACTGCTTCTGTCAGCTTATAATAATAGCAATCTACACTAATAAAAGAGAAACATGGTAATTAGCATACGACCGCTACCCTTCCCATTGGCTAATTAGCATATCCTTATGCAAATTAACTGTCAACCAAGATGGCGGCCGGCAGCCATGCACTGAAGCGAGCAGGGAGGCTTGCTTGCTTCAGTGACTGCGGACTCCGTTCCCCGCCTAACTTGCCGGCCTCTCAGCTGCAAGTCTAAGCAACTATGTACTATGTTGCAAATAAGAAGCTAAACAAAACCCCAGAAACCAGCTGGACTGAAAGCCAGCCGGACCGCAACATTGTATCTATGTTTTCAGCAGCGAGGCCTCAGAGCTAAAGCTGGCCCAGAATAAAAATTAAAAAAAAAAAGAAAACAAGGAGCGGTTGGGA
>NW_005358043.1:4148459-4156035 GCF_000412655.1 Myotis brandtii | reverse complement strand
GGGGGGGGCGGCAAGTGGGCGGTGCCAGGCTGGCCAAGGCGGGTACGATGCGATTGGTCGAGGGCCCGGCCATCACCCATGATCGTCCTGCAGAGGGAGGCCCAGGCCATCTGCCGGTGGGGCGATCAATTGGGGGGCTCCACTATTGCCCCAAAGAGGGAGGCCCAAGCTGTCGACTGGCAGGCTGTGGTGGGTGGGCAGGGCCTCCCTCTGCGCGGTGCAATCGATCGCCCCAAATAGGGAGGCCCAGGCTATCCTGTGGTGGTGCTGCAGCGGGTGGGCGGGGCCTACCTCTTTGAGGCGATTGATCGCGGGTCTCCCAGACTGTAAGAGGGCACAGGCTGGGCTGAGACACCCTTCCCCCCCCCCGCCGGCCGAGTGCACAAATTTCGTGCACTGGGCCTTTAGTCCTATATAATAAAAGCCTAATATGCTAAGTGTCCAAGTGTTCGACCAGTCGTTATGACGTGCACTGACCACCAGGGGGCAGACGCTCCGACTGGTAGGTTAGCTTGCAGATGGAGTCCGTCCGATCGGGACTGGACGAGACAGGCCGAGCATGCCCTGGAACCCTCCCGCGGTCCCTCTCCGGCCCCGATTGTGCATCCGTGGGGTCCCTCAGCCTGGCCTGCGCCCTCTCGCAATTCAGGAACCCTCGGGGGATATCAGAGAGCTGGTTTCGCCCGATCCCCGCAGGCCAGGCCGAGGGACACCACTGGTATCTTATATTTTAGAGCACCCAGCAGTCTCTAAAGAACTCTTTACTACCTCATTTAATACTTGGAACTGCCTTGTAAATAGGCAGAACAGTTACTGCTGCTGCTGCTGTTGTCGTTATTTCTCCTTTTTTATCACAACTGGAATATAAAGCAGAAGTAGAAATTAGATCCTTATAATGTGATTCTCTTAAGACATGTTCAAATTATAGTAGAATGTACACAGCAAGATGTTTATTCTAGGAACCCCAGATCCAATCAGAATAGAAACCCAGACAACATCTGTAAATTCCTTATCTGATCAGGGGTTTTGAACTGTAAGATTTGTGTTATAATAAATTAAAGCACATCCTGGTAAATGACTACCATTTTACAGTGACTTACACAAAATGGAAAATTAGTGTGGTGTTTTAAGAGATAACTAAAGGTTGTAAGTTTTGGTTTATAAACTATCTTAAGCTTTTGCTTGATTTCTTTCCTACAAATATTCTTTTGAGATCCTAGCAAGTAGGCACTAAATCTTTTGAGACATTGAAAATTACTACAGCATTTGAAAAAATAAAATAGTAATATAATAAAATTACTACAGCATTTGAAAGAGTTGACATGTTGTGTTTGTCTTTTTCCTTTTTCTTATTTATCTCAACAACATTATGAGAGTTTATGATTTTCTAATGTGAAAGCTAACGTTTATTGAGGTAACATCGGTTAATAACATTATATAAATTTTAGGTGTACAGTTGTATTATACAATATCTATATACTCCATTGTGTACTCACCCTCAAAGAAAGTTAACAATTTTTTTCTTCACAAAAAGCAACATCTTGTTATTTTCTCTGAGGAAAATCTGGTATTCATTAAATGATAAGGAGTTGATGGTTTAACATGAAAGTTTTTTCTTTTGTCTACTGTCTTTCAACGTATACGGTTTCCTGTTTTTAAAAAATCTTAGTTGTCTCTAGTTCTTTAATATAATGTCATACCTTTCTAAGTTAAGATACTTGAAATCTATTTCAGTGATGGAATTCTCTAGTGGTGATAAATGCTACAAAAAAAAGATTCTGGAAAGGCACTCTTGGTTGTGTTAAAATCTTAAAGATTTCACAGAGATAAGTTATTAATGCAAACATCACTTCTAGAGAAGTTTGTTCTGACTTACACTGAAGTATGAAGGTTAAGAAAGTTTAACTTGAGCCCATATAACTATGAAAGGGTTCTTGTTAAATATGTTCCTATTTATGTCATATCTACCTAAGTTATAAAATGAAACTGAGAAGTCGTTCCCTGGTAAAATATTTTAATTAGGAATAGGCTGATTCTGTAAACAAACAAAAATACAAAATTAGTTCAGTAAACTCACAAGAGTAGAGTTACTAATACAGTATAGTAGACCAAGAAGTGGATTAATGATTGAGAATAATTCAAACCTATCTTAATGACTCAGGTTCATGATTTCATATACTTTGATTATATTGGGTCATAAATGAAAACCATATAGGAAATTGGATGCCACTAAAACCAGGATATACCTTGGCCTTTGCTTTCTTGGAAAATTCCCTGATTTTGTTTTGGTCTTCGGTGAGTTGAAAATTTGGGCCTATAACCTGCCTTTCTACAAAAGTACTAGATCAAAGGCCAGAATAGCCATATTTCATCCCCCCCCCTCCCTTCCAATTGAGAAAGTTCTTTGGCTATTCTGAGTGTCCTTTGATTATTTTCCAGTACCATACCAGTTACTATTTCTCTGTAATGTACCATGTCAGTCTCTTCTGTAGCCTTCACTCCCCTTTTAAATCTCACTTGTATTGGATTTGTTAATGAAGCATTGAGGTGTCAAATTCTCTTGCTAGGTCTCATTTTTGAGTGTTTCCTGGATAGGACTTACACTAAACTGGGCTAAATGTTTGATTTAAAAAAAAATATATCATCGAATATAAAGTTCTTTTAATATTACAGTCATTGAAAGTGAGTGCTGGCTTGCTCTATCTTGCTTTGTCTTATTTCAAGTTATTCAGAGTGTGCCCAAGATTAGGCTCGACCTCTGAGTTATATATGTGGGTAGACATGTGAGTGATGGTTGCCTGAAAGGTTCTGTTGTACACATGGTTTCTAGAGGTCATGTTTTTGGTTTTGTAATATCCAGAGAATTTCTAGATATCCCTCCTTTAAAAGAATTTGGCCGACAGTGTTAGCCACAGTGGAATACCAGCTGTTTCCAGGATTAGCAGGGTTTGTGAGTCACAACCTTAGTCCTGGTTTTATCAACTGTTTTTGCCTTTCCAATGTCATGTAGAAATTACTTCCCATTTTCTCAGCAGCTTTGGTTTTAACAGTGTTTTATTGCCTCATATCAACGTCTGCTTCTCATTTGGGTGGAGTAAAGGAATAAGAGTAATGGCTTACTCATTCATTAGCGTCATCAAAAAATGAAAGGTTACAAGAAGTGTAGTTTAATGAGTTTTATACTGTTCTATAAATCATAATGGGTTTCTGATCGTATATAAACTAAATAATTTTCATACTTAAATTGTAATTTCTAATTGACCACAGCATTTAAATGTTTTTGATAAACTTCACATCTAGTGAATTATATAAAACACATTAGTTTATTACATTGCATAACTACACTTTCTTTTAGTAGTGAATCCATTTATACTTAGACAGTTGTTATGCAGATTCATTTGTAAGCCTTTATGTCTTTTCCTCATTCTTTGCCCACCCACGCACACACGTATTCCCTCATGTCCCAATTACTAGCTTATAATTTCTGTTCCCATAGTTCTGTTTGCCTTTCTCAGCTAGACTTTTAGGTGAATGTTTTCCTTTTTTTCTGGCCTGTTTCTTTTTCTACTCTTGAATCACTGGCAACTTCTTTGCTGATTTCCTTTCTCCCTCCCTCCCAACAGAAATTTCCATGCAGTATCGGCATGATGGAGCTTGTCCAACAACTAGTAAGTTGTCAAACTGGGTTGGTAGCCCAGGCTTTTTGACTCCTACTCTAGTGCTTTTTCTAGTGTATTAACCTCTAAATTTTAATTTTCAAAATGCAATTTGTTCTTAATTGAATAGATTTCTTTCTCATACAAAGATCTTAATTGCTGCTTTGTCCAGTGTTCAGTATCCATATTACAGTCAAATTGTGAACAAATTTTAATTACTGTTTGGCCCTTCAATATGGTGTTTCCATTGCAGAATTGTGACTTCTGTCACCAATCTTGATGTTAATATATTTTTCAATATTTGTATATTGGCAATTGTTAGCTTTCTTGCTTAGACTGCTATATTTGTTGAGACTATTACACTGAATTCCAAGATATGAGCATGTTTGATCAGGTTAGATGATAAAATGAGGTTTTTTAAATAATAAATATTGTTAAGTGTGACCAAAGGTGGATTTACCTATATAGAATTGCATCTAGGTACTCACTTTTTACAAGAAAAACATTACATACTACTAAGTATCTTTTTAGAAGTGATTTTGCAAAACAAAATAAAATAAAAGTAATTTTGCATATGTATTTTTTACTAAGGAAATGTGATAATATATCTAACATTTAAATTTAGTAGGTAATATATTGACAAATCTAATATTTAGAACTTTATGCCATGTAAAAAATGAGCTTGCAGTTTTAATGATTCAAACGATACATGATAGACTTACCTAGATTTTATTACACCAATTCAGTCTATGCCTATGTATTTCTTTTGTGTGTTTGAGAATGATCTTAACCTGAAGTCCTTTTTTCCTTACTTAAAAGCTTTCTCAGAGTTGCTGAATGCAATACACAATGGTAAGTTGTATTAGAATCTTCTCTGGTGGTTCATTTATCACTAAGGTTGCCTTTTACAGAGAATTTCGATTGAAAGCTTGCATGTTCTATTGATGAGATGAAATCTGGCTCTGCAGTGAGTCAATTGTTCAGCACCTTAGTGAAAACTTTTTGTAGACTGCCTATAGTAGGATAATAGGTCAATGTAGTTCATCAGTTTGGCTTTTATTGTCTCTTTGTGAGGCAGAATGTAATAGTGTTGTTCTAACTTTATGAAAGTCTTGTCTTTTCTATTTTTACAAACAGGTTTTGTAGTTCTTTTGAGTTCTCTCTTGCCAGCACAGTTAGTAATCAGTACCTGCATAAGGAATTTACTGCTTCTTTCACATCTTGAAAAGAAAAATTTATTTTTAGGATTTTAAGTTAATGTAAGGAATATTTTTAATAATTTAACCCTATATTCCATATAATGAATGAAGGAAGATAGCTTTTTAAATTATGTCTAGTTTGGAACCAGGTTTTCTAAAGGGAATGGCATCTTCTGTAGGTTTGGGTTCTGAAATCAGGACATAAGGCAAATGCTGCTATCAGTGTTCACTTTTGCATTGTAATTATAATGAAAGTCATTTTTGCAAAAATATTTGAGTTTAGTTTTCAATAACCTTCTGTAATTCTTTTATGTTCAAAAAAACTTTTCGTTAATCTAGTGTCATCTTTATTGATTTTCTTTCTCAGTTTTCAACTGACACAACTCATTTGTTCAAAACTGTTTATATGATTCTAAGCATTTTTCCAATATGTTTTCATTAACTTAATGAAATCTTGCACATTTTTCTAATGTAGTTTAATTTACAGTCAATTTGCATTATATGTCAGGTGTTTACAAATCTATGGCCAGTAAGACAATAATGGCATGATGAACAGGCATAAATACTCACGTTGATTTGAAGGTGGGGGTGGTTGGAACATGGTTTTATAAGTGATATTTTATTAATGCCTACATTTATTTATAGCTCTTGCTTTCCTATGTAACCTGGAACTGAAGAGTCTTAGATAATGAATATTCCGGATAAAAAGGAACTCTTGAACATTAGGTATTTAGCAGAAAAGGGATGGAAGCATTCTTGAGAATAAACTAAACATATTACCCATTCTTTGATAGGGAAGTATAAAAAATGAAGAGATTTAACATTTTTTTTTCGATTTGCATAGGTAAATTTACACTTGGTCTTTAATTTTGGAATATTAGAATTTGGAGGCATGCTGAAAGTTTGAAAAGAGTATACTTGGGGTAAAAAGAAAGTAGATATAGGGAGCTGTTGTGAATGAACTACCACATAAATCTTTTGCCTTTATTAACTAAGTATTGGGGTGTATTAATTTAATGGGACATTTGTCATGCTTCTCTTTTTTGGTAAATGAAATTAATGTCATGGGATTAATATAATGAACACAGGTCTTAAAAATTTTTTTCGGTTTTACAAGATTATGTTTGAGAGAACTTTCTAATAGTGTAGTTAGATACTTGTGTAGTATTAATCACATCATATAGAGAAACAAAATAAGTAATGGACTTATTATTTTTCTTACATTTTTTATAACTAGAAGTTTGTACCTTTTGACCTCCTTTATCCATTTCGCCCTCCCCCCAACTCTCCCCAATTCAACCACATCTGTTTTCTATATCTATGAGTTCTTTTTTTTTTTTTTTAAAGATTCAACATATAAGTGAGAGCATATAACATTTATTTTTTTCTTTCTGACTTATCTTACTTAGCATTTAGCCCTCAAAGTTCATCCATGTTATCACAAATGGGAAGATTTAGTTCTTTTTTATGGCTGAATAATATTTTAGTGTTTGTGTGCACACTTGTGTATATTTTCTTTATCCATTTAACCATGAATGGACATTTAGGTTGTTCCCATGTCTTGGCTGTTGTAAGTAATGCAGCAGTGAATATGGGGTGGATATACAATCATCCCTTCGTATACACAGGGGATTGGTTCCAGGACACCTCCTAGGATACCACAATCTGTGGATGTTCAAGTCCCTTATATAAAATGGCATAGTATTTGTGTGTGACCTACAGAAATCCTCTCATATACATTAAACTAGAGGCCCGATGCAGGAATTAGTGCAGGGGTGGGGTCCCTTAGCCAGGCCAGTGATCAGGGCTGATAGGGGCCGTCTCTCCCAGTCCCGATCAGGGCCGGCTGGGGGGAGAGGCTGCAGGAGGCTGGCTATGGGAGCACACTGCCCAGCAGGGGGCTGCTCCTGCATTGAGTATCTGCCCCCTGGTGGTCAGTGCGCATCATAGCGACCGGTTGTTGGGTCATTCGATTGCTTAGGCTTTTATATATACAGATAGACAATCTTCTGGATTACTCTGGTTTTCATAATGATTGCACCAATTTATATTTCCACCAACAGTACGCAAGTGTTCCCTTTCTCCAGGTACACTATAATGAACCATCTCACAATATTTCTCACCAACACATTATTCCTTCCCTTTTTCTTTCTTATTAAAAATTGGTTTCAAAGAGACGAAGGGAGAGAGAGAGAAATAGAAATATCAATAGTGAGAGAGAAGCATCAGTTGGCTGCCTCCTGCATGCCCCCTACTGGGGATCGAACCTGCAACCTGGGCATGTGCCCTGAACCAGAATAGAACTGTTACCTTCTGGTTCATGAATCAACACTCAACCTCTGAGCCACAACGGCCAGGCCCTTCTCTTTTTCTTAATAGTCATTCTAACAGATTTGGGATGATTATCTCATTGTGATGTTGATAGCATTTATTTCCCTGATAACTAGTGATGTTTAGCATCTTTTCATATACTTGTTGGCCATCTGAATGTCACTTTGGAAAATGTTTGTTCATCTCCTCTCATTTCTTTTTATTTATTACTAGTACCCCAGTATATGAAATTCGTGCATATTAAAAGGGAATTAATTGCCCTAACCGGTTTGGCTCAGTGGATAGAGCATCGGCCTGTGGACTCCAGGGTCCCAGGTTCGATTCCAGTCAAGAGTATGTACCTTGGCTACAGGCACATCCCCAGTGGGGAGTGTGCAGGAGGCAGCTGAT